>NC_090444.1:1018926951-1019234618 GCF_031143425.1 Pleurodeles waltl | reverse complement strand
TACAGTCCCTTTTATGCCCTCTACTCAACCTCTTTAACAATACTGTATTAGGCAGATACCACGATCAGTCTTACAAAAGCCAAGCAATGAGCAAATGTTCATGTAAAAAACTAAAACGAAAAGCAAAATCTTGTGACTGTACACATAAATCCAGCCCGCTTGTTTTCATTGCAGTAAGCTGGGAAAGTAGAAAACATATACAACATAATTAGGTCATAGATGAATTTGAGGATCAGTCAACTTTCGAAAAGCAGCATCAAGTAACTACTCAGCTTGAGGATTCAAAGCTACATCTGACAGCAGCTTAGAGAGTTGAGAACATAAATAGCAGCTGATAGTATTAAAGGGAAACCATGTAAATGGAGGTTAATTCTGAATTACTCAGATGGGAGTTATCATTGTTACACAGAATTAGCAGCCCCGGCAAACTGTCATACAGGGTCTAAACATTTGATAAAAATCCGAAGTCTGTAAATTGAAGTACTGACATAATGAGCTCCAGAAGGAGTCTTATTTTATTCCTTGAGTGCTTAAGTTCATAGTTTCCAGACACATCCTAGAAATGTAAAAACACTTTCCTTCACCCTGTACGATATCAACAATAATTCCCCTAGTGTATTTCGTCATCGATACATATGGCCATGGGGTTATTTGTTGAACCTACACGATGTAATTTATTTGTGTAGACAGCATAATAAGCATATGTGCTTTGTATATATCTGATGAACTCGGGGTTTCTGTAAATTCTGTTGATTAGGCTGTTTACCCATGACAATTAACAAAGATGTAGTATTCTACTTACTCCCCCCCATCTGTTTAAACAGCCATGGGTTTTTGTCTGCTACGATTTTGTTTTTTAACTCCATTGTGGTTAGAGATTACTTTGGCCTGTGTCTTTTTCAAAGAGCATCTGCCTAGCGTCTCCTTCTATGAGGCGGGCAGGACAGTGCAGCTTAGAAACGAAAAAGGTAAGACTTGCACGAAGTTTCTTATCAGTACTAACGAAAATAAAGCCCTAACTCAGAGTACTATCAGGTTATTTGAATTCACTTTACATCCTGCAGGTGCATAAAGCAGGCACCCTGTGCTATGTTCATTACAGCCCTTCATGATACGGAATCAGATGTGAAAAAATAAAGGGTGAGGCATTTGGTACTCTTCCAGTGCAGTCTGAATTATAATTGGTGGAGCAATGGCTCATGAAAGAAACGACCAGTTGTTGGATACCTCACAGCTGAGAAGGCCCTTATCCCCAGACTTAGTAAGGGTTTTGTCTTCATTTACCCTTCTAATAGCTCCTTGCCCCTTTTTCTCCTCTGCTATTGCACTTATTGCTATGCACCCTGGCGTTGGATTCATGCCGTCGGTGTTAGGCAGTTGATAATGCAGCTGACCCTGTGAGGAGAGATTGGAGGTATTCACATATTTTAGAATGCTTCTTTCCTCTTCTCATGTGAGACTTGGGCCCATATTTATACTTTTTTTGCGCCGCATTTGCGTCGTTTTTTGACGCAAAAACGGCGCAAACTTGCAAAATACCATTGGGGCATATTTATACTCTGTTTGCGCCGGAATTGCGTCGTTTTTTTTTACGCAATTTCGACGCAAAACTAACTCCATATTTATACTTTGGCGTTAGACGCGTCTAGCGCCAAAGTCCATGGAGTTAGCGTCATTTTTTAGCGTGGACACCTACTTTGCGTTAATTATATGCAAGGTAGGCGTTCCCGTCTAAAAAATCGACTCCGAGGCATGTGGGTCGGATTTATACTCCCGGGCAAAAATCACACCCAGGAGTGGGCGGGTCAAAAAAAATGACGTACGGCCGCTTTTGTGCCGTTTTTTAGCGCCTGCAAAAGGCAGGCGTTAAGGGACCTGTGGGCTCTGAAGGAGCCCAGAGGTGCCCTCCCATGCCCCCAGGGACACCCCCTGTCACCCTTGCCCACCCCAGGAGGACACCCAAGGCTGGAGGGACCCATCCCAGGGACATTAAGGTAAGTTCAGGTAAGTATTTTTTATTTATTTATTTGTGGCATAGGGGGGCCTGATTTGTGCCCCCCTAAATGCCACTATGCCCAATGACCATGCCCAGGGGACAGAAGTCCCCTGGGCATGGCCATTGGGCAAGGGGGCATGACTCCTGTCTTTGCTAAGACAGGAGTCATTTCTATGGGGGTTGGGAGTCGTAAAAAATGGCGCAAATCAGGTTGAGGCGAAAAAATTGCCTCAACCTGACTTGCCCCATTTCTTGACGCCCAAGCTCCATTTTCCCCTACGCCGGCGCTGCCTGGTGTACGTCGTTTTTTTTAACGCACACCAGACGGCGCCCGCGGCTAACGCCGGCTAACGTCATTCAATAAATACGGCGCCCGCATGGCGCTTCAGAATGGCGTTAGCCGGCGCTCATTTTTTTGACGCAACACTGCGTTAGCGCAGTTTTGCGTCAAAAAGTATAAATATGGGCCCATTGTATTTTGTAGGTTTGCGCCGTTTTGCGTCAACAAGCGGCGCAAATGCGGCGCTAAAAAAAGTATAAATATGGGCCTTGATTTCTTCACTGGCGATGAGGAACTTGTGGAAAACATGCGTGGGTGCGGGAGGATAGATGTCTCCACCCCTGTTTATACCCTCTCACGTCAAGGTGTATTCTTCAAATAGGTGTGAGGTGAGCTACGCTTGAAAGGAATTGACTTAATGAAACACCTTTCAGAATAAAATGCATTTTATCTCTTTTCAGTATCAGTATTTTTCAAGGCCCCTGAATCTGTTTGTTCTCGTGGAAAAGCACCATGGAGATGATATCGAACAACTGTGCTGCGCTTGCTCTAATATCTTTAATGTGTAGTTCAAGCTATTGCATAAACTAGGGCCCATATTTATACTTTTTGACGCTAAACTGCGCTAACGCAGTTTAGCGTCAAAAAATTTTGCGCCGTCTAACGCCATTCTGAAGCGCCATGCGGGCGCCGTATTTATGGAATGGCGTTAGCCGGCGCAAGCGGACCGGCGCTGCCTGGTGTGCGTGGAAAAAAACCACGTACACCAGACAGCGCCGGCGTAGGGGGAAAATGGCGTATGGGCGTCTTAAAATGGGGCAAGTCAGGTTACGTCGAAAAAATCGTCGTAACCCGACTTGCGCCATTTTTTTTCGACGCCCATCCCCCATCAACATGACTCCTATCATTGTAAAGATAGGAGTCATGCCCCCTTGCCCAATGGCCATGCCCAAGGGACTTATGTCCCCTGGGCATGGTCATTGGGCATAGTGGCATGTAGGGGGGCACAAATCAGGCCCCCCTATGCCACCCAAAAAATAAAACAAAAATATAAAAAATAATACTTACCTGAACTTACCGGAATGTCCCTGGGGTGGGTCCCTCCATCCTTGGGTGTCCTCCTGGGGTGGGCAGGGGTGGCAGGGGGGGTCCCTGGGGGCAGGGAAGGGCACTGTGGGCTCATTTTGAGCCCACTTGTCCCTTAACGCCATCCCTGACCCAGGCGTTAAAAAGCGGCGCAAATGCGCCGTTTTTGGCCACGCCCACTCCCGGGCGTCATTTTTGCCCGGGAGTATAAATACCACGTAAAGGCCTGGGAGTCATTTTTTAAGACGGGAACGCCTCCCTTGCATCTCATTAACGCAAGGAAGGGGTTCACGCTAAAAAATGACGCACACTCCGGGCACTTTGGCGCCCGAAGCGTCTAACGCCATAGTATAAATATGGCGTTAGTTGGCGTTGGTTTTGCGTCGAATTTGCGTCGAAAAAAACAACGCAAATTCGGCGTAAACGGAGTATAAATACGGGCCTAGGTTTCTGGCCTAGCTCTGCAAGATTTGGCTTTCCCATCCGTAGGTGCGTTTGCGATCTAAAAAATGCATTTTGGGATGTATCAAGTCCAATTTGCGATTCAGTAACTTGTTACCGAATCGCAACTTAGATTTGATTCGGTATTAGGAAGGGGTGTGTCAAGGACGGACCCTCCTAATACTGAATCGCAGAGGTATGTATTATTGTTTTGTGACCATGAATGCGGTTGCAAAACAATCACAGTTAACACCAATTTCAAATTGGTGCTAACCCATTCCAAAGGGGAAAGGGTGCCTAAGGGACCCCTTCCCCTTTGTGAATGCATGCGAAAACATTTTTTAAGAGGAAGCAGTGGTCCCATGGACCACTGCATACTCTTAACAAATGAAAAGTAAAATTTTGATTTTTCTTTTTTAAACGCATCCCGTTTCCCTTTAAGGAAAACAGGCTGCATTTAAAAAAACAAGAAGATTGCTTTATTTAAAAGCACTCACAGATATGGTGGTCTGCTGAACCTAGCACGCCACCATCCTTGTGATTGTAGCCATTCTCAATGGGTCGCAAATTGCGATCTACTGAATATTAATGAGGTAGGTCTATTTGCGAGCCCTTGCGAATCACTATATGAAACTCCTAGTGTTTCATACATTCCAATAGCGATTACTTAATTGCGATTCGCAAAAAATCGCAATTTGGTAATCGCTATTGGACTTAATGATACATCTGGCCCTTAGTTCACTGCACCAACACTTGAACATGAAAATACAGAATATTGTAGCATCACACAACCCCGCTTGACATAGCTGCCGGAGCAGTGCTTTCTGGGTTACTAACAGTCCTGGAAAGAGGTCCGTGACACAGCGATAAATTAAATATTCCACTAACAAAAGCCACCGTACATGTTTAAAAAGGGTTTATTTTAGCAGTTGCATCCTAGTTCATAAGTACATAAATAATAACCACACAGAATATAATCAGAAGAATAGTAAGGCACGTCGCTAGCATCAAGAATACTATGAACATTTCTAAGATAGTTGTGGTGTTCTTAGCAGCCTTACACCCCAAAGACTACTTCTAGGTACTTCACTATGAGAGCATGGAGTCACTAGCTGCTTAAAGAGTTTCTTAGGATTCAGCACACTGGTTACCTGTTCACAGCAGAGAAGCTGTGATTACCAGACTACAGCAGGGAGGATAGTCTTACCTCAAAGGAAAACACATATCAGCTGGGTTCAGCACCTTTCTCTATCAGCTCTCAGCATAGAAATGAATGCTACAGCAGTCTGGCAGGACCTCTTGCGATAGCTTAGGGCAAAGACCTCTCAGGTTTAGTGGTCAATTCATGAGATATATATAGGGTAGACCACTGGCTTTTACCCCACATTGAGGGACTTTTCATAAATTCGAGAACACCGAAATGAGCCACCATGATGAAAATACGTCAAGTCGGATTGCATGTCCATTATCACATTCACTAAAATCTTTTGCCAGGCCTAAAACGTCCTTTATAAAACTTCTAAGTCACTTCTTAGGGAGGGCAAAGTGTTTAAGTTTTTCATGTCCTGCCAGTGGTGAGACTGGTGTGTTGGGCTTGGCCTCTGCAGGATATTGCCACTCTTTTTATGTTTTATAATTGCTGACAGTGTCTGTGTGTTTTTGACTTTTTACTGGGGCATTGAATCAGTGTATGTACTTAATTGCAGGGCCTGTTAGAGCCCGTGACATTCCATTTGGCGGTCATTTTGTGGGTTCACCATGCCATTCAGAGGGAAGCACTCTAATGTTTGGAGCTCCCTCGTTACTGAATGTGCTTCATGCTGGAATACAAACATGCCGATGCGCAGACTTGGGGTTGGTGAGATGGCTGTGTTGGTGTTGGCCTCTGCAAACTAAAGCCACTCTTTTTGTCTTTTATAATTGCTGACAGTGTGTATGTGTTTTTTACTTTGGTGTGACTTTTTATTGGGGCACTGAATCAGTGTATGGTACTTAATTGCAGGGCCTATTGATGCCTAGGATTTTCCCTTTGACAGCCATTTTGTGGTGCCACCGTGCCATTCAGAGGGAAGCAATGTAGTGTTTGGCGCTCCCTCAAAACTGGATGTGCTTAACGTCGGGATATAATGATGAAGCAGAAAAAGAAAGGCTAACAAACATTTATATATCATGTAACAAAATCGTATAAGGCAATGTGATTTTAGCAAAGAAAAATAATGTGTGTAGAAAATGTGCCCAAGAAGTAATTCGCCATTAGTATAAACGAGCTTGATTAATCATGAAGAATCGACAATGTAGTAATCCGTCAATATTTTATGATTTTCTCGTTAAAACTGTTATATGCTTAGCTTAAATTTAGCAGAGGCTTTGGCCTAGTTTTCACTTGTATTAACAAAGATGCTTCAAACTTTAAAAGCTGTATTTTTCCAGTAGAATGAATAATACACTTATCTCAAAAGTTGCATGCTAGGCAAGTTTCATCCCCTTTGAAGCAAGGTCAGTTTCTGCAGGTGCAGACAATAAAGACACTGATACAGAAATAATTGGCAAACTTTGTTGCTACTTGTGTTCCAAAACTCAAAGGACACCTTATGCGTAGGTGAACATTAAGAGAAGGACACTATTCATTGGTTAAAGAGAAACCACCCCATGGACCCTCCAATGGAAGACCCTGAAGGATTTGGAACGTTTTGTTACTTAAACCCACCGGACAAAGAGAAGCAAGCCATTTTTCTTTTATGCCATTTTGAAGCCAGATTCAAGACGCCATTTTGATGACACTTTGATGCTTTTTCTCTATCCTAGAGAGAGACTTTAAAGAATTCTCACCCTAAAGACTTTAACTTTAACTTTACCCCGTCTTGCCCATACAATAACTTTTGCCCCATTTTCCTTGCTGCTGCAAGGAAAACTTGACTTAAACTTTGCCCCTTTGAAATCTGCCCCATGCTGATCGAACCGGTACCTGAAGGACGAAGACTTATCTTGAATGCTGATTGTATTTGGTAATTATGAAAGGATAAATGTATTATTCATTGTATTTTCCTTCTTAGGTACCAACTGCTTATTTTGACAGAGCCTAAGCTAGAAGTTTTCTAAATTTATGTTGATTAAATTCATTTTCGCATGAAGCCCCACATGCCAATGCTAATCAGAGGTCAGTTGAGGCATTCACTTGATGCACCATGCAGAATTGAAATCTTGTTATGCTGACCAATGTATGCAATTAGTCAAATTCAGTTACTTTTATTAGTAATTTGCATTGTTATAACCGAGTGCATTATAATCCAGATATTGCATAGATTGTGTTTCTTCCGTCGTTATGGACAGCTAGTAATGTTCGTATACGTATATCATTTGATTTTGAGACTTACTTACATTGTTTTAGCTTTGTTAATATAGGGAAATAAACTCATTAACCTTTAATAAAATATGTGGTTATTCATGACTGAAAGGTCATGGTGTGTCTAATTACTGATTTTCTGTTTAATTAATTTGTTGTTTGATTACTAATTGAGTATTGGATATTGAATATAAATGGTTATTGATTATTGATTTGAGGGATCCGACAATTCTTTGGATGAGGAGAGCTCAACTCGGTCAAAAGGTTCACCGACCTCCGTCGTGTCCAAGTATAAGTAATTTATAAGGACTGGACACGCTATCAGTAGATGGTAGCAGAGTTTGATGGTTTGGCCCTATGGGACCCCATCCGAACGATAAACGGATTCAAGTAAGAATTTTCTTTGATAAAAAAAGTTGGAGAGATGATGATGCCCTAAATCCCCAATGACTTTCCTGGAATCTCGGAGCTTGCGAATGGAGGAAATGGAGGTGTGAGAATGTTTTCGGCGTTTCTAGTGATGGTATGAGTGAAGTTAGGGTTTTGCGCTTGCACAGCTTATGCCGCAGATGAATTATGAAGTTTGTGAGGATTTTTAGGGGGTTACGAACTCCTATCAAAATTTTAGAGGAGTGATACTCCAAAGTGTGAGAGTAGGGAAGTCGTCCAACTTCATATGAGTGTAGCGCTTTGTGCAGAAAAAATTGTCCACGTAGTTGTTGATGTTGAGACGGGCCCTGCGAGGTCAAGAGACTCCGGAGTATGTTGAAAAGTGTATGAGACACTTGATTGATGTTGTAATTTGTTTGGTTTAATAGGTTGATTGGGCATGGTCAACAAGTCGGTATGAATGTTGAGGAATAAAAGAACATTTTCGACTTTGAGATTTGACGAATTCTAAGGTGCACTAGAATAGTTCATTGATCAGTTGAGAGTAAAGTTTGCAGGTCAAATTTTTCTTGCGAAAGTGGGAAGCCGAGAAAGATGGAATAACTGCTGAGGCTAGTGAAAAATCCCTAAGGTTTCCAAAGCGATTGTATTACCTTCCTGTAGTAAACCGACAGATTTGTTTTCTTCTTTTTGGTTAGTGCTCGCAATATATTGCAGAAATTAGTTCTGAGTGAAGCTGAATGAAGGAGGACAAGCCGCAAGACTTTGTCAGCCGAAGTGTGTGAGTGTGACGTCACTAGGAGCCGCGCTGGGATAGGTTGGTTGGTGAGAAGGGTCGCGCACGGATTGGACGCAGTCCGTGAAGCGCAATTGGTGGGGAAAGGCAATTGAAGAGTATTCCGGGAATTAAAGTCACTTATTGATTACATTTTGAGAAAACAAAAGACAGAAAGATTAAATTTTTCAAAGCACTTAAGAGTGCCTTGAGGGGAGATGTATATATTAAAGCAAATGTAGGAGAAGAAACACCACCTGAGGGTACACCAGCTTACATTTTTATTGAAGAATAGGGTGTCGCAATATGTGTTTGGTTAAAGCAATGGTGTAAATTAACAGAAAAGCATGGAAGTGTAGCGTTTCCTATCCATGGGACGTTTAATTTAAGAATCTTGGAGAATTTGAGATTTGCGCTATATGACATGAAAATACCTCCAAGACCAGCACAGTTTGAAGCATTAGCAATTTGGGAACAAATGGCTAGAAGGCAACTACAAAAGAAATTTGAGACAAGAGTGAGAAAAGTAGAAAAGACACTAGCGGATGCTAGATGGGATAGTACTCAAAAGGTTTAGAGATCAGACATATTGCATGGAATTAAATTGTTTCCAGCAAATACTGACGAAGCAGAGATGGAAGGAAGGAAAGCTACCCATAAAACAAACAGGAGTCAGTCCAGATATAGAGAAAACAAGAGAAACTCGAAAAGGTCAGACGAATCAGACGATGAGGAGTTCATTCTGCAATTGCTAAATGACCGTCCACCACCATATATGGAAAACGAAAATGGCCCAAGCACTAGTACTGCCCCTCCAGAACCAATATAGGGTACTGTAGCCCCGAATTTGAGAATATTGCAGAGGCAAAGTAGTCCCGATATGCCTTTTACACCAGAAATACCATAAGTTCAGAGAATATATCCTGACATGACTAAACTGAAACCTGTCAATGATTATCAGCCACAGGTTCAAAGACGCTATTATGATGAGCATAATTTGGAAATGACTTCTAATTTAATGGTGCAGGGAGGACCGAATTACCAAAGACCGACATTGATTCAAACCGAATCAACACAAATTTTGATGCCTCAAAAGCAGATGCAAGAAATGCCAAAGTACATTCAAACAACAGAAACACAGTTAGGCATGCCAGCAATGATGCACCATAATGTGGGAATTAATATGCCACAGAATTTGGGTAACAGACAGAATCCGGACGCAATATATTTGCCTATCACTGTAGGTCCGCCAGTACCATTATATACACAGGCAAAGCCAAGTGTATGCGATCAAGGTGTAATGACGCAGAATGAGACAGGAAAAAGATACATTGAAAATACCCAAGAAACGACTCCCGTAGGAACACTGTCAAACAGATCTGGGTCTTTGTTGGAATTTAGTCCAATTCCAATTTGCGTTCCGTCAACTGTGGTAAGGTCAAGTCCACCACTGATAGTACCGCTAACTTCAAAAACAGAAATATTACAGAAACCATCGGTAGCAGTCGACGTAGACGCTACATTAATGGGACTAAAAGCACAACAGTTAACACAATGGTTGAACAGTCTGAATTCCCCACAGAACACACCCAAGGGGAAAGGAGAAGAATATCTGAATCAAATAAGATTGGACATGGAATCAGGTGAATTTCGTAGATGGAAAGATGGGTTTGAACAGGTTAGAATCATACACAGAAGAAGAGCTGAGATACTTTTGCCCTAGAATTACAAGAGAAGTAAGCAGCATACATAAGAGATTACAAGAAATTGCAGACAGACACAAAATAGACATAAATAAAACCAAGCATTTGAGCAGAAGTTACAGGTTAGACTTTGAGACAAAAGATTTTGAACACATGAGGTCTGCAGGAATGAAAACACACCTTAAAGAAATATTGCAAAGCGCACAGGTTTGGAGATGTTTAGACAAGTGGGAGAGTAGGTGGGTTAAGAAAAAGGAAAAGAAGAAAAAAATTACCCCAGATCAGAATGAGAAAGTACAACAGAATGATGATCTTATAACCATGTTACCAATGAGAGAAACAGCAGGAGAAAACTTATCCATGTACCATGGCACAGGTGTGACATTCAATCTTTTACGGATGATTACCCTAAGTTAAAAGAGAAACCGATCGAATGGTATCAACAAACAGATTTGTGAAACTTGCAAAGTGTTTTTGGGAAGACCTGAATACTTTATTCGAAATTGTAGTTCCGGCAGATTTGTGGGAAGATTGTAAAAGGGCTGTAGATTGGCCAACTAGTGAACCGGAAAGAGATAAGGACACAGGTGCACCATCGCCTAGGGTAATGAGCATATACCATAAAGTGATTGAGTATCTGAAAACGAAGGTTGCGTCGAAAAATGTAGATTGGCAGAAAATTGACAAAAAATGTGAGCCACATTGGGAGAGCAGGTGGGCCATTCAGCAGGATGCAATGAATTTCATTGAGATGCCTATGCATGCAGGCTTGAAATATGTGTTGGTGATTGTGTGTATTTTTAGTCACTGGATTGAAGCATACCCTACACGCAGAAATGACAGTCTCACAGTTGCAAAACTACTCTTGAGAGAACTAATACCACGTTTCAGATTCCCGATTTCTTTAGAATCAGATAGGGGAAGTCACTTCAATAACGAAGTAATAAAATTACTATGTGCAGCATTGAACATTGAGCAAAAATTGCATTGTAGCTACCGCCCTGAAGCATCAGGACTAGTGGAGCAAATGAATGGCACGCTGAAATCAAGAATGGCGAAAATATGCGCATCCACAAATTTGAAATGGCCTGACGCGTTGCCCTTGGTGTTAATGTCAATGAGAAACACACCTGATAGAAAAACTGGACTATCACCACACAAAATTCTCATGGGCAGAGCCATGAGACTTCCAGCAGTTCCTGCAAATGCTCTTGTAAATATTACAGATGATACGGTATTGGACTACTGCAAAGGTCTGGCTGATGTGGTCCGCTCTTTTTCTCACCAGGTGGAGGCAACCACCTTGCCACCGATCCAAGGTCCAGGACACGCCCTGAAAGCAGGTGACTGGGTGGTGATAAAGAAGCACGTGAGGAAGTCGTGCTTGGAACCCCATTGGAAAGGACCTTTCCAAGTGATTCTGACAACTACCACCGCTGTGAAGTGTGCAGGAGTTCACAACTGGATTCACGCCAGTCACACGAAAAGGGTGACGTGTCCCACAGAAGAGGAAATTGAAGCACTGAAGTTACCAACAGCTGACAGGAAAGTACCAGACACTGAAACAGAACGAAGAGAGCCTGAAAGCGAACAAGAAGAAATTGAGACAGAAGAAGTATTCTCTGAGGAAGACGAAGTTGATCCTTTTGAGGACAACAGAGAAGAAGCCTCAGGAGGTGACAAAGATCCAATCTCAGGTGAAGAAGCAGGAGAGCCTAATAAGAGGAGGGCTTTCCCTGAAGCAGACGATACAGGAAAAGAAGGAGAAGATCTGACTGATCTCCCAGGTGAAGGAGACAAGACAGAGCAAAGTGAAATTGTTCCAATTCTTCCAGAACCGGTTGCAGGTCCATCAGGTGAAAACAACGCGAAACGCAGACAAAGTGTATCAAAGACTAAAGAAACATTGAACGAAAACAAATGGCCAAAATTGAAGGAGAAAAGAAAGGAAGTGTCTATCATAACCACATCGATTGAAGAAAAAGACACAGCCATAGAACAAGACATAAGCGAAAGGGAATCGAAAGGAGATGCAAAATTGAAAAGGAAAAGAATACCGAGCAGAAGATATTCTGGTCCAGAATGGGCATACACAGCCGCTAATGATTGGTCAGACGAATTTCTTTCTCTTAGTCTTGAAAACGAAGAAGCAGAACAACACTTTGGTACTTGAAAAGTGAAATTTCATGAACATTGCCGAATAAGACATTGATAACCTGATTGACTCTTGAAACCGATTTTAAGACAAAGCTGCTAAACAGATAAGAGACTAAGCTGCTAAAGAAAACCATGTGAACTTTGACCTCGTTCATCCTTTATATATATATATCTGCAAATCAGATTTGATAAAGTGTCTTCAGCTTTCTGATTCTATATAGATCATGGCAGGCAGTACTACACAAGGACATGAAATGAAATATTGTAAATATATGTGTATAGGTCTAATAATTGCATGTATACTAATAATTATGGCAATAATTCTTGGAATGCATGGAGGGAATGAAAGAGACGCGAATGATGCTTCTACTTTTAAAACTACTACTGAATTAACTCCTTTGAAGAAACTCAAACAAGACGAGAAATATTTACACAACAAGAAAGAACTTTCTTCTAACGTTTTCTATCGCTTGCTGAATGAGTGTGTTGAGACAATGGATGTGAAAGATTGTTATGTATGTACACAAATACCTACCTCAGTAATAGAAGGGGTGACATATCATAGCATGCCTCTTACGTATGGAATAACATGTAGTTTGTTACTAACCAGATTTTATGGCCAAGAGTACATTCAATACTTCTATTCCAATCATGATGTTGTATTTTCATATGTCCCCATAATTGAGTACTTGAGTAAAGTAGCAAGAGATTATTATATAAAATTAGTTAGGGGTTTCTTTGAACCATTATCACCTTTTTCCACAGTTCACGCTCATAAAGAAAACCTTACATGCTTGCTTTCACCCATAGAGAAAAGCTTTTTAGATCACACTGAAGATAGAAGGAAAATGGTAAAGGAAAAATTAGAAAAAGAATTACATAAAAGGACATCTGTAGATAACTATGCTTTTGCCGCAATAAAGACACAAGGGAAATTAGCTTTAGATGCAATACACATAGGGAAACTTTGTATATGTAGACCTAAATCATACTATGACACAATCTTTGTAGGAACGAGTGAATGTAAACACGTGTTTTTATTCCAGAGTAAATGGACGTTCATGCTAAATGGCCTAGATCCAGCTACTCCAGGAGTATATTAGATTTGTGGACTTAATGCCTATTATCGTCTTCCAAAAGGATGGTATGGGAGATGTTATTTGGGAATAGTATTTCCAAAGATTTATCAACTAGACGACTTAAAGAACTTTCCAAAGCTGTCTGAATTACATCGTATTCAGAAAAGGGAGACAGCTTCTGGTGTGGTAGGAGATATATTTGGAGCAATGATTCCTTCAATAGGAGTTATATTGAATTCAATCAAAATACGGAAAGTTGTCTACTATTGTGGATAACATGCTGACAAAATTCTCAGGAGCAATGATCCTGAAGGATACTGAACTCGCTGCAGAAAGAGCTATGAGTCTTCAAAATCGGCTTGCTTTAGACATTCTTTTAGCAAAGAATGGCGGCGTTTGCAAAATGCTTAGTGCACGTCAATGTTGTTCATATATACCAGACAACAGTAGACAAATTAGAAATATGCTTACAAATTTAACCAGTTCTGTGCCTTGGACGAGATGATCTCGTCCAAGGCTACAGTTCCCCTGTGCCTTGGACGAGATCATCTCGTCCTAGGCACAGGGGAACTTGGGGGAGCGCTAGCGCGCCCCCTTGTGCAACCCCCTGCCCCCCAAGGCGGGGATGGAAGGGAAACACCTTCCCCTTCCAACCCCGCCCCCCCTGTGCGCGCTGATTTGTCACAGGGGCCTCCCAAAAGCATTTCTCTTTCAATCACTGGGGGAGGCCCGGAGGGGCTTCAAAGGGAAGGAAAAGTATTTCCTTCCCTTTGAAGTCTCTCTGAGGGTTTCAAAAGCCAGATTGCTTGCAATCCGGCTTTTGAAACCCCACTAGACACCAGGGATTTTTTTATTTTTTATTGAAACTTACATAAGGGAGCGACCCCTTGGGCAAGGGTCTCTCCCATGGGGGGCATTTTTTTGGGAAGGCCTTTCTGCCCCCCCTGGGGGCAGATCGGCCTACTATTAGGCCGATCTGCCCCCAGGGGAGGCAGAAACCTCTGGCACCAGGGACCAATTTTTTTTTTTATGTTTCATTTTATTTTTTTTGGTGGGGAGCGACCCCTTAGGCAAGGGTCACTCCCCTTGGGGGAAAATTATATTTAGGCCATTTCTGCCCCCCTTGGGGGCAGATTGGCCTATTTTGATGAGGCCAATCTGCCCCCAAGGGGGGCAGAAACCACTAGGCACCTGGGATTTGTTTTTTGGTGCCAATGTCACGCAGGGGGAGCGACCCCGTAGGCAAGGGTCGCTCCCGGGGGGGGGTTGGGGGGGCAAATTTATTTAAGGCCATTTCTGCCCCCCCTGGGGGCAGATCGGCCTATTATTAGGCCGATCTGCCCCCAGGGGGGGCAGAAACCTCTAGGCGCCAGGGGAACATTTTTTTGGGGTGTTTTTTTTTTTGTTTGTTTGTTTTTTTAGAGATGGGGAGCGACCCATCAGGCAAGGGTCGCTGCCCTGGGGGGCAAATTGTATTAGGGCCATTCCTGCCCCCCTTGGGGGCAGATTGGCCGATTTTAGGTCATTTCTGCCCCGGCTGAGCTAGAGGCCAAACTCCACAGGTAGGCACTTTGCAAAAAACACCTCGGTTTTCTGTGAAAAAATATGTTGTGTCCATGTTGTGTTTTGGGCCATTTCCTTTCGTGGGCGCTAGGCCTACCCACAGAAGTGAGGTACCATTTTTATCGAGAGACTTAGGGGAACGCTGGGTGGAAGGAAATTTGTGGCTTCTCTCAGATTCCAGAACTTTCTGCCACAGAAATGTGAGGAACATGTGTTTTTTTAGCCAACTTTTGAGGTTTGCAAATTATTCTGGGTAACAGAACCTGGTCCGAGCCCCGCAAGTCACCCCTCCTTGGATTCCCCTAGGTCTCTAGTTTTCAAAAAAATGCACAGGGTTGGTAGGTTTCCCCAGGTGCCGGCTGAGCTAGAGGCCAAAATCTACAGGTAGGCACTTCGCAAAAAACACCTCTGTTTTCTTCCAAAAATTTGGATGTGTCCACGTTGCACTTTGGGGCGTTCCCTGTCGCGGGCGCTAGGCCTACCCACACAAGTGAGGTATCATTTTTATCGGGAGACTTGGGGGAACGCTGGGTGGAAGGAAATTTGTGGCTCCTCTCAGATTCCAGAACTTTCTGCCACAGAAATGTGAGGAACATGTGTTTTTTTAGCCAAATTTTGAGGTTTGCAAAGGATTCTGGGTAACAGAACCTGGTCCGAGCCCCGCAAGTCACCCCTCCTTGGATTCCCCTAGGTCTCTAGTTTTCAGAAATGCACAGGTTTGGTAGGTTTCCCTAGGTGCCGGCTGAGCTAGAGGCCAAAATCTACAGGTAGGCACCTCGCAAAAAACACCTCTGTTTTCTTCCAAAAATTTGGATGTGTCCACGTTGCGCTTTGGGGCGTTTCCTGTCGCGGGCACTAGGCCTACCCACACAAGTGAGGTATCATTTTTATCGGGAGACTTGTGGGAACATAGATTAGCAAAACAAGTGTTATTGCCCCTTGTCTTTCTCTACATTTTTTCCTTCCAAATATAGGAGAGTGTGTAAAAAAGACATCTATTTGAGAAATGCCCTGTAATTCACATGCTAGTATGGTCACCCCGGAATTCAGAGATGTGCAAATAACCACTGCTCCTCAACACCTTATCTTGTGCCCTTTTTGGAAATACAAAGGTTTTCTTGATAGCAATTTTTTACTCTTTATATTTCAGCAAATGAATTGCTGTGTACCCGGTATAGAATGAAAATGCACTGCAGGGTGCAGCTTATTTATTGGCTCTGGGTCCCTTGGGTTCTTGATGAACCTACAAGCCCTATATGTCCCTGCAACCAGAGGAGTCCAGCAGACGTAACGGTATATTGCTTTTGATAATCTGACATTGCAGGGAAAAGTTACAGAGTAAAACGTAGAGAAACATTTATGTTTTTTTCACCTGAATTTCAATATCTTTCTTTTTCAGTTGTTATTTTCTGTAGGAAACCCTTGTAGGAGCTACACAAATGACCCCTTGCTGAATTCAGAATTTTGTCTACTTTTCAGAAATGTTTAGATGTCTGGGATCCAGCATTGGTTTCATGCCCATTTCTGTCACTGGCTGGAAGGAGGCTGAAAGCACAAAAAATTGCAAAAATGGGGTATGTCCCAGTAAAATGCCAAAATTGTGTTGAAAAATTGGGTTTTCTGATTCAAGTCTGCCTGTTCCTGAAATCTGGGAAGCTGCTGAGTTTAGCACCGCAAACCCTTTGTTGATGCCATTTTCAGGGGAAAAACCACAAGCCTTCTTCTGCAGCCACTTTTTCCAATTTGTTTGAAAAAAACGAAATTTTCACTGTATTTTGGCCAATTTCTTGGCCTCCTTCAGGCGAACCCACAAAGTCTGGATACCTCTAGAATCCCTAGGATGTTGGAAAAAAAGGACGCAAATTTGGCTTGGTTAGCTTATGTGGACAAAAAGTTATGAGGGCCTAAGCGCGAGCTGCCCCAAATAGGCAAAAAAAGGCCTGGCACAGGAGGGGGAAAAGGCCTGGCAGCGAAGGGGTTAAGTAACGATAGTACAGATTTGAAAGAACTGAAAGAACCAGGAATATGGGAAAAGGTTGGAAAAGGATTTGCTTCCGTGGGAAATTGGCTCAGCAACATTTGGAACGGATTATTACTGAAAATAGTAAAAGGAATATTAATAATATTAATTTGCTTAATAGGTATTTGGGGAATATGGAAAGCTATTAAAATATTAAAATCAAGAAACAAGAGAAGAACAGAAAAGAAAGAACAAAAGAGAATGGTAGAAATTTACAGGGAAAAATCAAAGGGAGTGAAGAGAAAAAGGGAATTGACTGAAATGCCAAATTACTGAAACTGAATTTTAATGAAATAAAATTTGTGATGGAAGATTTAATGTGATGAAATAATTAGTCATCAGAGGAAGGATTGATGAAGCAGAAAAAGAAAGGCTAACAAACATTTATTTATCATGTAACAAAATCGTATAAGGCAATGTGATTTTAGCAAAGAAAAATAATGTGTGTAGAAAATGTGCCCACAAAGTAGTTTGCCATTAGTATAAACGAGCTTGATTAATCATGAAGAATCGACAATGTAGTAATCCGTCATAATTGCAGATGTATTTTATGATTTTCTCACTAAAACTGTTATATGCTTAGCTTAAATTTAGCAAAGGCTTTGGCCTAGTTGCCTGGTCTCAATTTTAACTGCGTAGTTTTCACTTGTATTAACAAAGATGCGTTTAAACTTTAAAAGCTGTATTTTTCCAGTAGAATGACTAATACACTTATCTCAAAAGTTGCGTGCTAGGCAAGTTTCATCCCCTTTGAAGCAAGGTCAGTTTCTGCAGGTGCAGACAATAAAGACACTGATACAGAAATAATTGGCAAACATTGTTGCTACTTGTGTTCCAAAACTCCAAGGACACCTTATGCGTAGGTGAACATTAAGAGAAGGACACATTCATTGGTTAAAGAGAAACCACCCCATGGACCCTCCAATGGAAGACCCTGAAGGATTTGGAACGTTTTCTTACTTAAACCCACCGGACAAAGAGAAGCCAGCCATTTTTCTTTGATGCCATTTTGAAGCCAGATTCAAGACGCCATTTTGATGACACTTTGATGCTTTTTCTCTATCCTAGAGAGAGACTTTAAAGAATTCTCACCCTAGACCTTTACCCCGTCTTGCCCACACAATAACTTTTGCCCCATTTTCCTTGCTGCTGCAAGGAAAACTTGACTTAAACTTTGCCCCTTTGAAATCTGCCCCATGCTGATCAAACCGGTACCTGAAGGACGAAGACTTACCTTGAATGCTGATTGTATTTGGTAATTATGAAAGGATAAATGTATTATTCATTGTATTTTCCTTCTTAGGTACCAACTGTGTATTTTGACAGAGCCTAAGCTAGAAGTTTTCTAAATTTATGTTGATTAAATTCATTTTCGCATGAAGCCCCACATGCCAATGCTAATCAGAGGTTAGTTGAGGTATTCATGTGATGCACCATGCTGAATTGAAATCTTGTTATGCTGACCAATGTATGCAATTAGTCAAATTCAGTTACTTTTATTAGTAGCATTGCTATAACCGAGTGCATTATAATCCAGATATTGCGTAGATTGCGTTTCTTCCGTCGTTATGGACAGCTAGTAATGTTCGTATACGTGTATCATTTGATTTTGAGACTTACTTACATTATGTTAGCTTTGTTAATATAGGGAAATAAACTCATTAACCTTTAATAAACAGGTGTGGTTATTCATGACTGAAAGGTCATGGTGTGTCTAATTACTGATTTTCTGTTTAATTAATTTGTTGTTTGATTTCTACTTGAGTATTGGTTATTGATTATAAATGGTTATTGATTATTGATTTGAGGGATCCGACAATTCTTTGGATGAGGAGAGCTCAACTTGGTCAAAAGGTTCACCGATCTCCGGCATGTCCAAGTTTTAAAGTGCCATTGGGGGACCTGAAATGGGCCCCCCTTCATGGCACTGGGTGCAATGGCAATACCCTGGTCCCCTGTGCTGGCCATTGGGGTGGTGGTCATGAGTCATGTGGTATGGATGGTTTTGCATCAGAAAATGACTCTAGGCAGGTTAGAGTAATTTATGTTTTACTGTAACCTGCCTAGCATCATTTTTTGGTGCAAAACCCCCTTCTTCCATACCACCAGCCCCACCCGACTAACGTAATTTCTTTTTTACGCTAGTCCTCCCTTTTCACCGGCTTGCCGCATTCCTTGAATATGGTGCCCGGCTGGTGCACAAAAATGGTGCAAACCGGTGCTAAAATTTTTAGTGCAAAACTGAGTTAGTGCAGTTGTGCACCAAAAAGTATATGTCAGGGCCACAGTTTATAAATCAATGAGAAGATTGAGTCTGCCCAGTTGGACTGTCTATTTTCTACAGAGACCTGTGCTAAGGAGGATTCAGGTCCAGACTTTGTGGCCGTCATGCTACAAGGTTATGCAGTGGAGAGACTTGACAGGGGCACATGAAGGGAAGGAGAGCTGGCCATAATTTTTAGGGAGCAGCTGAACTGCACTGTAGAAACTGTCAATACCACAGTTGAAGGTTGCAAGATGGGGATTTTAAAAAATTAAAAATAAACATTCTGTAATTTTGGCAGGACTGCTGATCTATCACCCCCCAGGCCACAAAAAACAGTTCATTTTGAATTGCCACCATATGCTTCAACCTCACATTGCGTGTGGCAATCTCACCATCCTATGGGAATTTAATCTCCATTTGGAGAAGGAGACAGACAGCAACACCAGGCTGTTCATGAATCACATGGTCAATTTTGGCCTTAGACTGCGGGTTAAGGTCCCTACTAATGGAGCTGTATACATTCTTGATGGGATCTCTTCAAGCTCAGTGACTCTGACTGTTGTTTAGTGTCTACCGCTAAGGAGGTCAGACTACAGTTTGGTGGTGTTTAAGGCACACAAAGTACACATGGCAGAAAGCAAGCCATGCTCTACTAAGAGCATTAGAAAATGGGGGGAAATTTCTACTGATAAGTTTGAAGAAGACCTCACACAATTTAAGGGTAAAAATTTCAGGGGTACTGGCTCTCCAGGAGAGAATTTAATAATTGGGTGAAATCAGCAATTGAGGTGGTTGCCCCTTTGCATAGAGCTAATACTAAGGGCAAGAGGAAACCATCTGCCCCATGGTGCCCTGATGAGCTTTAGGACCTAGAAAGGCAGTGCAGGAGACAGGAACAGCGATGGAAACTGACCCTTAAGACTGAGGATAAAAATGTTCATAGGTTGCTTATTTTTAAATATCAAAGTAAGATAAAGCAAGCTAAATCTGCGTACTTCTAGAAGAGGATCAGTTCTGCTATCAATATTCCCAAAGAACTGTTTAATACAGTGAGAACCCTTGCGTCACCTCGGATACATCAGGGCGTAAAACAAATCTCAAGCTTTTTGTGAAAAGGTTGCAGAGTCTTTTAGAGAGAAGATCATGATGATCTTCACAGCTTTTCTTGAACATTCTCAGAGTTCCAGTGAGTCCGGGACAGCAGAAAAGAAGGAGAGGTCTTGTACTTCTGGGAGGAAGGCTTGACTCCAGAATGACCTACCTTACAGGCTTACCATGGTTCTCCCCTTTGCCTGGGCCTAAAATCAATACTCTGTTAGGAGGATCCATCTCGCGTTCACCGAATGATCCTTGTCTGCCCAGGATCCTCCAGTTGGTCCCTGCCATTATGATGGCAGCCTTGGAGAAGGTATATTTCCAGGCCCTTGTGTTAGGCCTGTAGCTGCAGGATTGAAATGAGACAGTGGTAATTTATTTGAAGAAAACGCTGAATGGGACCCTAGAGATCTTAAAAAGCTACACTAATTTTTTCTGCTGCCTGCTCCAGCCAAGATCCTGGAGAAGCATACTAACCAAGAATAACCCAGTATCTCTCTGATCATGAACTCCTGGACCCCTCGCAAAATGGTTTCAGGAGGAACCATAGCACCGAATCGGCACTTATAGCAACCAATAATTCCAGTTGCATGCAATTTGACTGGGGAGGTGTGGATATTTTTATACTTTTAGATCTATCCACAGCTTTTGACACCACATCCCTACCCCTGTTGGTGCATAGGCTGAGGCAAGCAGGGCTGAAGGATACAGCACTGAACTCATCGGTGTCCTTCCTGAGGGATAGAACTCTTATTGTCAGGTGTGGGGATTTCAGAGCCAAACCACTCCAGCCCCTCATGCGGTGTCCCACAGGGGTCTTCCCTCAGTCCTAATTTATTTAGGCGGTCATTCTGACCCTGGCTGGCGGCGGGTAGCGCCGGCCGGCCCAGCGGGAAGGAGGCCTGCAACACAGAAGCCGGCTCCGAATGAGCCGGCGGTGTTGCGGGCGTGCGACGGGTGCAGTTGCACCCGTCGCGCTTTTCACTGTCTGCTAGGCAGACAGTGAAAAGCTTCATGGGGCCCTGTTAGGGGGCCCCTGCACTGCCCATGCCAGTGGCATGGGCAGTGCAGGGGCCCCCAGGGGCCCCAAGACACCCATTCCTGCCAGCCTCTTCCAGGCGGTGACAACCGCCAGAAACAGGCTGGCGGGAAGGGGGTCAGAATCCCCATGGCAGCGCTGCTTGCAGCGCTGCCATGGCGGATTCGGCCAGCCGGGGGAAAACCGGCGGGAAACCGCCGGTCCCGGTTTTCTGACCGCACCGCCAGCCTGTTGGCGGTGCTTCCGTCATTCGCGACCCTGGCGGTCAAAGACCGCCAGGGTCAGAATGACCCCCTTAATTTGTATGTTTCATCCTAGGCAAGGCTGGTGCATTCCTTTCGGTTCCAGGTGTTGTCCTACGCGGATGTCACCCAGATCATGGTTTCCATCTCTGATGACTGGGAAGAGGCGGCTGACAGGTTTACGACTTGCATGACAGAAATAAGCAAGTGGATAAATGAGAACTGGCTACAGATGAATGAAGAGGAAACAGAGATTTTGGTTTTCGGGATGGATAGCTCGATCTGGACCTACCCTTGGTGGCCGGATGTTTGTGCTATGCTATCTGTTCCAGCGGATGCAGCCAAAAATGTGGGTATGTTGTTTGATGACATCTTGACTTTCAATACCCAAGTCAATAGGACTGTTAGCTCTTGTTTCTGGATCATCAAGATCTTGAAGAAAATCTTGCCTTTTCTTCCTAACGAGCTCAGCATGTCAGTGGTCATCACATTAATTACATCTTGTTTAGACTAATGTAATTCTCTTTACCTCAATTTCAATAAGTACTCATTGAATAAGCTCTAAACTATCCGTAAAGTGGCAGCACATTTTGTCTTTGGATTGCCAAAACTTGCTCAGTCAGGGATAGATTGAGATCCCTTCACTGGTTGCCAGTGCAAAAGCAAGTGTCTTTTTAAGCCCTTTGTTTGACTTAAAGCGTTCTTCATCTACAGGGGTTGACTCACCTGAGAACAGACTTTAATTGGTATGTTCCTACCAGGTCTTTGAGATAAGCAGGTTGTAGAAAGTTGGTGGTACCTAGGTGCGAGAAAGTAAGGCAGGGGAGTCAGACATTCACAGTGGCAGCTGCTAGGCTGTGGAACTCCCTCCTGGAATACATTAGGAGTCTAACCTTGTGCCTGATTTTTCATAGGCAGGTGAAAACTTGGTTATTGTAGAATTAGCTCTCCCTAAGTCACCTGGGTTTTGGTCTTTTCCTGCTTTGGGTCCTTACCTTCTACACAGTTCTTCTCAGGCTTAGGACTTTGATGCTTACTGGTTTTATGCACTCTATAAATGTTTTAATTTCAATTTAAATTTAATTAAAAAAATACTTTAGGAGTGTTTTACACTGTTATATGGACAGTCTCTCCCATAGGCTAACACTGGTTGCTATTGTCACCTTTAGTAAGTGCTAACTTCCGATTGGGAGGAGACAGAGGAATTATGTTTACACTCAAATTAATTTTTCTTCAATATTCTCTTTAATGATGAAATCATATTTTAAGTTACAATTTTAAAAGTGGCACTTTTGAAAAGTTGGCTTTTTTTTCTGCCAAAATCAATTGTGCCTTCCTCCCAGTGTTCTGTGTTGTATGGCTCTGAATGTCTCTGTTATTGGGGTTTGTGTATTGATTGCAGTCAGTAAGACAAAAACCTAACCAGTTTGGAGCCAGTGATCAAGGGAAAGGAAAGAACTGACCGGAGTCAGTTTTGGGGGTAGGTCAGTGAATTGTCCTGACACAAAGGCAGGTCCTGTGGAAGATTCAGAGGAATGACTTACTTACTGCCAGAACAGATCTGCTGTTGGATGGACTGTATTGCTGTCTGAAGAAGGAATGCTGGACCTGCTTACCTTGATCTCTGGCTACCTAAAGTGACTTCAATTGTCAGTTGGCTGACCTATTGTGTGAGCTACAATTATACAACAGGCATCCAGAGGCCTCCCTGCAACCACCCAACTGACCAGTACCAACTGGACCTGTCTGAGTCCTGCTGCTGGCCTCAGCAGGAGTGAGTCCTGATCCCAAACAGGACCTGGACTCCTGTCTGACATCATTGAGAACTCCTTGTCAAGTAAAGGTGAAAATCTCGAAGTTTTGGGCCTTTCTGCTTTTACCTAAAATGTTCAAATTCATATCTACAATCATACTGATAGGATTTTTGTGATTCTGATATTGTTTTATTTATTAAAATAGATTGTATCTTTCTAAATTGTTTTAGGAATTTTCTTGTGTTGTGTTTTTACTTTATTGCTGTTAGTGTACTGCATAAATACTTTCCACATTGCCTCTAATTTAAGCCTGCTGCTTTTATGCCGAGCTACCAAAGGGTAGTCACAGGTTAATTTAGTGACTTTTGTGCTTTACCTTGACCCAAATTGTGCCTATTATTTGATTGGAGCTTTCATCCTTGTCAACTAACGCACCAATATCTTACAACTTCCAATATCCAGTGGTAGCAGGGACAATATTCATATTGTGTAGAATAAATTTCTTTCATCTAGTCATCAGTCTGGAGTAGACTTCGTCAGTAATTAATTTCTGAAAAAGAAGTTCAAACACTAGAGTTACATATTTTTAGTGGTGATCGCCTCGGGTAGTTTTACTTAGGACCACATTTCCATAGGAAAAACATTGGCCCATATTTATACTTTTTTTGCGCCGCATTTGCGACGCTTTTTGACGCAAAAGAGGCACACACTTACAATATATAGTTGTATTTTGTAAGATTGTGCCACTTTTGCATCACAAAATGGTGCAAATGCAGCGCTAAAAAAGTATAAATATGGGCCATTGTTTGTTTTTAAACAAGTTTTGCACAGTTTGGAGAATCTTAATGAAACTTTCTAACAAAAGAGATGATCCATCTCAGTCCCTTCTTAGAAAGTGCTTGGGTGATCTGCCAGTGGGGCTGATAAAAAAGAAGGAATCCCAAAATGTCTTTTCCCCATGCAATTTTCAATAGGCAAGTTGAACAGTGATACCCCAAAAATGGCTGAATGGAACTGCACTAAATTTGCCAGAAAGTTAGATCATGGTTTAGAAAGCATTGCTTTTTGATTTGGTGTAAATCCATTAAATAGATATTGTGACATTAAGGTTCAAAATGTATCCATGCCACGGAGGATCTATAGATCTAACAGGTCGAAAGATAAAAATTAATTGCCTGCCACCACATCAACAAATATGTAGTGGCAGCTATTTTAGGACTCAGGGACTCAGTCACCTGTCCTGAAAACAAGTAAACACATATGGGGCAGGTGTTGACATAACATACCCTTCTCCCCAAGGCTTGGTGGATGGGTACATTGGGCCAAAAACGTAGTTTTTAATCAGTGCAGCTGATCTGCAGTGTGAGGCGGGGACCAACTATATATGTATGCTCCTATACAGCAGGAGCAGCTTTTATCTGTTCCCATCAGGCAGGAGCAAACCTGTGTTCCCTGCCTGCAGTAGTGTGAGCAGAGTGCTGAAGTTCTCTCTCCCATGCTCATGCAGGCAGGGAACTGCAGTGTCTTGGGGATGGGGTCCTTGGGACACTACTGCTATCAGATTCCGGGGTAATGGGATTGCTAACAGAGCAATCATCCCCCAAGGAATGGAGTCATTGGGGCCATAAGTGGATGGACATCTTACCTTATGTTAAAAAAAAACGTAGAAATTTGCTGTAAAAAGGTTAAAATTACATTATGTTTAGGAATCGTAATAGTATGTTACTTTACATTAAAAAGGCCTTATAAATTGACTGAAAAAAACAAAGGTTAAAGGGGTGTTACAGTTAGGTGAAAATGTCAGTTAAACCTGGTGTTTTAAATGAACAAACCACTACATTTTACCAGTTATAATTATCTCAAGTAGTTATAAATTGTGCTCTAAAGTAACTATAATTTGCGCCCTTATGATGCACTACTAATTACCTTCCATATCACATCATCGATAGTATCGCAGCAACATCTGAAATGACACAATTGATAACAACACTGTGCATGGTGGTGCATGAGGTATAGTTATTTTAGGGCACATGTTATAGTTAATAGAGATAACTATAACTTGTGAATTTTAATGGTTTTGTTTTTATTTGTTTGTTTTAACCTGCTCTGTTCCCAGGATGTAATGGTTACATCCTGAGGCACAGTGCTGCATTTCTCTTTCAATCCCATGGGGGAGGCCCGGAGGGGCTTCAAAGGGAAGGAAATGTATTTCCTTCCCTTTGAAGTCTCTCCCAGGGTTTCAAAAGCCGGATTGCTTGCAATCCGGCTTTTGAAACCCCACTAGACACCAGGGATTTTTTTTTTTTTACTGAAACTGACAAAAGGAAGCGACCCCTTGGGCAAGGGTCGCTCCCAGGGGGGGGCATTTTTCTGGGAAGGCCTTTTCTGACCCCCCTGGGGGCAGAAACCTCTAGACCTCTAGGCACCAGGGATCATTTTTTTTTTTTTTCTTTTTGTTATGTTTTCTTTTTTTTTAGGTGGGGAGCGACCCCTTAGGCAAGGGTCGCTCCCCTAGGGGGCACATTATATTTAGGCCATTTCTGCCCCCCTTGGGGGCAGATTGGCCTATTTTGATGAGGCCAATCTGTCCCCAAGGGGGGCAGAAACCATTAGACACCAGGGAGTTTTTTTTTTTGCGTGAATTTCACGCAAGGGGAGCGACCCCTTAGGCAAGGGTCGCTCCCTGGGGGGGGAATTATTTTAGGCCGTTTCTGCCCCCCTGGGGGGTAGATCAGCCTATTTTGATTAGGCTGATCTGCCCCCAAGGGCGGCAGAAACCACTAGGCACCAGGGATTTTTTATTTTTTTTTTGTTTTACAGATAGGGAGCGACCCCTTGGACAAGGGTCGCTCCCCTGGAGGGGCAAATTGTATTTAGGCCATTTCTGCCCGCTTTGGGGGCAGATCGGCCGATTTTAGGTCAAACCACTAGGCACCAGGGATCTTTTTTTTGCGCCGTCACGCAAGGGGAGCGACCTTGTAGGCAAGGGTCGCTCCCGGTGGGGGTGGGGAGGCAAATTTATTTTAGGCCATTTCTGCCCCCCTTGGGGGCAGATCGGCCTATTGGTATTAGGCCGATCTGCCCCCAGGGGGGCAGAAACCTCTAGGCGCAAGGGCAAATAGTTTTTTTGTGTTTTTTTGTTTGTTTGTTTTTTTAGAGATGGGGAGCGACCCATTAGGCAAGGGTCGCTCCCCTGGGGGGCAAATTGTATTTAGACCATTTCTGCCCCGCTTGGGGGCAGATTGGCCGATTGTAGGTCAATCTGCCCCCAAGGGGGGCAGAAACCACTAGGCACCAGGGATCTTTTTTTTGCGCCGTCACGTAAGGGGAGCGACCTTGTAGGCAAGGGTCGCTCCCCAGGCGGGTGGGGGGGCAAATTTATTTTAGGCCATTTCTGCCCCCAATGGGGGCAGATCGGCCTATTGGTATTAGGCCGATCTAACCCCAGGGGGGGCAGAAAACCTCTAGGCTCAAGGGCAAATAGTTTTTTTGTGTTTTTTTTTTTGTTTGTTTTTTTAGAGATAGGGAGCGACCCATCAGGCAAGGGTCGCTCCCCTGGGGGGCAAATTATATTTAGACCATTTCTGCCCCCCTTGGGGGCAGATTGGCCGATTGTAGGTTAATCTGCCCCCAAGGGGGCCAGAAACCACTAGGCACCAGGGATCTTTTTTTTCCGCCGTCACGCAAGGGGAGCGACCTTGTAGGCAAGGGTCGCTCCCGGGGGGGTGGGGAGGTTGGGGGGTTGGAGGGTGGGGGACAAATTTATTTTAGGCCATTTCTGCCCCCCTTGGGGCCGGCTGAGCTAGAAGCCAAAATCCACAGGTAGGCACTGTTTTCTATGAAAAAAAATTATGTGTCCATGTTGTGTTTTGGGCCATTTCCTGTCGCGGGCGCTAGGCCTACCCACACAAGTGAGGTATCATTTTTATCGGGAGACTTGGGGAAACGCTAGGTGGAAGGAAATTTGTGGCTCCTCTCAGATTCCAGAACTTTCTGTCACAGAAATTTGAGGAAAACCTGTGTTTTTAGCCAAAGTTTGAGGTTTGCAAAGGATTCTGGGTAACAGAACCTGGTCAGAGCCCCACAATTCACCCCATCTTGGATTCCCCAGGGTTTCTAGTTTTCAAAAATGCGCTGGTTTGCTAGGTTTCCCACGGTGCCGGCTGAGCTAGAGGCCAAAATCCACAGGTAGGCACTTTTTTCTATAAAAAATGTGATGTGTCCACGTTGTGTTTTGGGGCGCATCCTGTCGCGGCCGCTAGGCCTACCCACACAAGTGAGGTATCATTTTTATCGGGAGACTTGGGGGAACGCTGGGTGGAAGGAAATTTGTGGCTCCTCTCAGATTCCAGAACTTTCTGTCACCGAAATGTGAGGAAAATGTGTTTTTTTAGCCAAATTTTGAGGTTTGCAAAGGATTATGGGTAACAGAACCTGGTCAGAGCCCCACAAGTCACCCCATCTTGGATTCCCCTAGGTCTCTAGTTTTCACAAATGCACAGGTTTGGTAGGTTTCCCTGGGTGCCGGCTGAGCTAGAGGCCAAAATCTACAGGTAGGCACTTTGTAAAAAACAGCTCTGTTTTCTTTAAAAAAATGGGATGTGTCAACGTTGTGTTTTGGGGTGCCTCCTGTCGCGGCCGCTAGGCCTATCCACACAAGTGAGGTATCATTTTTATCGGGAGACTTGGGGGAACACTGAGTAGAAGGAAATTTGTGGCTCCTCTCAGATTCCAGAACTTTCTGTCACCTAAATGTGAGGAAAATGTGTTTTTGTAGCCAAATTGTGCGGTTTGCAAAGGATTATGGGTAACAGAACCTGGTCAGAGCCCCACAAGTCACCCCATCTTGGATTCCCCTAGGTCTCTAGTTTTCAAAAATGCACAGATTTGGTAGGTTTCCCTAGGTGCCGGCTGAGCTAGAGGCCAAAATCTACAGGTAGGCACTTTGCAAAAAACAGCTCTGTTTTCTTTCAAAAAATGGGATGTGTCCACGTTGTGTTTTGGGGTGTCTTCTGTCGCGGCCGCTAGGCATACCCACACAAGTGAGGTATCATTTTTATCGGGAGACTTGGAGGAACGCTGGGTGGAAGGAAATTTGTTGCTCCTCTCAGATTCCAGAACTTTCTGTCACCGAAATGTGAGGAACATGTGTTTTCTTAGCCAAATTTTGAGGTTTGCAAAGGATTCTGGGTAACAGAACCTGGTCCGAGCCCCGCAAGTCACCCCTCCTTGGATTCCCCTAGGTCTCTAGTTTTCAGAAATGCACAGGTTTGGTAGGTTTCCCTAGGTGCCGGCTGAGGTAGAGGCCAAAATCTAGAGGTAGGCACTTTGCAAAAAACAGCTCTGTTTTCTTTCAAAAAATGGGATATGTCAACGTTGTGTTTTGGGGCGTCTCCTGTCGCGGCCGCTAGGCCTACCCACACAAGTGAGGTATCATTTTTATTGGGAGACTTGGGGAAACGCTGGGTGGAAGGAAATTTGTGGCTCCTCTCATATTCCAGAACTTTCTGTCACCGAAATGTGAGGAAAATGTGTTTTTTTAGCCAAGTTTTGAGGTTTGCAAAGGATTCTGGGTAACAGAACCTAGTCAGAGCCCCACAAGTCACCCCATCTTGGATTCCTCTAGGTCTCTAGTTTTCAACAATGCACAGGTTTGGTAGGTTTCCCTAGGTGCTGACTGAGCTAGAGGCCAAAATCTACAGGTAGTCACTTTGCAAAAAACAGCTCTGTTTTCTGTGATGTGTCCACGTTGTGTTTTGGGGCATATTCTGTTGCGGGCGCTAGGCCTACCCACACAAGTGAGGTATCATTTTTATTGGGAGACTTGGGGAAACGCTGGGTGGAAGGAAATTTGTGGCTCCTCTCATATTCCAGAACTTTCTGTCACCGAAATGTGAGGAAAATGTGTTTTTATTAGCCAAATTTTGAGGTTTGCAAAGGATTCTGGGTAACAGAACCTAGTCAGAGCCCCACAAGTCACCCCATCTTGGATTCCCCTAGGTCTCTAGTTTTCAAAAATGCACAGGTTTGGTAGGTTTCCCTAGGTGCTGACTGAGCTAGAGGCCAAAATCTACAGGTAGTCACTTTGCAAAAAACAGCTCTGTTTTCTGTGATGTGTCCACGTTGTGTTTTGGGGCATATTCTGTTGCGGGCGCTAGGCCTACCCACACAAGTGAGGTACCATTTTTATCGGGAGACTTGGGGGAACGCTGGGTAGAAGGAAATTTATGGCTCCTCTCAGATTCCAGAACTTTCTCTCACCGAAATGTGAGGAACATGTGTTTTCTTAGCCAAATTTTGAGGTTTGCAAAGGATTCTGGGTAACAGAACCTGGTCCGAGCCCCGCAAGTCACCCCTCCTTGGATTCCCCTAGGTCTCTAGTTTTCAGAAATGCACAGGTTTGGTAGGTTTCCCTAGGTGCCGGCTGAGCTAGAGGCCAAAATCTACAGGTAGGCACTTCGCAAAAAACACCTCTGTTTTCTTCCAAAAATTTGGATGTGTCCACGTTGCGCTTTGGGGCGTTCTCTGTCGCGGGCGCTAGGCCTACCCACACAAGTGAGGTATCATTTTTATCGGGAGACTTGGGGGAACGCTGGGTGGAAGGAAATTTGTGGCTCCTCTCAGATTCCAGAACTTTCTGCAACAGAAATGTGAGGAACATGTGTTTTTTTATCCAAATTTTGAGGTTTGCAAAGGATTCTGGGTAACAGAACCTGGTCAGAGCCCCACAAGTCACCCCATCTTGGATTCCCCTAGGTCTCTAGTTTCAAAAATGCACAGGTTTGGTAGGTTTCCCTAGGTGCCAGCTGAGCTAGAGGCCAAAATCTACTGGTAGGCACTTTGCAAAAAACAGCTCTGTTTTATTTCAAAAAATGGGATATGTCAACGTTGTGTTTTGGAGTGTCTCCTGCGCGGCCGCTAGGCCTACCCACACAAGTGAGGTATCATTTTTATTGGGAGACTTGGGGAAACGCTGGGTGGAAGGAAATTTGTGGCTCCTCTCATATTCCAGAACTTTCTGTCACCGAAATGTGAGGAAAATGTGTTTTTTTTAGCCAAATTTTGAGGTTTGCAAAGGATTCTGGGTAACAGAACCTAGTCAGAGCCCCACAAGTCACCCCATCTTGGATTCCCCTAGGTCTCTAGTTTTAAAAAATGCACAGGTTTGGTAGGTTTCCCTAGGTGCTGACTAAGCTAGAGGCCAAAATCTACAGGTAGTCACTTTGCAAAAAACAGCTCTGTTTTCTGTGATGTGTCCACGTTGTGTTTTGGGGCATATTCTGTTGCGGGCGCTAGGCCTACCCACACAAGTGAGGTACCATTTTTATCGGGAGACTTGGGGGAACGCTGGGTGGAAGGAAATTTATGGCTCCTCTCAGATTCCAGAACTTTCTGTCACCGAAATGTGAGGAACATGTGTTTTCTTAGCCAAATTTTGAGGTTTGCAAAGGTTTGTGGGTAACAGAACCTGGTCCGAGCCCCGCAAGTCACCCCTCCTTGGATTCCCCTAGGTCTCTAGTTTTCAGAAATGCACAGGTTTGGTAGGTTTCCCTAGGTGCCGGCTGAGCTAGAGGCCAAAATCTACAGGTAGGCACTTCGCAAAAATCACCTCTGTTTTCTTCCAAAAATTTGGATGTGTCCACGTTGCGCTTTAGGGCGTTCCCTGTCGCGGGCGCTAGGCCTACCCACCCAAGTGAGGTATCATTTTTATCGGGAGACTTGGGGGAACGCTGGGTGGAAGGAAATTTGTGGCTCCTCTCAGATTCCAGAACTTTCTGCCACAGAAATGTGAGGAACATGTGTTTTTTTAGCAAAATTTTGAGGTTTGCAAAGGATTCTGGGTAACAGAACCTGGTCAGAGCCCCACAAGTCACCCCATCTTGGATTCCCCTAGGTCTCTAGTTTAAAAAATGCACAGGTTTGGAAGGTTTTCCTAGGTGCCGGCTGAGCTAGAGGCCAAAATCTACAGGTAGGCACTTTGCAAAAAACAGCTCTGTTTTCTTTCAAAAAAATGGGATATGTCAATGTTGTGTTTTGGGGCGTCTTCTGTCGCGGCCGCTAGGCCTACCCACACAAGTGAGGTATCATTTTTATTGGGAGACTTGGGGAAACGCTGGGTGGAAGGAAATTTGTGGCTCCTCTCATATTCCAGAACTTTCTGTCACCGAAATGTTAGGAAAATGTGGTTTTTTTAGTCAAATTTTGAGGTTTGCAAAGGATTCTGGGTAACAGAACCTAGTCAGAGCCCCACAAGTCACCCCATCTTGGATTCCCCTAGGTCTCTAGTTTTCAAAAATGCACAGGTTTGGTAGGTTTCCCTAGGTGCTGACTAAGCTAGAGGCCAAAATCTACAGGTAGTCACTTTGCAAAAAACAGCTCTGTTTTCTGTGATGTGTCCACGTTGTGTTTTGGGGCATATTCTGTTGCGGGCGCTAGGCCTACCCACACAAGTGAGGTACCATTTTTATCGGGAGACTTGGGGGAACGCTGGGTGGAAGGAAATTTATGGCTCCTCTCAGATTCCAGAACTTTCTGTCACCGAAATGTGAGGAACATGTGTTTTCTTAGCCAAATTTTGAGGTTTGCAAAGGATTCTGGGTAACAGAACCTGGTCCGAGCCCCGCAAGTCACCCCTCCTTGGATTCCCCTAGGTCTCTAGTTTTCAGAAATGCACAGGTTTGGTAGGTTTCCCTAGGTGCCGGCTGAGCTAGAGGCCAAAATCTACAGGTAGGCACTTTGCAAAAAACAGCTCTGTTTTCTTTCAAAAAATGGGATATGTCAACGTTGTGTTTTGGGGTGTCTCCTGCGCGGCCGCTAGGCCTACCCACACATGTGAGGTATCATTTTTATTGGGAGACTTTGGGAAACGCTGGGTGGAAGGAAATTTGTGGCTCCTCTCATATTCCAGAACTTTCTGTCACCGAAATGTGAGGAAAATGTGTTTTTTTTAGCCAAATTTTGAGGTTTGCAAAGGATTCTGGGTAACAGAACCTAGTCAGAGCCCCACAAGTCACCCCATCTTGGATTCCCCTAGGTCTCTAGTTTTCAAAAATGCACAGGTTTGGTAGGTTTCCCTAGGTGCTGACTAAGCTAGAGGCCAAAATCTACAGGTAGTCACTTTGCAAAAAACAGCTCTGTTTTCTGTGATGTTTCCACGTTGTGTTTTGGGGCATATTCTGTTGCGGGCGCTAGGCCTACCCACACAAGTGAGGTACCATTTTTATCGGGAGACTTGGGGGAACGCTGGGTGGAAGGAAATTTATGGCTCCTCTCAGATTCCAGAACTTTCTGTCACCGAAATGTGAGGAACATGTGTTTTCTTAGCCAAATTTTGAGGTTTGCAAAGGATTCTGGGTAACAGAACCTGGTCCGAGCCCCGCAAGTCACCCCTCCTTGGATTCCCCTAGGTCTCTAGTTTTCAGAAATGCACAGGTTTGGTAGGTTTCCCTAGGTGCCGGCTGAGCTAGAGGCCAAAATCTACATGTAGGCACTTCGCAAAAAACACCTCTGTTTTCTTCCAAAAATTTGGATGTGTCCACGTTGCGCTTTGGGGCGTTCCCTGTCGCGGGCGCTAGGCCTACCCACACAAGTGAGGTATCATTTTTATCGGGAGACTTGGGGGAATGCTGGGTGGAAGGAAATTTGTGGCTCCTCTCAGATTCCAGAACTTTCTGCCACAGAAATGTGAGGAACATGTGTTTTTTTAGCCAAATTTTGAGGTTTGCAAAGGATTCTGGGTAACATAACCTGGTCAGAGCCCCACAAGTCACCCCATCTTGGATTCCCCTAGGTCTCTAGTTTAAAAAATGCACAGGTTTGGTAGGTTTCCCTAGGTGCCGGCTGAGCTAGAGGCCAAAATCTACAGGTAGGCACTTTGCAAAAAACAGCTCTATTTTCTTTCAAAAAATGGGATATGTCAACGTTGTGTTTTGGGGTGTCTCCTGTCGCGGCCGCTAGGCCTACCCACACAAGTGAGGTATCATTTTTATTGGGAGACTTGGGGAAACGCTGGGTGGAAGGAAATTTGTGGCTCCTCTCATATTCCAGAACTTTCTGTCACCGAAATGTGAGGAAAATGTGTTTTTTTTAGCCAAATTTTGAGGTTTGCAAAGGATTCTGGGTAACAGAACCTAGTCAGAGCCCCACAAGTCACCCCATCTTGGATTCCCCTAGGTCTCTAGTTTTCAAAAATGCACAGGTTTGGTAGGTTTCCCTAGGTGCTGACTGAGCTAGAGGCCAAAATCTACAGGTAGTCACTTTGCAAAAAACAGCTCTGTTTTCTGTGATGTGTCCACGTTGTGTTTTGGGGTATATTCTGTTGCGGGCGCTAGGCCTACCCACACAAGTGAGGCACCATTTTTATCGGGAGACTTGGGGGAACGCTGGGTGGAAGGAAATTTATGGCTCCTCTCAGATTCCAGAACTCTGTCACCGAAATGTGAGGAAAATATGTTTTTTTAGCCAAATTTTGAGGTTTGCAAAGGATTCTGGGTAACAGAACCTGGTCAGAGTCCCACAAGTCACCCCATCTTGGATTCCCCTAGGTCTCTAGTTTTCAAAAATGCACAGGTTTCGAAGGTTTCCCTAGGTGCCGGCTGAGCTAGAGGCCAAAATCTACAGATAGGCACTTTGCAAAAAACAGCTCTGTTTTCTGTGATGTGTCCACGTTGTGTTTTGGGGCATATCCTGTTGCGGGCGCTAGGCCTACCCACACAAGTGAGGTACCATTTTTATCGGGAGACTTGGGGGAACGCTGGGTGGAAGGAAATTTGTGGCTCCTCTCAGATTCCAGAACTTTCTGTCACCGAAATGTGAGGAAAAGTTTTTTTTTAGCCAAATCTTGAGGTTTGCAAAGGATTCTGAGTAACAGAACCTGGTCAGAGCCCCACAAGTCACCCCATCTTGGATTCCCCTAGGTCTCTGGTTTTAAAAAATGCACAGGTTTGGTAGGTTTCCCTAGGTGCCGGCTGAGCTAGAGGCCAAAATCTACAAGTAGGCACTTTGCAAAAAACAGCTTAGTTTTCTTTAAAAAAATGGGATGTGTCAACGTTGTGTTTTGGGGCGCCTCCTGTCGCGGCCGCTAGACCTACCCACACAAGTGAGGTGTCATTTTTATCGGGAGACTTGGGGGAACGCTGGGTGGAAGGAAATTTGTGGCTCCTCTCAGATTCCAGAACTTTCTGTCACCAAAATGTGAGGAAAATGTGTTTTTTTAGCCAAATTTTTAGGTTTGCAAAGGATTCTGGGTAACAGAACCTGGTCAGAGCCCCACAAGTCACCCCATCTTGGATTCCCCTAGGTCTCTAGTTTTCACAAATGCACAGGTTTGGTAGGTTTCCCTGGGTGCCGGCTGAGCAAGAGGCCAAAATCTACAGGTAGGCACTTTGTAAAAAACAGCTCTGTTTTCTTTCAAAAAATGGGATGTGTCAACGTTGTGTTTTGGGGTGTTTCCTGTCGCGGCCGCTAGGCCTATCCACACAAGTGAGGTATCATTTTTATCGGGAGACTTGGGGGAACACTGAGTGGAAGGAAATTTGTGGCTCCTCTCAGATTCCAGAACTTTCTGTCACCTAAATGTGAGGAAAATGTGTTTTTGTAGCCAAATTTTGAGGTTTGCAAAGGATTATGGGTAACAGAACCTAGTCATAGCCCCACAAGTCACCCCATCTTGGATTCCCCTAGGTCTCTAGTTTTAAAAAATGCACAGGTTTGGTAGGTTTCCCTAGGTGCCGGCTGAGCTAGAGGCCAAAATCTACAGGTAGGCACTTTGCAAAAAACAGCTCTGTTTTCTTTCAAAAAATGGGATGTGTCCACGTTGTGTTTTGGGGTGTCTTTTGTCGCGGCCGCTAGGCCTACCCACACAAGTGAGGTATCATTTTTATCTGGAGACTTGGAGGAACGCTGGGTGGAAGGAAATTTGTGGCTCTTCTCAGATTCCAGAACTTTCTGTCACCGAAATGTGAGGAACATGTGTTTTCTTAGCCAAATTTTGAGGTTTGCAAAGGATTCTGGGTAACAGAACCTGGTCCGAGCCCCGCAAGTCACCCCTCCCTGGATTCCCCTAGGTCTCTAGTTTTCAGAAATGCACAGGTTTGGTAGGTTTCCCTAGGTGCAGGCTGAGCTAGAGGCCAAAATCTACAGGTAGGCACTTCGCAAAAAACACCTCTGTTTTCTTCCAAAAATGTGGATGTGTCCACGTTGCGCTTTGGGGCGTTCCCTGTCGCGGGCGCTAGGCCTACCCACACAAGTGAGGTATCATTTTTATCGGGAGACTTGGGGGAACGCTGGGTGGAAGGAAATTTGTGGCTCCTCTCAGATTCCAGAACTTTCTGCCACAGAAATGTGAGGAACATGTGTTTTTTTAGCCAAATTTTGAGGTTTGCAAAGGATTCTGGGTAACAGAACCTGGTCCGAGCCCCGCAAGTCACCCCTCCTTGGATTCCCCTAGGTCTGTAGTTTTCAGAAATGCACAGGTTTGGTAGGTTTCCCTAGGTGCCGGCTGAGCTAGAGGCCAAAATCTACAGGTAGGCACTTTGTAAAAAACAGCTCTGTTTTCTTTCAAAAAATGGGATGTGTCAACGTTGTGTTTTGGGGTCTTTCCTGTCGCGGCCGCTAGGCCTATCCACACAAGTGAGGTATCATTTTTATCGGGAGACTTGGGGGAACACTGAGTGGAAGGAAATTTGTGGCTCCTCTCAGATTCCAGAACTTTCTGTCACCTAAATGTGAGGAAAATGTGTTTTTGTAGCCAAATTTTGAGGTTTGCAAAGGATTATGGGTAACAGAACCTAGTCATAGCCCCACAAGTCACCCCATCTTGGATTCCCCTAGGTCTCTAGTTTTAAAAAATGCACAGGTTTGGTAGGTTTCCCTAGGTGCCGGCTGAGCTAGAGGCCAAAATCTACAGGTAGGCACTTTGCAAAAAACAGCTCTGTTTTCTTTCAAAAAATGGGATGTGTCCACGTTGTGTTTTGGGGTGTCTTTTGTCGCGGCCGCTAGGCCTACCCACACAAGTGAGGTATCATTTTTATCGGGAGACTTGGGGGAACGCTGGGTGGAAGGAAATTTGTGGCTCCTCTCAGATTCCAGAACTTTCTGCCACAGAAATGTGAGGAACATGTGTTTTTTTAGCCAAATTTTGAGGTTTGCAAAGGATTCTGGGTAACAGAACCTGGTCCGAGCCCCGCAAGTCACCCCTCCTTGGATTCCCCTAGGTCTGTAGTTTTCAGAAATGCACAGGTTTGGTAGGTTTCCCTAGGTGCCGGCTGAGCTAGAGGCCAAAATCTACAGGTAGGCACTTCGCAAAAAACACCTCTGTTTTCTTCCAAAAATGTGGATGTGTCCACGTTGCGCTTTGGGGCGTTCCCTGTCGCGGGCGCTAGGCCTACCCACACAAGTGAGGTATCATTTTTATCGGGAGACTTGGGGGAACGCTGGGTGGAAGGAAATTTGTGGCTCCTCTCAGATTCCAGAACTTTCTGCCACAGAAATGTGAGGAACATGTGTTTTTTTAGCCAAATTTTGAGGTTTGCAAAGGATTCTGGGTAACATAACCTGGTCAGAGCCCCACAAGTCACCCCATCTTGGATTCCCCTAGGTCTCTAGTTTCAAAAATGCACAGGTTTGGTAGGTTTCCCTAGGTGCCGGCTGAGCTAGAGGCCAAAATCTACAGGTAGGCACTTTGCAAAAAACAGCTCTATTTTCTTTAAAAAAATGGGATATGTCAACGTTGTGTTTTGGGGCGTCTCCTGTCGCGGCCGCTAGGCCTACCCACACAAGTGAGGTATCATTTTTATTGGGAGACTTGGGGAAACGCTGGGTGGAAGGAAATTTGTGGCTCCTCTCATATTCCAGAACTTTCTGTCACCGAAATGAGAGGAAAATGTGTTTTTTTTAGCCAAATTTTGAGGTTTGCAAAGGATTCTGGGTAACAGAAACTAGTCAGAGCCCCACAAGTCACCCCATCTTGGATTCCCCTAGGTCTCTAGTTTTCAAAAATGCACAGGTTTGGTAGGTTTCCCTAGGTGCTGACTGAGCTAGAGGCCAAAATCTACAGGTAGTCACTTTGCAAAAAACAGCTCTGTTTTCTGTGATGTGTCCACGTTGTGTTTTGGGGTATATTCTGTTGCGGGCGCTAGGCCTACCCACACAAGTGAGGCACCATTTTTATCGGGAGACTTGGGGGAACGCTGGGTGGAAGGAAATTTATGGCTCCTCTCAGATTCCAGAACTTTCTGTCACCGAAATGTGAGGAAAATATGTTTTTTTAGCCAAATTTTGAGGTTTGCAAAGGATTCTGGGTAACAGAACCTGGTCAGAGTCCCACAAGTCACCCCATCTTGGATTCCCCTAGGTCTCTAGTTTTCAAAAATGCACAGGTTTCGAAGGTTTCCCTAGGTGCCGGCTGAGCTAGAGGCCAAAATCTACAGATAGGCACTTTGCAAAAAACAGCTCTGTTTTCTGTGATGTGTCCACGTTGTGTTTTGGGGCATATCCTGTTGCGGGCGCTAGGCCTACCCACACAAGTGAGGTACCATTTTTATCGGGAGACTTGGGGGAACGCTGGGTGGAAGGAAATTTGTGGCTCCTCTCAGATTCCAGAACTTTCTGTCACCGAAATGTGAGGAAAAGTTTTTTTTTAGCCAAATCTTGAGGTTTGCAAAGGATTCTGAGTAACAGAACCTGGTCAGAGCCCCACAAGTCACCCCATCTTGGATACCCCTAGGTCTCTGGTTTTAAAAAATGCACAGGTTTGGTAGGTTTCCCTAGGTGCCGGCTGAGCTAGAGGCCAAAATCTACAGGTAGGCACTTTGCAAAAAACAGCTTACTTTTCTTTAAAAAAATTGGATGTGTCAACGTTGTGTTTTGTGGCGCCTCCTGTCGCGGCCGCTAGACCTACCCACACAAGTGAGGTGTCATTTTTATCGGGAGACTTGGGGGAACGCTGGGTGGAAGGAAATTTGTGGCTCCTCTCAGATTCCAGAACTTTCTGTCACCAAAATGTGAGGAAAATGTGTTTTTTTAGCCAAATTTTTAGGTTTGCAAAGGATTCTGGGTAACAGAACCTGGTCAGAGCCCCACAAGTCACCCCATCTTGGATTCCCCTAGGTCTCTAGTTTTCACAAATGCACAGGTTTGGTAGGTTTCCCTGGGTGCCGGCTGAGCAAGAGGCCAAAATCTACAGGTAGGCACTTTGTAAAAAACAGCTCTGTTTTCTTTCAAAAAATGGGATGTGTCAACGTTGTGTTTTGGGGTGTTTCCTGTCGCGGCCGCTAGGCCTATCCACACAAGTGAGGTATCATTTTTATCGGGAGACTTGGGGGAACACTGAGTGGAAGGAAATTTGTGGCTCCCCTCAGATTCCAGAACTTTCTGTCACCTAAATGTGAGGAAAATGTGTTTTTGTAGCCAAATTTTGAGGTTTGCAAAGGATTATGGGTAACAGAACCTAGTCATAGCCCCACAAGTCACCCCATCTTGGATTCCCCTAGGTCTCTAGTTTTAAAAAATGCACAGGTTTGGTAGGTTTCCCTAGGTGCCGGCTGAGCTAGAGGCCAAAATCTACAGGTAGGCACTTTGCAAAAAACAGCTCTGTTTTCTTTCAAAAAATGGGATGTGTCCACGTTGTGTTTTGGGGTGTCTTTTGTCGCGGCCGCTAGGCCTACCCACACAAGTGAGGTATCATTTTTATCGGGAGACTTGGAGGAACGCTGGGTGGAAGGAAATTTGTGGCTCTTCTCAGATTCCAGAACTTTCTGTCACCGAAATGTGAGGAACATGTGATTTCTTAGCCAAATTTTGAGGTTTGCAAAGGATTCTGGGTAACAGAACCTGGTCCGAGCCCCGCAAGTCACCCCTCCTTGGATTCCCCTAGGTCTCTAGTTTTCAGAAATGCACAGGTTTGGTAGGTTTCCCTAGGTGCCGGCTGAGCTAGAGGCCAAAATCTACAGGTAGGCACTTCGCAAAAAACACCTCTGTTTTCTTCCAAAAATTTGGATGTGTCCACGTTGCGCTTTGGGGCGTTCCCTGTCGCGGGCGCTAGGCCTACCCACACAAGTGAGGTATCATTTTTATCGGGAGACTTGGGGGAACGCTGGGTGGAAGGAAATTTGTGGCTCCTCTCAGATTCCAGAACTTTCTGCCACAGAAATGTGAGGAACATGTGTTTTTTTAGCCAAATTTTGAGGTTTGCAAAGGATTCTGGGTAACAGAACCTGGTCCGAGCCCCTCAAGTCACCCCTCCTTGGATTCCCCTAGGTCTGTAGTTTTCAGAAATGCACAGGTTTGGTAGGTTTCCCTAGGTGCCGGCTGAGCTAGAGGCCAAAATCTACAGGTAGGCACTTCGCAAAAAACACCTCTGTTTTCTTCCAAAAATGTGGATGTGTCCACGTTGCGCTTTGGGGCGTTCCCTGTCGCGGGCGCTAGGCCTACCCACACAAGTGAGGTATCATTTTTATCGGGAGACTTGGGGGAACGCTGGGTGGAAGGAAATTTGTGGCTCCTCTCAGATTCCAGAACTTTCTGCCACAGAAATGTGAGGAACATGTGTTTTTTTAGCCAAATTTTGAGGTTTGCAAAGGATTCTGGGTAACATAACCTGGTCAGAGCCCCACAAGTCACCCCATCTTGGATTCCCCTAGGTCTCTAGTTTCAAAAATGCACAGGTTTGGTAGGTTTCTCTAGGTGCCGGCTGAGCTAGAGGCCAAAATCTACAGGTAGGCACTTTGCAAAAAACAGCTCTATTTTCTTTCAAAAAATGGGATATGTCAACGTTGTGTTTTGGGGCGTCTCCTGTCGCGGCCGCTAGGCCTACCCACACAAGTGAGATATAATTTTTATTGGGAGACTTGGGGAATCGCTGGGTGGAAGGAAATTTGTGGCTCCTCTCATATTCCAGAACTTTCTGTCACCGAAATGTGAGGAAAATGTGGTTTTTTTAGCCAAATTTTGAGGTTTGCAAAGGATTCTGGGTAACAGAACCTAGTCAGAGCCCCACAAGTCACCCTATCTTGCATTCCCCTAGGTCTCTAGTTTTCAAAAATGCACAGGTTTGGTAGGTTTCCCTAGGTGCTGACTGAGCTAGAGGCCAAAATCTACAGGTAGTCACTTTGCAAAAAACAGCTCTGTTTTCTGTGAGGTGTCCACGTTGTGTTTTGGGGCATATTCTGTTGCGGGCGCTAGGCCTACCCACACAAGTGAGGCACCATTTTTATCGGGAGACTTGGAGGAACGCTGGGTGGAAGGAAATTTATGGCTCCTCTCAGATTCCAGAACTTTCTGTCACCGAAATGTGAGGAAAATATGTTTTTTTAGCCAAATTTTGAGGTTTGCAAAGGATTCTGGGTAACAGAACCTGGTCAGAGTCCCACAAGTCACCCCATCTTGGATTCCCCTAGGTCTCTAGTTTTCAAAAATGCACAGGTTTCGAAGGTTTCTTTAGGTGCCGGCTGAGCTAGAGGCCAAAATCTACAGATAGGCACTTTGCAAAAAACAGCTCTGTTTTCTGTGATGTGTCCACGTTGTGTTTTGGGGCATATCCTGTTGCGGGCGCTAGGCCTACCCACACAAGTGAGGTACCATTTTTATCGGGAGACTTGGGGGAACGCTGGGTGGAAGGAAATTTGTGGCTCCTCTCAGATTCCAGAACTTTCTGTCACCGAAATGTGAGGAAAAGTTTTTTTTTAGCCAAATCTTGAGGTTTGCAAAGGATTCTGAGTAACAGAACCTGGTCAGAGCCCCACAAGTCACCCCATCTTGGATTCCCCTAGGTCTCTGGTTTTAAAAAATGCACAGATTTGGTAGGTTTCCCTAGGTGCCGGCTGAGCTAGAGGCCAAAATCTACAGGTAGGCACTTTGCAAAAAACAGCTTAGTTTTCTTTAAAAAAATGGGATGTGTCAACGTTGTGCTTTGGGGCGCCTCCTGTCGCGGCCGCTAGACCTACCCACACAAGTGAGGTGTCATTTTTATCGGGAGACTTGGGGGAACGCTGGGTGGAAGGAAATTTGTGGCTCCTCTCAGATTCCAGAACTTTCTGTCACCAAAATGTGAGGAAAATGTGTTTTTTTAGCCAAATTTTGAGGTTTGCAAAGGATTCTGGGTAACAGAACCTGGTCAGAGCCCCACAAGTCACCCCATCTTGGATTCCCCTAGGTCTCTAGTTTTCACAAATGCACAGGTTTGGTAGGTTTCCCTGGGTGCCGGCTGAGCAAGAGGCCAAAATCTACAGGTAGGCACTTTGTAAAAAACAGCTCTGTTTTCTTTCAAAAAATGGGATGTGTCAACGTTGTGTTTTGGGGTGTTTCCTGTCGCGGCCGCTAGGCCTATCCACACAAGTGAGGTATCATTTCTATCGGGAGACTTGGGGGAACACTGAGTGGAAGGAAATTTGTGGCTCCTCTCAGATTCCAGAACTTTCTGTCACCTAAATGTGAGGAAAATGTGTTTTTGTAGCCAAATTTTGAGGTTTGCAAAGGATTATGGGTAACAGAACCTAGTCATAGCCCCACAAGTCACCCCATCTTGGATTCCCCTAGGTCTCTAGTTTTAAAAAATGCACAGGTTTGGTAGGTTTCCCTAGGTGCCGGCTGAGCTAGAGGCCAAAATCTACAGGTAGGCACTTTGCAAAAAACAGCTCTGTTTTCTTTCAAAAAATGGGATGTGTCCACGTTGTGTTTTGGGGTGTCTTTTGTCGCGGCCGCTAGGCCTACCCACACAAGTGAGGTATCATTTTTATCGGGAGACTTGGAGGAACGCTGGGTGGAAGGAAATTTGTGGCTCCTCTCAGATTCCAGAACTTTCTGTCACCGAAATGTGAGGAACATGTGTTTTCTTAGCCAAATTTTGAGGTTTGCAAAGGATTCTGGGTAACAGAACCTGGTCCGAGCCCCGCAAGTCACCCCTCCTTGGATTCCCCTAGGTCTCTAGTTTTCAGAAATGCACAGGTTTGGTAGGTTTCCCTAGGTGCCGGCTGAGCTAGAGGCCAAAATCTACAGGTAGGCACTTCGCAAAAAACACCTCTGTTTTCTTCCAAAAATTTGGATGTGTCCACGTTGCGCTTTGGGGCGTTCCCTGTCGCGGGCGCTAGGCCTACCCACACAAGTGAGGTATCATTTTTATCGGGAGACTTGGGGGAACGCTGGGTGGAAGGAAATTTGTGGCTCCTCTCAGATTCCAGAACTTTCTGCCACAGAAATGTGAGGAACATGTGTTTTTTTAGCCAAATTTTGAGGTTTGCAAAGGATTCTGGGTAACAGAACCTGGTCAGAGCCCCACAAGTCACCCCATCTTGGATTCCCCTAGGTCTGTAGTTTTCAGAAATGCACAGGTTTGGTAGGTTTCCCTAGGTGCCGGCTGAGCTAGAGGCCAAAATCTACAGGTAGGCACTTCGCAAAAAACACCTCTGTTTTCTTCCAAAAATGTGGATGTGTCCACGTTGCGCTTTGGGGCGTTCCCTGTCGCGGGCGCTAGGCCTACCCACACAAGTGAGGTATCATTTTTATCGGGAGACTTGGGGGAACGCTGGGTGGAAGGAAATTTGTGGCTCCTCTCAGATTCCAGAACTTTCTGCCACAGAAATGTGAGGAACATGTGTTTTTTTAGCCAAATTTTGAGGTTTGCAAAGGATTCTGGGTAACATAACCTGGTCAGAGCCCCACAAGTCACCCCATCTTGGATTCCCCTAGGTCTCTAGTTTCAAAAATGCACAGGTTTGGTAGGTTTCCCTAGGTGCCGGCTGAGCTAGAGGCCAAAATCTACAGGTAGGCACTTTGCAAAAAACAGCTCTATTTTCTTTCAAAAAATGGGATATGTCAACGTTGTGTTTTGGGGCGTCTCCTGTCGCGGCCGCTAGGCCTACCCACACAAGTGAGGTATCATTTTTATTGGGAGACTTGGGGAATCGCTGGGTGGAAGGAAATTTGTGGCTCCTCTCATATTCCAGAACTTTCTGTCACCGAAATGTGAGGAAAATTTGTTTTTTTTAGCCAAATTTTGAGGTTTGCAAAGGATTCTGGGTAACAGAACCTAGTCAGAGCCCCACAAGTCACCCCATCTTGCATTCCCCTAGGTCTCTAGTTTTAAAAAATGCACAGGTTTGGTAGGTTTCCCTAGGTGCTGACTGAGCTAGAGGCCAAAATCTACAGGTAGTCACTTTGCAAAAAACAGCTCTGTTTTCTGTGATGTGTCCACGTTGTGTTTTGGGGCATATTCTGTTGCGGGCGCTAGGCCTACCCACACAAGTGAGGCACCATTTTTATCGGGAGACTTGGGGGAACGCTGGGTGGAAGGAAATTTATGGCTCCTCTCAGATTCCAGAACTTTCTGTCACCGAAATGTGAGGAAAATATGTTTTTTTATCCAAATTTTGAGGTTTGCAAAGGATTCTGGGTAACAGAACCTGGTCAGAGTCCCACAAGTCACCCCATCTTGGATTCCCCTAGGTCTCTAGTTTTCAAAAATGCACAGGTTTCGAAGGTTTCCCTAGGTGCCGGCTGAGCTAGAGGCCAAAATCTACAGATAGGCACTTTGCAAAAAACAGCTCTGTTTTCTGTGATGTGTCCACGTTGTGTTTTGGGGCATATCCTGTTGCGGGCGCTAGGCCTACCCACACAAGTGAGGTACCATTTTTATCGGGAGACTTGGGGGAACGCTGGGTGGAAGGAAATTTGTGGCTCCTCTCAGATTCCAGAACTTTCTGTCACCGAAATATGAGGAAAAGTTTTTTTTTAGCCAAATCTTGAGGTTTGCAAAGGATTCTGAGTAACAGAACCTGGTCAGAGCCCCACAAGTCACCCCATCTTGGATTCCCCTAGGTCTCTGGTTTTAAAAAATGCACAGGTTTGGTAGGTTTCCCTAGGTGCCGGCTGAGCTAGAGGCCAAAATCTACAGGTAGGCACTTTGCAAAAAACAGCTTAGTTTTCTTTAAAAAAATGGGATGTGTCAACGTTGTGTTTTGGGGCGCCTCCTGTCGCGGCCGCTAGACCTACCCACACAAGTGAGGTGTCATTTTTATCGGGAGACTTGGGGGAACGCTGGGTGGAAGGAAATTTGTGGCTCCTCTCAGATTCCAGAACTTTCTGTCACCAAAATGTGAGGAAAATGTGTTTTTTTAGCCAAATTTTGAGGTTTGCAAAGGATTCTGGGTAACAGAACCTGGTCAGAGCCCCACAAGTCACCCCATCTTGGATTCCCCTAGGTCTCTAGTTTTCACAAATGCACAGGTTTGGTAGGTTTCCCTGGGTGCCGGCTGAGCAAGAGGCCAAAATCTACAGGTAGGCACTTTGTAAAAAACAGCTCTGTTTTCTTTCAAAAAATGGGATGTGTCAACGTTGTGTTTTGGGGTGTTTCCTGTCGCGGCCGCTAGGCCTATCCACACAAGTGAGGTATCATTTTTATCGGGAGACTTGGGGGAACACTGAGTGGAAGGAAATTTGTGGCTCCTCTCAGATTCCAGAACTTTCTGTCACCTAAATGTGAGGAAAATGTGTTTTTGTAGCCAAATTTTGAGGTTTGCAAAGGATTATGGGTAACAGAACCTAGTCATAGCCCCACAAGTCACCCCATCTTGGATTCCCCTAGGTCTCTAGTTTTCAAAAATGCACAGGTTTGGTAGGTTTCCCTAGGTGCTGACTAAGCTAGAGGCCAAAATCTACAGGTAGTCACTTTGCAAAAAACAGCTCTGTTTTCTGTGATGTGTCCACGTTGTGTTTTGGGGCATATTCTGTTGCGGGCGCTAGGCCTACCCACACAAGTGAGGTACCATTTTTATCGGGAGACTTGGGGGAACGCTGGGTGGAAGGAAATTTATGGCTCATCTCAGATTCCAGAACTTTCTATCACCGAAATGTGAGGAACATGTGTTTTCTTAGCCAAATTTTGAGGTTTGCAAAGGTTTCTGGGTAACAGAACCTGGTCCGAGCCCCGCAAGTCACCCCTCCTTGGATTCCCCTAGGTCTCTAGTTTTCAGAAATGCACAGGTTTGGTAGGTTTCCCTAGGTGCCGGCTGAGCTAGAGGCCAAAATCTACAGGTAGGCACTTCGCAAAAAACACATCTGTTTTCTTCCAAAAATTTGGATGTGTCCACGTTGCGCTTTGGGGCGTTCCCTGTCGCGGGCGCTAGGCCTACCCACACAAGTGAGGTATCATTTTTATCGGGAGACTTGGGGGAACGCTGGGTGGAAGGAAATTTGTGGCTCTTCTCAGATTCCAGAACTTTCTGACACCGAAATGTGAGGAACATGTGTTTTCTTAGCCAAATTTTGAGGTTTGCAAAGGATTCTGGGTAACAGAACCTGGTCCGAGCCCCGCAAGTCACCCCTCCCTGGATTCCCCTAGGTCTCTAGTTTTCAGAAATGCACAGGTTTGGTAGGTTTCCCTAGGTGCAGGCTGAGCTAGAGGCCAAAATCTACAGGTAGGCACTTCGCAAAAAACACCTCTGTTTTCTTCCAAAAATTTGGATGTGTCCACGTTGCGCTTTGGGGCGTTCCCTGTCGCGGGCGCTAGGCCTACCCACACAAGTGAGGTATCATTTTTATCGGGAGACTTGGGGGAACGCTGGGTGGAAGGAAATTTGTGGCTCCTCTCAGATTCCAGAACTTTCTGCCACAGAAATGTGAGGAACATGTGTTTTTTTAGCCAAATTTTGAGGTTTGCAAAGGATTCTGGGTAACAGAACCTGGTCCGAGCCCCTCAAGTCACCCCTCCTTGGATTCCCCTAGGTCTGTAGTTTTCAGAAATGCACAGGTTTGGTAGGTTTCCCTAGGTGCCGGCTGAGCTAGAGGCCAAAATCTACAGGTAGGCACTTCGCAAAAAACACCTCTGTTTTCTTCCAAAAATGTGGATGTGTCCACGTTGCGCTTTGGGGCGTTCCCTGTCGCGGGCGCTAGGCCTACCCACACAAGTGAGGTATCATTTTTATCGGGAGACTTGGGGGAACGCTGGGTGGAAGGAAATTTGTGGCTCCTCTCAGATTCCAGAACTTTCTGCCACAGAAATGTGAGGAACATGTGTTTTTTTAGCCAAATTTTGAGGTTTGCAAAGGATTCTGGGTAACATAACCTGGTCAGAGCCCCACAAGTCACCCCATCTTGGATTCCCCTAGGTCTCTAGTTTCAAAAATGCACAGGTTTGGTAGGTTTCCCTAGGTGCCGGCTGAGCTAGAGGCCAAAATCTACAGGTAGGCACTTTGCAAAAAACAGCTCTATTTTCTTTCAAAAAATGGGATATGTCAACGTTGTGTTTTGGGGCGTCTCCTGTCGCGGCCGCTAGGCCTACCCACACAAGTGAGATATAATTTTTATTGGGAGACTTGGGGAATCGCTGGGTGGAAGGAAATTTGTGGCTCCTCTCATATTCCAGAACTTTCTGTCACCGAAATGTGAGGAAAATGTGTTTTTTTTAGCCAAATTTTGAGGTTTGCAAAGGATTCTGGGTAACAGAACCTAGTCAGAGCCCCACAAGTCACCCCATCTTGCATTCCCCTAGGTCTCTAGTTTTAAAAAATGCACAGGTTTGGTAGGTTTCCCTAGGTGCTGACTGAGCTAGAGGCCAAAATCTACAGGTAGTCACTTTGCAAAAAACAGCTCTGTTTTCTGTGATGTGTCCACGTTGTGTTTTGGGGCATATTCTGTTGCGGGCGCTAGGCCTACCCACACAAGTGAGGCACCATTTTTATCGGGAGACTTGGGGGAACGCTGGGTGGAAGGAAATTTATGGCTCCTCTCAGATTCCAGAACTTTCTGTCACCGAAATGTGAGGAAAATATGTTTTTTTAGCCAAATTTTGAGGTTTGCAAAGGATTCTGGGTAACAGAACCTGGTCAGAGTCCCACAAGTCACCCCATCTTGGATTCCCCTAGGTCTCTAGTTTTCAAAAATGCACAGGTTTCGAAGGTTTCCCTAGGTGCCGGCTGAGCTAGAGGCCAAAATCTACAGATAGGCACTTTGCAAAAAACAGCTCTGTTTTCTGTGATGTGTCCACGTTGTGTTTTGGGGCATATCCTGTTGCGGGCGCTAGGCCTACCCACACAAGTGAGGTACCATTTTTATCGGGAGACTTGGGGGAACGCTGGGTGGAAGGAAATTTGTGGCTCCTCTCAGATTCCAGAACTTTCTGTCACCGAAATGTGAGGAAAAGTTTTTTTTTAGCCAAATCTTGAGGTTTGCAAAGGATTCTGAGTAACAGAACCTGGTCAGAGCCCCACAAGTCACCCCATCTTGGATTCCCCTAGGTCTCTGGTTTTAAAAAATGCACAGGTTTGGTAGGTTTCCCTAGGTGCCGGCTGAGCTAGAGGCCAAAATCTACAGGTAGGCACTTTGCAAAAAACAGCTCTGTTTTCTTTCAAAAAATGGGATGTGTCAACGTTGTGTTTTGGGGTGTTTCCTGTCGCGGCCGCTAGGCCTATCCACACAAGTGAGGTATAATTTCTATCGGGAGACTTGGGGGAACACTGAGTGGAAGGAAATTTGTGGCTCCTCTCAGATTCCAGAACTTTCTGTCACCTAAATGTGAGGAAAATGTGTTTTTGAAGCCAAATTTTGAGGTTTGCAAAGGATTATGGGTAACAGAACCTAGTCATAGCCCCACAAGTCACCCCATCTTGGATTCCCCTAGGTCTCTAGTTTTAAAAAATGCACAGGTTTGGTAGGTTTCCCTAGGTGCCGGCTGAGCTAGAGGCCAAAATCTACAGGTAGGCACTTTGCAAAAAACAGCTCTGTTTTCTTTCAAAAAATGGGATGTGTCCACGTTGTGTTTTGGGGTGTCTTTTGTCGCGGCCGCTAGGCCTACCCACACAAGTGAGGTATCATTTTTATCGGGAGACTTGGAGGAACGCTGGGTGGAAGGAAATTTGTGGCTCCTCTCAGATTCCAGAACTTTCTGTCACCGAAATGTGAGGAACATGTGTTTTCTTAGCCAAATTTTGAGGTTTGCAAAGGATTCTGGGTAACAGAACCTGGTCCGAGCCCCGCAAGTCACCCCTCCTTGGATTCCCCTAGGTCTCTAGTTTTCAGAAATGCACAGGTTTGGTAGGTTTCCCTAGGTGCCGGCTGAGCTAGAGGCCAAAATCTACAGGTAGGCACTTCGCAAAAAACACCTCTGTTTTCTTCCAAAAATTTGGATGTGTCCACGTTGCGCTTTGGGGCGTTCCCTGTCGCGGGCGCTAGGCCTACCCACACAAGTGAGGTATCATTTTTATCGGGAGACTTGGGGGAACGCTGGGTGGAAGGAAATTTGTGGCTCCTCTCAGATTCCAGAACTTTCTGCCACAGAAATGTGAGGAACATGTGTTTTTTTAGCCAAATTTTGAGGTTTGCAAAGGATTCTGGGTAACAGAACCTGGACAGAGCCCCACAAGTCACCCCATCTTGGATTCCCCTAGGTCTGTAGTTTTCAGAAATGCACAGGTTTGGTAGGTTTCCCTAGGTGCCGGCTGAGCTAGAGGCCAAAATCTACAGGTAGGCACTTCGCAAAAAACACCTCTGTTTTCTTCCAAAAATGTGGATGTGTCCACGTTGCGCTTTGGGGCGTTCCCTGTTGCGGGCGCTAGGCCTACCCACACAAGTGAGGTATCATTTTTATCGGGAGACTTGGGGGAACGCTGGGTGGAAGGAAATTTGTGGCTCCTCTCAGATTCCAGAACTTTCTGCCACAGAAATGTGCGGAACATGTGTTTTTTTAGCCAAATTTTGAGGTTTGCAAAGGATTCTGGGTAACATAACCTGGTCAGAGCCCCACAAGTCACCCCATCTTGGATTCCCCTAGGTCTCTAGTTTCAAAAATGCACAGGTTTGGTAGGTTTCCCTAGGTGCCGGCTGAGCTAGAGGCCAAAATCTACAGGTAGGCACTTTGCAAAAAACAGCTCTATTTTCTTTCAAAAAATGGGATATGTCAACGTTGTGTTTTGGGGCGTCTCCTGTCGCGGCCGCTAGGCCTACCCACACAAGTGAGGTATCATTTTTATTGGGAGACTTGGGGAATCGCTGGGTGGAAGGAAATTTGTGGCTCCTCTCATATTCCAGAACTTTCTGTCACCGAAATGTGAGGAAAATGTGTTTTTTTTAGCCAAATTTTGAGGTTTGCAAAGGATTCTGGGTAACAGAACCTAGTCAGAGCCCCACAAGTCACCCCATCTTGCATTCCCCTAGGTCTCTAGTTTTAAAAAATGCACAGGTTTGGTAGGTTTCCCTAGGTGCTGACTGAGCTAGAGGCCAAAATCTACAGGTAGTCACTTTGCAAAAAACAGCTCTGTTTTCTGTGATGTGTCCACGTTGTGTTTTGGGGCATATTCTGTTGCGGGCGCTAGGCCTACCCACACAAGTGAGGCACCATTTTTATCGGGAGACTTGGGGGAACGCTGGGTGGAAGGAAATTTATGGCTCCTCTCAGATTCCAGAACTTTCTGTCACCGAAATGTGAGGAAAATATGTTTTTTTATCCAAATTTTGAGGTTTGCAAAGGATTCTGGGTAACAGAACCTGGTCAGAGTCCCGCAAGTCACCCCATCTTGGATTCCCCTAGGTCTCTAGTTTTCAAAAATGCACAGGTTTCGAAGGTTTCCCTAGGTGCCGGCTGAGCTAGAGGCCAAAATCTACAGATAGGCACTTTGCAAAAAACAGCTCTGTTTTCTGTGATGTGTCCACGTTGTGTTTTGGGGCATATCCTGTTGCGGGCGCTAGGCCTACCCACACAAGTGAGGTACCATTTTTATCGGGAGACTTGGGGGAACGCTGGGTGGAAGGAAATTTGTGGCTCCTCTCAGATTCCAGAACTTTCTGTCACCGAAATATGAGGAAAAGTTTTTTTTTAGCCAAATCTTGAGGTTTGCAAAGGATTCTGAGTAACAGAACCTGGTCAGAGCCCCACAAGTCACCCCATCTTGGATTCCCCTAGGTCTCTGGTTTTAAAAAATGCACAGGTTTGGTAGGTTTCCCTAGGTGCCGGCTGAGCTAGAGGCCAAAATCTACAGGTAGGCACTTTGCAAAAAACAGCTTAGTTTTCTTTAAAAAAATGGGATGTGTCAACGTTGTGTTTTGGGGCGCCTCCTGTCGCGGCCGCTAGACCTACCCACACAAGTGAGGTGTCATTTTTATCGGGAGACTTGGGGGAACGCTGGGTGGAAGGAAATTTGTGGCTCCTCTCAGATTCCAGAACTTTCTGTCACCAAAATGTGAGGAAAATGTGTTTTTTTAGCCAAATTTTGAGGTTTGCAAAGGATTCTGGGTAACAGAACCTGGTCAGAGCCCCACAAGTCACCCCATCTTGGATTCCCCTAGGTCTCTAGTTTTCACAAATGCACAGGTTTGGTAGGTTTCCCTGGGTGCCGGCTGAGCAAGAGGCCAAAATCTACAGGTAGGCACTTTGTAAAAAACAGCTCTGTTTTCTTTCAAAAAATGGGATGTGTCAACGTTGTGTTTTGGGGTGTTTCCTGTCGCGGCCGCTAGGCCTATCCACACAAGTGAGGTATCATTTTTATCGGGAGACTTGGGGGAACACTGAGTGGAAGGAAATTTGTGGCTCCTCTCAGATTCCAGAACTTTCTGTCACCTAAATGTGAGGAAAATTTGTTTTTGTAGCCAAATTTTGAGGTTTGCAAAGGATTATGGGTAACAGAACCTAGTCATAGCCCCACAAGTCACCCCATCTTGGATTCCCCTAGGTCTCTAGTTTTAAAAAATGCACAGGTTTGGTAGGTTTCCCTAGGTGCCGGCTGAGCTAGAGGCCAAAATCTACAGGTAGGCACTTTGCAAAAAACAGCTCTGTTTTCTTTCAAAAAATGGGATGTGTCCACGTTGTGTTTTGGGGTGTATTTTGTCGCGGCCGCTAGGCCTACCCACACAAGTGAGGTATCATTTTTATCGGGAGACTTGGAGGAACGCTGGGTGGAAGGAAATTTGTGGCTCCTCTCAGATTCCAGAACTTTCTGTCACCGAAATGTGAGGAACATGTGTTTTCTTAGCCAAATTTTGAGGTTTGCAAAGGATTCTGGGTAACAGAACCTGGTCCGAGCCCCGCAAGTCACCCCTCCTTGGATTCCCCTAGGTCTCTAGTTTTCAGAAATGCACAGGTTTGGTAGGTTTCCCTAGGTGCCGGCTGAGCTAGAGGCCAAAATCTACAGGTAGGCACTTCGCAAAAAACACCTCTGTTTTCTTCCAAAAATGTGGATGTGTCCACGTTGCGCTTTGGGGCGTTCCCTGTCGCGGGCGCTAGGCCTACCCACACAAGTGAGGTATCATTTTTATCGGGAGACTTGGGGGAACGCTGGGTGGAAGGAAATTTGTGGCTCCTCTCAGATTCCAGAACTTTCTGCCACAGAAATGTGAGGAACATGTGTTTTTTTAGCCAAATTTTGAGGTTTGCAAAGGATTCTGGGTAACAGAACCTGGTCCGAGCCCCGCAAGTCACCCCTCCTTGGATTCCCCTAGGTCTGTAGTTTTCAGAAATGCACAGGTTTGGTAGGTTTCCCTAGGTGCCGGCTGAGCTAGAGGCCAAAATCTACAGGTAGGCACTTCGCAAAAAACACCTCTGTTTTCTTCCAAAAATGTGGATGTGTCCACGTTGCGCTTTGGGGCGTTCCCTGTCGCGGGCGCTAGGCCTACCCACACAAGTGAGGTATCATTTTTATCGGGAGACTTGGGGGAACGCTGGGTGGAAGGAAATTTGTGGCTCCTCTCAGATTCCAGAACTTTCTGCCACAGAAATGTGAGGAACATGTGTTTTTTTAGCCAAATTTTGAGGTTTGCAAAGGATTCTGGGTAACAGAACCTGGTCAGAGCCCCGCAAGTCACCCCTCCTTGGATTCCCCTAGGTCTGTAGTTTTCAGAAATGCACAGGTTTGGTAGGTTTCCCTAGGTGCCGGCTGAGCTAGAGGCCAAAATCTACAGGTAGGCACTTCGCAAAAAACACCTCTGTTTTCTTCCAAAAATGTGGATGTGTCCACGTTGCGCTTTGGGGCGTTCCCTGTCGCGGGCGCTAGGCCTACCCACACAAGTGAGGTATCATTTTTATCGGGAGACTTGGGGGAACGCTGGGTGGAGGGAAATTTGTGGCTCCTCTCAGATTCCAGAACTTTCGACCACAGAAATGTGAGGAACATGTGTTTTTTTATCCAAATTTTGAGGTTTGCTAAGGATTCTGGGTAACAGAACCTAGTCAGAGCCCCACAAGTCACCCCATCTTGGATTCCCCTAGGTCTCTAGTTTTCAAAAATGCACAGGTTTGGTAGGTTTCCCTAGGTGCTGACTAAGATAGAGGCCAAAATCTACAGGTAGTCACTTTGCAAAAAACAGCTCTGTTTTCTGTGATGTGTCCACGTTGTGTTTTGGGGCATATTCTGTTGCGGGCGCTAGGCCTACCCACACAAGTGAGGTACCATTTTTATCGGGAGACTTGGGGGAACGCTGGGTGGAAGGAAATTTATGGCTCCTCTCAGATTCCAGAACTTTCTGTCACCGAAATGTGAGGAACATGTGTTTTTTTATCCAAATTTTGAGGTTTGCAAAGGATTCTGGGTAACAGAACCTGGTCAGAGCCCCACAAGTCACCCAATCTTGGATTCCCCTAGGTCTCTAGTTTAAAAAATGCACAGGTTTGGTAGGTTTCCCTAGGTGCCGGCTGAGCTAGAGGCCAAAATCTACAGGTAGGCACTTTGCAAAAAACACCTCTGTTTTCTTCCAAAAATTTGGATGTGTCCACGTTGCGCTTTGGGGCGTTCCCTGTCGCGGGCGCTAGGCCTACCCACACAAGTGAGGTATCATTTTTATCGGGAGACTTGGGGGAACGCTGGGTGGAAGGAAATTTGTGGCTCCTCTCAGATTCCAGAACTTTCTGCCACAGAAATGTGAGGAACATGTGTTTTTTTAGCCAAATTTTGAGGTTTGCAAAGGATTCTGGGTAACAGAACCTGGTCAGAGCCCCACAAGTCACCCCATCTTGGATTCCCCTAGGTCTCTAGTTTAAAAAATGCACAGGTTTGGAAGGTTTCCCTAGGTGCCGGCTGAGCTAGAGGCCAAAATCTACAGGTAGGCACTTTGCAAAAAACAGCTCTGTTTTCTTTAAAAAAATTGGATATGTCAACGTTGGGTTTTGGGGCGTCTCCTGTCGCGGCCGCTAGGCCTACCCACACAAGTGAGGTATCATTTTTATTGGGAGACTTGGGGAAACGCTGGGTGGAAGGAAATTTGTGGCTCCTCTCATATTCCAGAACTTTCTGTCACCGAAATGTGAGGAAAATGTGTTTTTTTTAGCCAAATTTTGAGGTTTGCAAAGGATTCTGGGTAACAGAACCTAGTCAGAGCCCCACAAGTCACCCCATCTTGGATTCCCCTAGGTCTCTAGTTTTCAAAAATGCACAGGTTTCGTAGGTTTCCCTAGGTGCTGACTAAGCTAGAGGCCAAAATCTACAGGTAGTCACTTTGCAAAAAACAGCTCTGTTTTCTGTGATGTGTCCACGTTGTGTTTTGGGGCATATTCTGTTGCGGGCGCTAGGCCTACCCACACAAGTGAGGTACCATTTTTATCGGGAGACTTGGGGGAACGCTGGGTGGAAGGAAATTTATGGCTCCTCTCAGATTCCAGAACTTTCTGTCACCGAAATGTGAGGAACATGTGTTTTCTTAGCCAAATTTTGAGGTTTGCAAAGGTTTCTGGGAAACAGAACCTGGTCCGAGCCTCGCAAGTCACCCCTCCTTGGATTCCCCTAGTTCTCTAGTTTTCAGAAATGCACAGGTTTGGTAGGTTTCCCTAGGTGTCGGCTGAGCTAGAGGCCAAAATCTACAGGTAGGCACTTCGCAAAAAACACCTCTGTTTTCTTCCAAAAATTTGGATGTGTCCACGTTGCGCTTTGGGGCGTTCCATGTCGCGGGCGCTAGGCCTACCCACACAAGTGAGGTATCATTTTTATCGGGAGACTTGGGGGAACGCTGGGTGGAAGGAAATTTGTGGCTCCTCTCAGATTCCAGAACTTTCTGCCACAGAAATGTGAGGAACATGTGTTTTTTTAGCCAAATTTTGAGGTTTGCAAAGGATTCTGGGTAGCAGAACCTGGTCAGAGCCCCACAAGTCACCCCATCTTGGATTCCCCTAGGTCTCTAGTTTAAAAAATGCACAGGTTTGGAAGGTTTCCCTAGGTGCCGGCTGAGCTAGAGGCCAAAATCTACAGGTAGGCACTTTGCAAAAAACAGCTCTGTTTTCTTTAAAAAAATTGGATATGTCAACGTTGTGTTTTGGGGCGTCTCCTGTCGCGGCCACTAGGCCTACCCACACAAGTGAGGTATCATTTTTATTGGGAGACTTGGGGAAACGCTGGGTGGAAGGAAATTTGTGGCTCCTCTCATATTCCAGAACTTTCTGTCACCGAAATGTGAGGAAAATGTGTTTTTTTTAGCCAAATTTTGAGGTTTGCAAAGGATTCTGGGTAACGGAACCTAGTCAGAGCCCCACAAGTCACCCCATCTTGGATTCCCCTAGGTCTCTAGTTTTCAAAAATGCACAGGTTTGGTAGGTTTCCCTAGGTGCTGACTAAGCTAGAGGCCAAAATCTACAGGTAGTCACTTTGCAAAAAACAGCTCTGTTTTCTGTGATGTGTCCACGTTGTGTTTTGGGGCATATTCTGTTGCGGGCGCTAGGCCTACCCACACAAGTGAGGTACCATTTTTATCGGGAGACTTGGGGGAACGCTGGGTGGAAGGAAATTTATGGCTCCTCTCAGATTCCAGAACTTTCAGTCACCGAAATGTGAGGAACATGTGTTTTCTTAGCCAAATTTTGAGGTTTGCAAAGGTTTCTGGGTAACAGAACCTGGTCCGAGCCCCGCAAGTCAACCCTCCTTGGATTCCCCTAGGTCTCTAGTTTCAAAAATGCACAGGTTTGGTAGGTTTCCCTAGGTGCCGGCTGAGCTAGAGGCCAAAATCTACAGGTAGGCACTTTGCAAAAAACAGCTCTGTTTTCTTTCAAAAAATGGGATATGTCAACGTTGTGTTTTGGGGTGTGCCCTGCGCGGCCGCTAGGCCTACCCACACAAGTGAGGTATCATTTTTATTGGGAGACTTGGGGAAACGCTGGGTGGAAGGAAATTTGTGGCTCCTCTCATATTCCAGAACTTTCTGTCACCGAAATGTGAGGAAAATGTGGTTTTTTTAGCCAAATTTTGAGGTTTGCAAAGGATTCTGGGTAACAGAACCTAGTCAGAGCCCCACAAGTCACCCCATCTTGGATTCCCCTAGGTCTCTAGTTTTCAAAAATGCACAGGTTTGGTAGGTTTCCCTAGGTGCTGACTAAGCTAGAGGCCAAAATCTACAGGTAGTCACTTTGCAAAAAACAGCTCTGTTTTCTGTGATGTGTCCACGTTGTGTTTTGGGGCATATTCTGTTGCGGGCGCTAGGCCTACCCACACAAGTGAGGTACCATTTTTATCGGGAGACTTGGGGAAACGCTGGGTGGAAGGAAATTTATGGCTCCTCTCAGATTCCAGAACTTTCTGTCACCGAAATGTGAGGAACATGTGTTTTCTTAGCCAAATTTTGAGGTTTGCAAAGGTTTCTGGGTAACAGAACCTGGTCCGAGCCCCGCAAGTCAACCCTCCTTGGATTCCCCTAGGTCTCTAGTTTTCAGAAATGCACAGGTTTGGTAGGTTTCCCTAGGTGCCGGCTGAGCTAGAGGCCAAAATCTAAAGGTAGGCACTTCGCAAAAAACACCTCTGTTTTCTTCCAAAAATTTGGATGTGTCCACGTTGCGCTTTGGGGCGTTCCCTGTCGTGGGCGCTAGGCCTACCCACACAAGTGAGGTTTCATTTTTATTGGGAGACTTGGGGAAACGCTGGGTGGAAGGAAATTTGTGGCTCCTCTCAGATTCCAGAACTTTCTGCCACAGAAATGTGAGGAACATGTGTTTTTTTAGCCAAATTTTGAGGTTTGCAAAGGATTCTGGGTAACAGAACCTGGTCAGAGCCCCACAAGTCACCCCATCTTGGATTCCCCTAGGTCTCTAGTTTAAAAAATGCACAGGTTTGGAACGTTTCCCTAGGTGCCGGCTGAGCTAGAGGCTAAAATCTACAGGTAGGCACTTTGCAAAAAACAGCTCTGTTTTCTTTCAAAAAATGGGATATGTCAATGTTGTGTTTTGGGGCGTCTCCTGTCGCGGCCGCTAGGCCTACCCACACAAGTGAGGTATTATTTTTATTGGGAGACTTGGGGAAACGCTGGGTGGAAAGAAATTTGTGGCTCCTCTCATATTCCAGAACTTTCTGTCACCGAAATGTGAGGAAAATGTGTTTTTTTTAGCCAAATTTTGAGGTTTGCAAAGGATTCTGGGTAACAGAACCTAGTCAGAGCCCCACAAGTCACCCCATCTTGGATTCCCCTATGTCTCTAGTTTTCAAAAATGCACAGGTTTCGTAGGTTTCCCTAGGTGCTGACTAAGCTAGAGGCCAAAATCTACAGGTAGTCACTTTGCAAAAAACAGCTCTGTTTTCTGTGATGTGTCCACATTGTGTTTTGGGGCATATTCTGTTGCGGGCGCTAGGCCTACCCACACAAGTGAGGTACCATTTTTATCGGGAGACTTGGGGGAACGCTGGGTGGAAGGAAATTTGTGGCTCCTCTCAGATTCCAGAACTTTCTGCCACAGAAATGTGAGGAACATGTGTTTTTATATCCAAATTTTGAGGTTTGCAAAGGATTCTGGGTAACAGAACCTGGTCAGAGCCCCACAAGTCACCCCATCTTGGATTCCCCTATGTCTCTAGTTTTCAAAAATGCACAGGTTTGGTAGGTTTCCCTAGGTGCCGGCTGAGCTAGAGGCCAAAATCTACAGGTAGGCACTTTGCAAAAAACAGCTCTGTTTTCTTTCAAAAAATGGGATATGTCAACGTTGTGTTTTAGGGTGTGTCCTGCGCGGCCGCTAGGCCTACCCACACAAGTGAGGTATCATTTTTATTGGGAGACTTGGGGAAACGCTGGGTGGAAGGAAATTTGTGGCTCCTCTCATATTCCAGAACTTTCTGTCACCGAAATGTGAGGAAAATGTGTTTTTTTTAGCCAAATTTTGAGGTTTGCAAAGGATTCTGGGTAACAGAACCTAGTCAGAGCCCCACAAGTCACCCCATCTTGGATTCCCCTAGGTCTCTAGTTTTAAAAAATGCACAGGTTTGGAAGGTTTCATTAGGTGCTGACTAAGCTAGAGGCCAAAATCTACAGGTAGTCACTTTGCAAAAAACAGCTCTGTTTTCTGTGATGTGTCCACGTTGTGTTTTGGGGCATATTCTGTTGCGGGCGCTAGGCCTACCCACACAAGTGAGGTACCATTTTTATCGGGAGACTTGGGGGAACGCTGGGTGGAAGGAAATTTATGGCTCATCTCAGATTCCAGAACTTTCTATCACCGAAATGTGAGGAACATGTGTTTTCTTAGCCAAATTTTGAGGTTTGCAAAGGTTTCTGGGTAACAGAACCTGGTCCGAGCCCCGCAAGTCACCCCTCCTTGGATTCCCCTAGGTCTCTAGTTTTCAGAAATGCACAGGTTTGGTAGGTTTCCCTAGGTGCCGGCTGAGCTAGAGGCCAAAATCTACAGGTAGGCACTTCGCAAAAAACACCTCTGTTTTCTTCCAAAAATTTGGATGTGTCCACGTTGCGCTTTGGGGCGTTCCCTGTCGCGGGCGCTAGGCCTACCCACACAAGTGAGGTATCATTTTTATCGGGAGACTTGGGGGAACGCTGGGTGGAAGGAAATTTGTGGCTCCTCTCAGATTCCAGAACTTTCTGCCACAGAAATGTGATGAACATGTGTTTTTTTAGCCAAATTTTGAGGTTTGCAAAGGATTCTGGGTAACAGAACCTGGTCAGAGCCCCACAAGTCACCCCATCTTGGATTCCCCTAGGTCTCTAGTTTAAAAAATGCACAGGTTTGGAAGGTTTCCCTAGGTGCCGGCTGAGATAGAGGCCAAAATCTACAGGTAGGCACTTTGCAAAAAACAGCTCTGTTTCCTTTCAAAAAATGGGATATGTCAATGTTGTGTTTTGGGGCGTCTTCTGTCGCGGCCGGTAGGCCTACCCACACAAGTGAGGTATCATTTTTATTGGGAGACTTGGGGAAACGCTGGGTGGAAGGAAATTTGTGGCTCCTCTCATATTCCAGAACTTTCTGTCACCGAAATGTGAGGAAAATGTGTTTTTTTTAGCCAAATTTTGAGGTTTGCAAAGGATTCTGGGTAACAGAACCTAGTCAGAGCCCCACAAGTCACCCCATCTTGGATTCCCCTAGGTCTCTAGTTTTCAAAAATGCACAGGTTTGGTAGGTTTCCCTAGGTGCTGACTAAGCTAGAGGCCAAAATCTACAGGTAGTCACTTTGCAAAAAACAGCTCTGTTTTCTGTGATGTGTCCACGTTGTGTTTTGGGGCATATTCTGTTGCGGGCGCTAGGCCTACCCACACAAGTGAGGTACCATTTTTATCGGGAGACTTGGGGGAACGCTGGGTGGAAGGAAATTTATGGCTCCTCTCAGATTCCAGAACTTTCAGTCACCGAAATGTGAGGCACATGTGTTTTCTTAGCCAAATTTTGAGGTTTGCAAAGGTTTCTGGGTAACAGAACCTGGTCCGAGCCCCGCAAGTCAACCCTCCTTGGATTCCCCTAGGTCTCTAGTTTCAAAAATGCACAGGTTTGGTAGGTTTCCCTAGGTGCCGGCTGAGCTAGAGGCCAAAATCTACAGGTAGGCACTTTGCAAAAAACAGCTCTGTTTTCTTTCAAAAAATGGGATATGTCAACGTTGTGTTTTGGGGTGTGCCCTGCGCGGCCGCTAGGCCTACCCACACAAGTGAGGTATCATTTTTATTGGGAGACTTGGGGAAACGCTGGGTGGAAGGAAATTTGTGGCTCCTCTCATATTCCAGAACTTTCTGTCACCGAAATGTGAGGAAAATGTGGTTTTTTTTAGCCAAATTTTGAGGTTTGCAAAGGATTCAGGGTAACAGAACCTAGTCAGAGCCCCACAAGTCACCCCATCTTGGATTCCCCTAGGTCTCTAGTTTTAAAAAATGCACAGGTTTGGAAGGTTTCCCTAGGTGCTGACTAAGCTAGAGGCCAAAATCTACAGGTAGTCACTTTGCAAAAAACAGCTCTGTTTTCTGTGATGTGTCCACGTTGTGTTTTGGGGCATATTCTGTTGCGGGCGCTAGGCCTACCCACACAAGTGAGGTACCATTTTTATCGGGAGACTTGGGGGAACGCTGGGTGGAAGGAAATTTATGGCTCATCTCAGATTCCAGAACTTTCTATCACCGAAATGTGAGGAACATGTGTTTTCTTAGCCAAATTTTGAGGTTTGCAAAGGTTTCTGGGTAACAGAACCTGGTCCGAGCCCCGCAAGTCACCCCTCCTTGGATTCCCCTAGGTCTCTAGTTTTCAGAAATGCACAGGTTTGGTAGGTTTCCCTAGGTGCCGGCTGAGCTAGAGGCCAAAATCTACAGGTAGGCACTTCGCAAAAAACACATCTGTTTTCTTCCAAAAATTTGGATGTGTCCACGTTGCGCTTTGGGGCGTTCCCTGTCGCGGGCGCTAGGCCTACCCACACAAGTGAGGTATCATTTTTATCGGGAGACTTGGGGGAACGCTGGGTGGAAGGAAATTTGTGGCTCCTCTCAGATTCCAGAACTTTCTGCCACAGAAATGTGATGAACATGTGTTTTTTTAGCCAAATTTTGAGGTTTGCAAAGGATTCTGGGTAACAGAACTTGGTCAGAGCCCCACAAGTCACCCCATCTTGGATTCCCCTAGGTCTCTAGTTTAAAAAATGCACAGGTTTGGAAGGTTTCCCTAGGTGCCGGCTGAGATAGAGGCCAAAATCTACAGGTAGGCACTTTGCAAAAAACAGCTCTGTTTCCTTTCAAAAAATGGGATATGTCAATGTTGTGTTTTGGGGCGTCTTCTGTCGCGGCCGGTAGGCCTACCCACACAAGTGAGGTATCATTTTTATTGGGAGACTTGGGGAAACGCTGGGTGGAAGGAAATTTGTGGCTCCTCTCATATTCCAGAACTTTCTGTCACCGAAATGTGAGGAAAATGTGTTTTTTTTTAGCCAAATTTTGAGGTTTGCAAAGGATTCTGGGTAACAGAACCTAGTCAGAGCCCCACAAGTCACCCCATCTTGGATTCCCCTAGGTCTCTAGTTTTCAAAAATGCACAGGTTTGGTAGGTTTCCCTAGGTGCTGACTAAGCTAGAGGCCAAAATCTACAGGTAGTCACTTTGCAAAAAACAGCTCTGTTTTCTGTGATGTGTCCACGTTGTGTTTTGGGGCATATTCTGTTGCGGGCGCTAGGCCTACCCACACAAGTGAGGTACCATTTTTATCGGGAGACTTGGGGGAACGCTGGGTGGAAGGAAATTTATGGCTCCTCTCAGATTCCAGAACTTTCAGTCACCGAAATGTGAGGAACATGTGTTTTCTTAGCCAAATTTTGAGGTTTGCAAAGGTTTCTGGGTAACAGAACCTGGTCCGAGCCCCGCAAGTCAACCCTCCTTGGATTCCCCTAGGTCTCTAGTTTTCAGAAATGCACAGGTTTGGTAGGTTTCCCTAGGTGCCGGCTGAGCTAGAGGCCAAAATCTAAAGGTAGGCACCTCGCAAAAAACACCTCTGTTTTCTTCCAAAAATTTGGATGTGTCCACGTTGCGCTTTGGGGCGTTCCCTGTCGCGGGCGCTAGGCCTACCCACACAAGTGAGGTTTCATTTTTATTGGGAGGCTTGGGGAAACGCTGGGTGGAAGGAAATTTGTGGCTCCTCTCAGATTCCAGAACTTTCTGCCACAGAAATGTGAGGAACATGTGTTTTTTTAGCCAAATTTTGAGGTTTGCAAAGGATTCTGGGTAACAGAACCTGGTCAGAGCCCCACAAGTCACCCCATCTTGGATTCCCCTAGGTCTCTAGTTTAAAAAATGCACAGGTTTGGAACGTTTCCCTAGGTGCCGGCTGAGCTAGAGGCTAAAATCTACAGGTAGGCACTTTGCAAAAAATAGCTCTGTTTTCTTTCAAAAAATGGGATATGTCAATGTTGTGTTTTGGGGCGTTTCCTGTCGCGGCCGCTAGGCCTACCCACACAAGTGAGGTATCATTTTTATCGGGAGACTTGGGGGAACGCTGGGTGGAAGGAAATTTGTGGCTCCTCTCAGATTCCAGAACTTTCTGCCACAGAAATGTGAGGAACATGTGTTTTTTTAGCCAAATTTTGAGGTTTGCAAAGGATTCTGGGTAACAGAACCTGGTCAGAGCCCCACAAGTCACCCCATCTTGGATTCCCCTAGGTCTCTAGTTTAAAAAATGCACAGGTTTGGAAGGTTTCCCTAGGTGCCGGCTGAGATAGAGGCCAAAATCTACAGGTAGGCACTTTGCAAAAAACAGCTCTGTTTCCTTTCAAAAAATGGGATATGTCAATGTTGTGTTTTGGGGCGTCTTCTGTCGCGGCCGGTAGGCCTACCCACACAAGTGAGGTATCATTTTTATTGGGAGACTTGGGGAAACGCTGGGTGGAAGGAAATTTGTGGCTCCTCTCATATTCCAGAACTTTCTGTCACCGAAATGTGAGGAAAATGTGTTTTTTTTAGCCAAATTTTGAGGTTTGCAAAGGATTCTGGGTAACAGAACCTAGTCAGAGCCCCACAAGTCACCCCATCTTGGATTCCCCTAGGTCTCTAGTTTTCAAAAATGCACAGGTTTGGTAGGTTTCCCTAGGTGCTGACTAAGCTAGAGGCCAAAATCTACAGGTAGTCACTTTGCAAAAAACAGCTCTGTTTTCTGTGATGTGTCCACGTTGTGTTTTGGGGCATATTCTGTTGCGGGCGCTAGGCCTACCCACACAAGTGAGGTACCATTTTTATCGGGAGACTTGGGGGAACGCTGGGTGGAAGGAAATTTATGGCTCATCTCAGATTCCAGAACTTTCTGTCACCGAAATGTGAGGAACATGTGTTTTCTTAGCCAAATTTTGAGGTTTGCAAAGGTTTCTGGGTAACAGAACCTGGTCCGAGCCCCGCAAGTCAACCCTCCTTGGATTCCCCTAGGTCTCTAGTTTTCAGAAATGCACAGGTTTGGTAGGTTTCCCTAGGTGCCGGCTGAGCTAGAGGCCAAAATCTACAGGTAGGCACTTCGCAAAAAACACCTCTGTTTTCTTCCAAAAATTTGGATGTGTCCACGTTGCGCTTTGGGGCGTTCCCTGTCGCGGGCGCTAGGCCTACCCACACAAGTGAGGTATCATTTTTATCGGGAGACTTGGGGGAACGCTGGGTGGAAGGAAATTTGTGGCTCCTCTCAGATTCCAGAACTTTCTGCCACAGAAATGTGAGGAACATGTGTTTTTTTAGCCAAATTTTGAGGTTTGCAAATGATTCTGGGTAACAGAACCTGGTCAGAGCCCCACAAGTCACCCCATCTTGGATTCCCCTAGGTCTCTAGTTTAAAAAATGCACAGGTTTGGAAGGTTTCCCTAGGTGCCGGCTGAGATAGAGGCCAAAATCTACAGGTAGGCACTTTGCAAAAAACAGCTCTGTTTCCTTTCAAAAAATGGGATATGTCAATGTTGTGTTTTGGGGCGTCTTCTGTCGCGGCCGGTAGGCCTACCCACACAAGTGAGGTATCATTTTTATTGGGAGACTTGGGGAAACGCTGGGTGGAAGGAAATTTGTGGCTCCTCTCATATTCCAGAACTTTCTGTCACCGAAATGTGAGGAAAATGTGTTTTTTTTAGCCAAATTTTGAGGTTTGCAAAGGATTCTGGGTAACAGAACCTAGTCAGAGCCCCACAAGTCACCCCATCTTGGATTCCCCTAGGTCTCTAGTTTTCAAAAATGCACAGGTTTGGTAGGTTTCCCTAGGTGCTGACTAAGCTAGAGGCCAAAATCTACAGGTAGTCACTTTGCAAAAAACAGCTCTGTTTTCTGTGATGTGTCCACGTTGTGTTTTGGGGCATATTCTGTTGCGGGCGCTAGGCCTACCCACACAAGTGAGGTACCATTTTTATCGGGAGACTTGGGGGAACGCTGGGTGGAAGGAAATTTATGGCTCATCTCAGATTCCAGAACTTTCTGTCACCGAAATGTGAGGAACATGTGTTTTCTTAGCCAAATTTTGAGGTTTGCAAAGGTTTCTGGGTAACAGAACCTGGTCCGAGCCCCGCAAGTCAACCCTCCTTGGATTCCCCTAGGTCTCTAGTTTTCAGAAATGCACAGGTTTGGTAGGTTTCCCTAGGTGCCGGCTGAGCTAGAGGCCAAAATCTACAGGTAGGCACTTCGCAAAAAACACCTCTGTTTTCTTCCAAAAATTTGGATGTGTCCACGTTGCGCTTTGGGGCGTTCCCTGTCGCGGGCGCTAGGCCTACCCACACAAGTGAGGTATCATTTTTATCGGGAGACTTGGGGGAACGCTGGGTGGAAGGAAATTTGTGGCTCCTCTCAGATTCCAGAACTTTCTGCCACAGAAATGTGAGGAACATGTGTTTTTTTAGCCAAATTTTGAGGTTTGCAAATGATTCTGGGTAACAGAACCTGGTCAGAGCCCCACAAGTCACCCCATCTTGGATTCCCCTAGGTCTCTAGTTTAAAAAATGCACAGGTTTGGAAGGTTTCCCTAGGTGCCGGCTGAGATAGAGGCCAAAATCTACAGGTAGGCACTTTGCAAAAAACAGCTCTGTTTCCTTTCAAAAAATGGGATATGTCAATGTTGTGTTTTGGGGCGTCTTCTGTCGCGGCCGGTAGGCCTACCCACACAAGTGAGGTATCATTTTTATTGGGAGACTTGGGGAAACGCTGGGTGGAAGGAAATTTGTGGCTCCTCTCATATTCCAGAACTTTCTGTCACCGAAATGTGAGGAAAATGTGTTTTTTTTAGCCAAATTTTGAGGTTTGCAAAGGATTCTGGGTAACAGAACCTAGTCAGAGCCCCACAAGTCACCCCATCTTGGATTCCCCTAGGTCTCTAGTTTTCAAAAATGCACTGGTTTGGTAGGTTTCCCTAGGTGCTGACTAAGCTAGAGGCCAAAATCTACAGGTAGTCACTTTGCAAAAAACAGCTCTGTTTTCTGTGATGTGTCCACGTTGTGTTTTGGGGCATATTCTGTTGCGGGCGCTAGGCCTACCCACACAAGTGAGGTACCATTTTTATCGGGAGACTTGGGGGAACGCTGGGTGGAAGGAAATTTATGGCTCCTCTCAGATTCCAGAACTTTCAGTCACCGAAATGTGAGGAACATGTGTTTTCTTAGCCAAATTTTGAGGTTTGCAAAGGTTTCTGGGTAACAGAACCTGGTCCGAGCCCCGCAAGTCAACCCTCCTTGGATTCCCCTAGGTCTCTAGTTTTCAGAAATGCACAGGTTTGGTAGGTTTCCCTAGGTGCCGGCTGAGCTAGAGGCCAAAATCTAAAGGTAGGCACCTCGCAAAAAACACCTCTGTTTTCTTCCAAAAATTTGGATGTGTCCACGTTGCGCTTTGGGGCGTTCCCTGTCGCGGGCGCTAGGCCTACCCACACAAGTGAGGTTTCATTTTTATTGGGAGACTTGGGGAAACGCTGGGTGGAAGGAAATTTGTGGCTCCTCTCATATTCCAGAACTTTCTGCCACAGAAATGTGAGGAACATGTGTTTTTTTAGCCAAATTTTGAGGTTTGCAAAGGATTCTGGGTAACAGAACCTGGTCAGAGCCCCACAAGTCACCCCATCTTGGATTCCCCTAGGTCTCTAGTTTAAAAAATGCACAGGTTTGGAACGTTTCCCTAGGTGCCGGCTGAGCTAGAGGCTAAAATCTACAGGTAGGCACTTTGCAAAAAACAGCTCTGTTTTCTTTCAAAAAATGGGATATGTCAATGTTGTGTTTTGGGGCGTTTCCTGTCGCGGCCGCTAGGCCTACCCACACAAGTGAGGTATCATTTTTATCGGGAGACTTGGGGGAACGCTGGGTGGAAGGAAATTTGTGGCTCCTCTCAGATTCCAGAACTTTCTGCCACAGAAATGTGAGGAACATGTGTTTTTTTAGCCAAATTTTGAGGTTTGCAAAGGATTCTGGGTAACAGAACCTGGTCAGAGCCCCACAAGTCACCCCATCTTGGATTCCCCTAGGTCTCTAGTTTAAAAAATGCACAGGTTTGTAAGGTTTCCCTAGGTGCCGGCTGAGATAGAGGCCAAAATCTACAGGTAGGCACTTTGCAAAAAACAGCTCTGTTTCCTTTCAAAAAATGGGATATGTCAATGTTGTGTTTTGGGGCGTCTTCTGTCGCGGCCGGTAGGCCTACCCACACAAGTGAGGTATCATTTTTATTGGGAGACTTGGGGAAACGCTGGGTGGAAGGAAATTTGTGGCTCCTCTCATATTCCAGAACTTTCTGTCACCGAAATGTGAGGAAAATGTGTTTTTTTTAGCCAAATTTTGAGGTTTGCAAAGGATTCTGGGTAACAGAACCTAGTCAGAGCCCCACAAGTCACCCCATCTTGGATTCCCCTAGGTCTCTAGTTTTCAAAAATGCACAGGTTTGGTAGGTTTCCCTAGGTGCTGACTAAGCTAGAGGCCAAAATCTACAGGTAGTCACTTTGCAAAAACAGCTCTGTTTTCTGTGATGTGTCCACATTGTGTTTTGGGGCATACTCTGTTGCGGGCGCTAGGCCTACCCACACAAGTGAGGTACCATTTTTATCGGGAGACTTGGGGGAACGCTGGGTGGTAGGAAATTTATGGCTCCTCTCAGATTCCAGAACTTTCTGTCACCGAAATGTGAGGAACATGTGTTTTCTTAGCTAAATTTTGAGGTTTGCAAAGGTTTCTGGGTAACAGAACCTGGTCCGAGCCCCGCAAGTCACCCCTCCTTGGATTCCCCTAGGTCTCTAGTTTTCAGAAATGCACAGGTTTGGTAGGTTTCCCTAGGTGCCGGCTGAGCTAGAGGCCAAAATCTACAGGTAGGCACTTCGCAAAAAACACCTCTGTTTTCTTCCAAAAATTTGGATGTGTCCACGATGCGCTTTGGGGCGTTCCCTGTCGCGGGCGCTAGGCCTACCCACACAAGTGAGGTATCATTTTTATCGGGAGACTTGGGGGAACGCTGGGTGGAAGGAAATTTGTGGCTCCTCTCAGATTCCAGAACTTTCTGGCACAGAAATGTGAGGAACATGTGTTTTTTTAGCCAAATTTTGAGGTTTGCAAAGGATTCTGGGTAACAGAACCTGGTCAGAGCCCCACAAGTCACCCCATCTTGGATTCCCCTAGGTCTCTAGTTTAAAAAATGCACAGGTTTGGAAGGTTTCCCTAGGTGCCGGCTGAGATAGAGGCCAAAATCTACAGGTAGGCACTTTGCAAAAAACAGCTCTGTTTCCTTTCAAAAAATGGGATATGTCAATGTTGTGTTTTGGGGCGTCTTCTGTCGCGGCCGGTAGGCCTACCCACACAAGTGAGGTATCATTTTTATTGGGAGACTTGGGGAAACGCTGGGTGGAAGGAAATTTGTGGCTCCTCTCATATTCCAGAACTTTCTGTCACCGAAATGTGAGGAAAATGTGTTTTTTTTAGCCAAATTTTGAGGTGTGCAAAGGATTCTGGGTAACAGAAACTAGTCAGAGCCCCACAAGTCACCCCATCTTGGATTCCCCTAGGTCTCTAGTTTTCAAAAATGCACTGGTTTGGTAGGTTTCCCTAGGTGCTGACTGAGCTAGAGGCCAAAATCTACAGGTAGTCACTTTGCGAAAAACAGCTCTGTTTTCTGTGATGTGTCCACGTTGTGTTTTGGGGCATATTCTGTTGCGGGCGATAGGCCTACCCACACAAGTGAGGTACCATTTTTATCGGGAGACTTGGGGGAACGCTGGGTGGTAGGAAATTTATGGCTCCTCTCAGATTCCAGAACTTTCTGTCACCGAAATGTGAGGAACATGTGTTTTCTTAGCTAAATTTTGAGGTTTGCAAAGGTTTCTGGGTAACAGAACCTGGTCCGAGCCCCGCAAGTCACCCCTCCTTGGATTCCCCTAGGTCTCTAGTTTTCAGAAATGCACAGGTTTGGTAGGTTTCCCTAGGTGCCGGCTGAGCTAGAGGCCAAAATCTACAGGTAGGCACTTCGCAAAAAACACCTCTGTTTTCTTCCAAAAATTTGGATGTGTCCACGATGCGCTTTGGGGCGTTCCCTGTCGCGGGCGCTAGGCCTACCCACACAAGTGAGGTATCATTTTTATCGGGAGACTTGGGGGAACGCTGGGTGGAAGGAAATTTGTGGCTCCTCTCAGATTCCAGAACTTTCTGGCACAGAAATGTGAGGAACATGTGTTTTTTTAGCCAAATTTTGAGGTTTGCAAAGGATTCTGGGTAACAGAAACTAGTCAGAGCCCCACAAGTCACCCCATCTTGGATTCCCCTAGGTCTCTAGTTTTCAAAAATGCACAGGTTTGGTAGGTTTCCCTAGGTGCTGACTAAGCTAGAGGCCAAAATCTACAGGTAGTCACTTTGCAAAAACAGCTCTGTTTTCTGTGATGTGTCCACATTGTGTTTTGGGGCATACTCTGTTGCGGGCGCTAGGCCTACCCACACAAGTGAGGTACCATTTTTATCGGGAGACTTGGGGGAACGCTGGGTGGTAGGAAATTTATGGCTCCTCTCAGATTCCAGAACTTTCTGTCACCGAAATGTGAGGAACATGTGTTTTCTTAGCTAAATTTTGAGGTTTGCAAAGGTTTCTGGGTAACAGAACCTGGTCCGAGCCCCGCAAGTCACCCCTCCTTGGATTCCCCTAGGTCTCTAGTTTTCAGAAATGCACAGGTTTGGTAGGTTTCCCTAGGTGCCGGCTGAGCTAGAGGCCAAAATCTACAGGTAGGCACTTCGCAAAAAACACCTCTGTTTTCTTCCAAAAATTTGGATGTGTCCACGATGCGCTTTGGGGCGTTCCCTGTCGCGGGCGCTAGGCCTACCCACACAAGTGAGGTATCATTTTTATCGGGAGACTTGGGGGAACGCTGGGTGGAAGGAAATTTGTGGCTCCTCTCAGATTCCAGAACTTTCTGGCACAGAAATGTGAGGAACATGTGTTTTTTTAGCCAAATTTTGAGGTTTGCAAAGGATTCTGGGTAACAGAACCTGGTCAGAGCCCCACAAGTCACCCCATCTTGGATTCCCCTAGGTCTCTAGTTTAAAAAATGCACAGGTTTGGAAGGTTTCCCTAGGTGCCGGCTGAGATAGAGGCCAAAATCTACAGGTAGGCACTTTGCAAAAAACAGCTCTGTTTCCTTTCAAAAAATGGGATATGTCAATGTTGTGTTTTGGGGCGTCTTCTGTCGCGGCCGGTAGGCCTACCCACACAAGTGAGGTATCATTTTTATTGGGAGACTTGGGGAAACGCTGGGTGGAAGGAAATTTGTGGCTCCTCTCATATTCCAGAACTTTCTGTCACCGAAATGTGAGGAAAATGTGTTTTTTTTAGCCAAATTTTGAGGTGTGCAAAGGATTCTGGGTAACAGAAACTAGTCAGAGCCCCACAAGTCACCCCATCTTGGATTCCCCTAGGTCTCTAGTTTTCAAAAATGCACTGGTTTGGTAGGTTTCCCTAGGTGCTGACTGAGCTAGAGGCCAAAATCTACAGGTAGTCACTTTGCGAAAAACAGCTCTGTTTTCTGTGATGTGTCCACGTTGTGTTTTGGGGCATATTCTGTTGCGGGCGATAGGCCTACCCACACAAGTGAGGTATAATTTTTATTGGGAGACTTGGGGAAACGCTGGGTGGAAGGAAATTTGTGGCTCCTCTCATATTCCAGAACTTTCTGTCACCGAAATGTGAGGAAAATGTGTTTTTTTTAGCCAAATTTTGAGGTTTGCAAAGTATTCTGGGTAACAGAACCTAGTCAGAGCCCCACAAGTCACCCCATCTTGGATTCCCCTAGGTCTCTAGTTTTCAGAAATGCACAGGTTTGGTAGGTTTCCCTAGGTGCTGACTAAGCTAGAGGCCAAAATCTACAGGTAGTCACTTTGCAAAAAACAGCTCTGTTTTCTGTGATGTGTCCACGTTGTGTTTTGGGGCATATTCTGTTGCGGGCGCTAGGCCTATCCACACAAGTGAGGTACCATTTTTATCGGGAGACTTGGGGGAACGCTGGGTGGAAGGAAATTTATGGCTCCTCTCAGATTCCAGAACTTTCTGTCACCGAAATGTGAGGAACATGTGTTTTCTTAGCCAAATTTTGAGGTTTGCAAAGGATTCTGGGTAACAGAACCTGGTCCGAGCCCCGCAAGTCACCCCTCCTTGGATTCCCCTAGGTCTCTAGTTTTCAGAAATGCACAGGTTTGGTAGGTTTCCCTAGGTGCCGGCTGAGCTAGAGGCCAAAATCTACATGTAGGCACTTCGCAAAAAACACCTCTGTTTTCTTCCAAAAATTTGGATGTGTCCACGTTGCGCTTTGGGGCGTTCCCTGTCGCGGGTGCTAGGCCTACCCACACAAGTGAGGTATTATTTTTATCGGGAGACTTGGAGGAACGCTGGGTGGAAGGAAATTTGTGGCTCCTCTCAGATTCCAGAACTTTCTGCAACAGAAATGTGAGGAACATGTGTTTTTTTAGCCAAATTTTGAGGTTTGCAAAGGATTCTGGGTAACAGAACCTGGTCAGAGCCCCACAAGTCACCCCATCTTGGATTCCCCTAGGTCTCTAGTTTAAAAAATGCACAGGTTTGGTAGGTTTCCCTAGTTGCCGGCTGAGCTAGAGGCCAAAATCTACAGGTAGGCACTTTGCAAAAAACACCTCTATTTTCTTTCAAAAAATGGGATATGTCAACGTTGTGTTTTGGGGCGTATCCTGTCGCGGCCGCTAGGCCTACCCACACAAGTGAGGTATCATTTTTATTGGGAGACTTGGGGAAACGCTGGGTGGAAGGAAATTTGTGGCTCCTCTCATATTCCAGAACTTTCTGTCACCGAAATGTGAGGAAAATGTGTTTTTTTTTAGCCAAATTTTGAGGTTTGCAAAGGATTCTGAGTAACAGAACCTAGTCAGAGCCCCACAAGTCACCCCATCTTGGATTCCCCTAGGTCTCTAGTTTTCAAAAATGCACAGGTTTGGTAGGTTTCCCTAGGTGCTGACTGAGCTAGAGGCCAAAATCTACAGGTAGTCACTTTGCAAAAAACAGCTCTGTTTTCTGTGATGTGTCCACGTTGTGTTTTGGGGCATATTCTGTTGCGGGCGCTAGGCCTACCCACACAAGTGAGGTATCATTTTTATTGGGAGACTTGGGGAAACGCTGGGTGGAAGGAAATTTGTGGCTCCTCTCATATTCCAGAACTTTCTGTCACCGAAATGTGAGGACATTTTTTTTTTTTAGCCAAATTTTGAGGTTTGCAAAGGATTCTGGGTAACAGAACCTAGTCAGAGCCCCACAAGTCACCCCATCTTGGATTCCCCTAGGTCTGTAGTTTTCAAAAATGCACAGGTTTGGTAGGTTTCCCTAGGTGCTGACTGAGCTAGAGGCCAAAATCTACAGGTAGTCACTTTGCAAAAAACAGCTCTGTTTTCTGTGATGTGTCCACGTTGTGTTTTGGGGCATATTCTGTTGCGGGCGCTAGGCCTATCCACACAAGTGAGGCACCATTTTTATCGGAAGACTTGGGGGAACGCTGGGTGGAAGGAAATTTATGGCTCCTCTCAGATTCCAGAACTTTCTGTCACCGAAATGTTAGGAAAATATGTTTTTTTAGCCAAATGTTGAGGTTTGCAAAGGATTCTGGATAACAGAACCTGGTCAGAGTCCCACAAGTCACCCCATCTTGGATTCCCCTAAGTCTCTGGTTTTAAAAAATGCACAGGTTTGGTAGGTTTCCCTAGATGTCGGCTGAGCTAGAGGCCAAAATCTACAGGTAGGCACTTTGCAAAAAACAGCCTAGTTGTCTTTAAAAAAATGGGATGTGTCAATGTTGTGTTTTGGGGAGCCTCCCGTCGCGGCCGCTAGGCCTACCCACACAAGTGAGGTGTCATTTTTATCGGGAGACTTGGGGGAACGCTGGGTGGAAGGAAATTTGTGGCTCCTCTCAGATTCCAGAACTTTCTGTCACCAAAATGTGAGGAAAATGTGTTTTTGCAGCCAAATTTTGAGGTTTGCAAAGGATTATGGGTAACAGAACCTAGTCAGAGCCCCACAAGTCACCCCATCTTGGATTCCCCTAGGTCTCTAGTTTTAAAAAATGCACAGGTTTGGTAGGTTTCCCTAGGTGCCGGCTGAGCTAGAGGCCAAAATCTACAGGTAGGCACTTTGCAAAAAACAGCTCTGTTTTCTTTCAAAAAATGGGATGTGTCCACGTTGTGTTTTGGGGTGTATTCTGTCGCGGCCGCTAGGCCTACCCACACAAGTGAGGTATCATTTTTATCGGGAGACTTGGAGGAACGCTGGGTGGAAGGAAATTTGTGGCTCCTCTCAGATTCCAGAACTTTCTGTCACCGAAATGTGAGGAACATGTGTTTTCTTAGCCAAATTTTGAGGTTTGCAAAGGATTCTGGGTAACAGAACCTGGTCCGAACCCGCAAGTCACCCCTCCTTGGATTCCCCTAGGTCTCTAGTTTTCAGAAATGCACAGGTTTGGTAGGTTTCCCTAGGTGCCGGCTGAGCTAGAGGCCAAAATCTACAGGTAGGCACTTCGCAAAAAACACCTCTGTTTTCTTCCAAAAATTTGGATGTGTCCACGTTGCGCTTTGGAGCGTTCCCTGTCGCGGGCGCTAGGCCTACCCACACAACTGAGGTATCATTTTTATCGGGAGACTTGGGGGAACGCTGGGTGGAAGGAAATTTGTGGCTCCTCTCAGATTCCAGAACTTTCTGCCACAGAAATGTGAGGAACATGTGTTTTTTTAGCCAAATTTTGAGGTTTGCAAAGGATTCTGGGTAACAGAACCTGGTCCGAGCCCCACAAGTCACCCCTCCTTGGATTCCCCTAGGTCTCTAGTTTTCAGAAATGCACAGGTTTGGTAGGTTTCCCTAGGTGCCGGCTGAGCTAGAGGCCAAAATCTGCAGGTAGGCACTTCGCAAAAAACACCTCTGTTTTCTTCCAAAAATTTGGATGTGTCCACGTTGCGCTTTGGGGCGTTCCCTGTCGCGGGCGCTAGGCCTACCCACACAAGTGAGGTATCATTTTTATCGGGAGACTTGGGGGAACGCTGGTTGGAAGGAAATTTGTGGCTCCTCTCAGATTCCAGAACTTTCTGCCACAGAAATGTGAGGAACATGTGTTTTTTTATCCAAATTTTGAGGTTTGCAAAGGATTCTGGGTAACAGAACCTGGTCAGAGCTCCACAAGTCACCCCATCTTGGATACCCCTAGGTCTCTAGTTTCAAAAATGCACAGGTTTGGTCGGTTTCCCTAGGTGCCGGCTGAGCTAGAGGCCAAAATCTATAGGTAGGCACTTTGCAAAAAACAGCTCTGTTTTCTTTAAAAAAATGGGATATGTCAACGTTGTGTTTTGGGGTGTCTCCTGCGCGGCCTATAGGCCTACCCACACAAGTGAGGTATCATTTTTATTGGGAGACTTGGGGAAACGCTGGGTGGAAGGAAATTTGTGGCTCCTCTCATATTCCAGAACTTTCTGTCACCGAAATGTGAGGAAAATGTGTTTTTTTTAGCCAAATTTTGAGGTTTGCAAAGGATTCTGGGTAACAGAACCTAGTCAGAGCCCCACAAGTCACCCCATCTTGGATTCCCCTAGGTCTCTAGTTTTCAACAATGCACAGGTTTGGTAGGTTTCCCTAGGTGCTGACTAAGCTAGAGGCCAAAATCTACAGGTAGTCACTTTGCAAAAAACAGCTCTGTTTTCTGTGATGTGTCCACGTTGTGTTTTGGGGCATATTCTGTTGCGGGCGCTAGGCCTACCCACACAAGTGAGGTACCATTTTTATCGGGATACTTGGGGGAACGCTGGGTGGAAGGAAATTTATGGCTCCTCTCAGATTCCAGAACTTTCTGTCACCGAAATGTGAGGAACATGTGTTTTCTTGGCCAAATTTTGAGGTTTGCAAAGGATTCTGGGTAACAGAACCTGGTCCGAGCCCCGCAAGTCACCCCTCCTTGGATTCCCCTAGGTCTCTAGTTTTCAGAAATGCACAGGTTTGGTAGGTTTCCCTAGGTGCCGGCTGAGCTAGAGGCCAAAATCTACATGTAGGCACTTCGCAAAAAACACCTCTGTTTTCTTCCAAAAATTTGGATGTGTCCACGTTGCGCTTTGGGGCGTTCCCTGTCGCGGGCGCTAGGCCTACCCACACAAGTGAGGTATCATTTTTATCGGGAGACTTGGGGGAACGCTGGGTGGAAGGAAATTTGTGGCTCCTCTCAGATTCCAGAACTTTCTGCCACAGAAATGTGAGGAACATGTGTTTTTTTAGCCAAATTTTGAGGTTTGCAAAGGATTCTGGGTAACAGAACCTGGTCAGAGCCCCACAAGTCACCCCATCTTGGATTCCCCTAGGTCTCTAGTTTAAAAAATACACAGGTTTGGTAGGTTTCCCTAGGTGCCGGCTGAGCTAGAGGCCAAAATCTACAGGTAGTCACTTTGCAAAAAACAGCTCTGTTTTCTGTGATGTGTCCACGTTGTGTTTTGGGGCATATTCTGTTGCGGGCGCTAGGCCTACCCACACAAGTGAGGAATCATTTTTATTGGGAGACTTGGGGAAACGCTGGGTGGAAGGAAATTTGTGGCTCCTCTCATATTCCAGAACTTTCTGTCACCGAAATGTGAGGAAAATTTGTTTTTTTCAGCCAAATTTTGAGGTTTGCAAAGGATTCTGGGTAACAGAACCTAGTCAGAGCCCCACAAGTCACCCCATCTTGGATTCCCCTAGGTCTCTAGTTTTCAAAAATGCACAGGTTTGGTAGGTTTCCCTAGGTGCTGACTGAGCTAGAGGCCAAAATCTACAGGTAGTCACTTTGCAAAAAACAGCTCTGTTTTCTGTGATGTGTCCACGTTGTGTTTTGGGGCATATCCTGTTGCGGGCGCTAGGCCTACCCACACAAGTGAGGTACCATTTTTATCGGGAGACTAGGGGGAACGCTGGGTGGAAGGAAATTTGTGGCTCCTCTCAGATTCCAGAACTTTCTGTCACCGAAATGTGAGGAAAATGGTTTTTTTAGCCAAATCTTGAGGTTTGCAAAGGATTCTGAGTAAGAGAACCTGGTCAGAGCCCCACAAGTCACCCCATCTTGGATTCCCCTAAGTCTCTGGTTTTAAAAAATGCACAGGTTTGGTAGGTTTCCCTAGGTGCCGGCTGAGCTAGAGGCCAAAATCTACAGGTAGGCACTTTGCGAAAAACAGCTTAGTTTTCTTAAAAAAAATGGGATGTGTCAACGTTGTGTTTCGGGGCGCCTCCTGTCGCGGCCGCTAGGCCTACCCACACAAGTGAGGTGTCATTTTTATCGGGAGACTTGGGGGAACGCTGGGTGGAAGGAAATTTGTGGCTCCTCTCAGATTCCAGAACTTTCTGTCACCAAAATGTGAGGAAAATGTGTTTTTTTAGCCACATTTTGAGGTTTGCAAAGGATTCTGGGTAACAGAACCTGGTCAGAGCCCCACAAGTCACCCCATCTTGGATTCCCCTAGGTCTCTAGTTTTCACAAATGCACAGGTTTGGTAGGTTTCCCTGGGTGCCGGCTGAGCAAGAGGCCAAAATCTACAGGTAGGCACTTTGTAAAAAACAGCTCTGTTTTCTTTCAAAAAATGGGATCTGTCAAATTGTGTTTTGGGGTGCCTCCTGTCGCGGCCGCTAGGCCTATCCACACAAGTGAGGTATCATTTTTATCGGGAGACTTGGGGGAACACTGAGTGGAAGGAAATTTGTGGCTCCTCTCAGATTCCAGAACTTTCTGTCACCTAAATGTGAGGAAAATGGGTTTTTGTAGCCAAATTTTGAGGTTTGCAAAGGATTCTGGGTAACAGAACCTAGTCAGAGCCCCACAAGTCACCCCATCTTGGATTCCCCTAGGTCTCTAGTTTTAAAAAATGCACAGGTTTGGTAGGTTTCCCTAGGTGCCGGCTGAGCTAGAGGCCAAAATCTACAGGTAGGCACTTTGCAAAAAACAGCTCTGTTTTCTGTGATGTGTCCACGTTGTGTTTTGGGGCATATCCTGTTGCGGGCGCTAGGCCTACCCACACAAGTGAGGTATCATTTTTATCGGGAGACTTGGAGGAACGCTGGGTGGAAGGAAATTTGTGGCTCCTCTCAGATTCTAGAACTTTCTGTCACCGAAATGTGAGGAACATGTGTTTTTTTATCCAAATTTTGAGGTTTCTAAAGGATTCTGGGTAACAGAACCTGGTCAGAGCTCCACAAGTCACCCCATCTTGGATTCCCCTAGGTCTCTAGTTTCAAAAATGCACAGGTTTGGTAGGTTTCCCTAGGTGCCGGCTGAGCTAGAGGCCAAAATCTACAGGTAGGCACTTTGCAAAAAACAGCTCTGTTTTCTTTAAAAAAATGGGATATGTCAACGTTGTGTTTTGGGGTGTCTCCTGCGCGGCCGATAGGCCTACCCACACAAGTGAGGTATCATTTTTATTGGGAGACTTGGGGAAACGCTGGGTGGAAGGAAATTTGTGGCTCCTCTCATATTCCAGAACTTTCTGTCACCGAAATGTGAGGAAAATTTGTTTTTTTTAGCCAAATTTTGAGGTTTGCAAAGGATTCTGGGTAACAGAACCTGGTCAGAGCCCCACAAGTCACCCCATCTTGGATTCCCCTAGGTCTCTAGTTTAAAAAATGCACAGGTTTGGAAGGTTTCACTATGTGCCGGCTGAGCTAGAGGCCAAAATCTACAGGTAGGCACTTTGCAAAAAACATCTCTGTTTTCTTTCAAAAAATTGGATATGTCAACGTTGTGTTTTGGGGCGTCTCCTGTCGCGGCCGCTAGGCCTACCCACACAAGTGAGGTATCATTTTTATTGGGAGACTTGGGGAAACGCTGGGTGGAAGGAAATTTGTGGCTCCTCTTATATTCCAGAACTTTCTGTCACCGAAATGTGAGGAAAATTTGTTTTTTTTAGCCAAATTTTGAGGTTTACAAAGGATTCTGGGTAACAGAACCTAGTCAGAGCCCCACAAGTCACCCCATCTTGGATTCCCCTAGGTCTCTAGTTTTCAAAAATGCACAGGTTTGGAAGGTTTCCCTAGGTGCCGGCTGAGCTAGAGGCCAAAATCTACAGGTAGGCACTTTGCAAAAAACAGCTCTGTTTTCTGTGATGTGTCCACGTTGTGTTTTGGGGCATATCCTGTTGCGGGCGCTAGGCCTACCCACACAAGTGAGGTACCATTTTTATCGGGAGACTAGGGGGAACGCTGGGTGGAAGGAAATTTGTGGCTCCTCTCAGATTCCAGAACTTTCTGTCACCGAAATGTGAGGAAATTTTTTTTTTTAGCCAAATCTTGAGGTTTGCAAAGGATTCTGAGTAACAGAACCTGGTCAGAGCCCCACAAGTCACCCCATCTTGGATTCCCCTAAGTCTCTGGTTTTAAAAAATGCATAGGTTTGGTCGGTTTCCCTAGGTGCCGGCTGAGCTAGAGGCCAAAATCTACAGGTAGGCACTTTGCAAAAAACAGCTTAGTTTTCTTAAAAAAAATGGGATGTGTCAACGTTGTGTTTTGGGGTGCTCCCTGTCGCGGCCGCTAGGCCTACCCACACAAGTGAGGTGTCATTTTTATCGGGAGACTTGGGGGAACGCTGGGTGGAAGGAAATTTGTGGCTCCTCTCAGATTCCAGAACTTTCTGTCACCAAAATGTGAGGAAAATGTGTTTTTTTAGCCAAATTTTGAGGTTTGCAAAGGATTCTGGGTAACAGAACCTGGTCAGAGCCCCACAAGTCACCCCATCTTGGATTCCCCTAGGTCTCTAGTTTTCACAAATGCACAGGTTTGGTAGGTTTCCCTGGGTGCCGGCTGAGCAAGAGGCCAAAATCTACAGGTAGGCACTTTGTAAAAAACAGCTCTGTTTTCTTTCAAAAAATTGGATGTGTCAAATTGTGTTTTGGGGTGCCTCCTGTCGCGGCCGCTAGGCCTATCCACACAAGTGAGGTATCATTTTTATCGGGAGACTTGGGGGAACACTGAGTGGAAGGAAATTTGTGGCTCCTCTCAGATTCCAGAACTTTCTGTCACCTAAATGTGAGGAAAATGTGTTTTTGTAGCCAAATTTTGAGGTTTGCAAAGGATTATGGGTAACAGAAACTAGTCAGAGCCCCACAAGTCACCCCATCTTGGATTCCCCTAGGTCTCTAGTTTAAAAAAATGCACAGGTTTGGTAGGTTTCCCTAGGTGCCAGCTGAGCTAGAGGCCAAAATCTACAGGTAGGCACTTTGCAAAAAACAGCTCTGTTTTCTTTCAAAAAATGGGATGTGTCCACGTTGTGTTTTGGGGTGTCTTCTGTCGCGGCCGCTAGGCCTACCCACACAAGTGAGGTATCATTTTTATCGGGAGACTTGGAGGAACGCTGGGTGGAAGTTAATTTGTGGCTCCTCTCAGATTCCAGAACTTTCTGTCACCGAAATGTGAGGAACATGTGTTTTCTTAGCCAAATTTTTAGGTTTGCAAAGGATTCTGGGTAACAGAACCTGGTCAGAGCCCCACAAGTCACCCCATCTTGGATTCCCCTAGGTCTCTAGTTTTCACAAATGCACAGGTTTGGTAGGTTTCCCTGGGTGCCGGCTGAGCAAGAGGCCAAAATCTACAGGTAGGCACTTTGTAAAAAACAGCTCTGTTTTCTTTCAAAAAATGGGATGTGTCAAATTGTGTTTTGGGGTGTGTCCTGTCGCGGCCGCTAGGCCTATCCACACAAGTGAGGTATCATTTTTATCGGGAGACTTGGGGGAACACTGAGTGGAAGGAAATTTGTGGCTCCTCTCAGATTCCAGAACTTTCTGTCACCTAAATGTGAGGAAAATGTGTTTTTGTAGCCAAATTTTGAGGTTTGCAAAGGATTCTGGGTAACAGAACCTAGTCAGAGCCCCACAAGTCACCCCATCTTGGATTCCCCTAGGTCTCTAGTTTTAAAAAATGCACAGGTTTGGTAGGTTTCCCTAGGTGCCGGCTGAGCTAGAGGCCAAAATCTACAGGTAGGCACTTTGCAAAAAACAGCTCTGTTTTCTTTCAAAAAATGGGATGTGTCCACGTTGTGTTTTGGGGTGTCTCCTGTCGCGGCCGCTAGGCCTACCCACACAAGTGAGGTATCATTTTTATCGGGAGACTTGGAGGAACGCTGGGTGGAAGGAAATTTGTGGCTCCTCTCAGATTCCAGAACTTTCTGTCACCGAAATGTGAGGAACATGTGTTTTCTTAGCCAAATTTTGAGGTTTGCAAAGGATTCTGGGTAACAGAACCTGGTCCGAGCCCCGCAAGTCACCCCTCCTTGGATTCCCCTAGGTCTCTAGTTTTCAGAAATGCACAGGTTTGGTATGTTTCCCTAGGTCCCGCCTGAGCTAGAGGCCAAAATCTACAGGTAGGAACTTCGCAAAAAACACCTCTGTTTTCTTCCAAAAATTTGGATGTGTCCACGTTGCGCTTTGGGGCGTTCCCTGTCGCGGGCGCTAGGCCTACCCACACAAGTGAGGTATCATTTTTATCGGGAGACTTGGGGGAACACTGGGTGGAAGGAAATTTGTGGCTCCTCTCAGATTCCAGAACTTTCTGCCACAGAAATGTGAGGAACATGTGTTTTTTTAGCCAAATTTTGAGGTTTGCAAAGGATTCTGGGTAACAGAACCTGGTCCAAGCCCCGCAAGTCACCCCTCCTTGGATTCCCCTAGGTCTCTAGTTTTCAGAAATGCACAGGTTTGGTAGGTTTCCCTAGGTGCCGGCTGAGCTAGAGGCCAAAATCTACAGGTAGGCACTTCGCAAAAAACACCTCTGTTTTCTTCCAAAAATTTGGATGTGTCCACGTTGCGCTTTGGGGCGTTCCCTGTCGCGGGCGCTAGGCCTACCCACACAAGTGAGGTATCATTTTTATCGGGAGACTTGGGGGAACGCTGGGTGAAGGAAATTTGTGCCTCCTCTCAGATTCCAGAACTTTCTGCCACAGAAATGTGAGGAACATGTGTTTTTTTATCCAAATTTTGAGGTTTGCAAAGGATTCTGGGTAACAGAACCTGGTCAGAGCTCCACAAGTCACCCCATCTTGGATTCCCCTAGGTCTCTAGTTTAAAAAATGCACAGGTTTGGTAGGTTTCCCTAGATGCCGGCTGAGCTAGAGGCCAAAATCTACAGGTAGGCACTTTGCAAAAAACAGCTCTGTTTTCTTTCAAAAAATGGGATATGTCAACGTTGTGTTTTGGGGTGTCCTGCGCGGCCGATAGGCCTACCCACACAAGTGAGGTATCATTTTTATTGGGAGACTTGGGGAAACGCTGGGTGGAAGGAAATTTGTGGCTCCTCTCATATTCCAGAACTTTCTGTCACCGAAATGTGAGGAAAATTTGTTTTTTTTAGCCAAATTTTGAGGTTTGCAAAGGATTCTGGGTAACAGAACCTGGTCAGAGCCCCACAAGTCACCCCATCTTGGATTCCCCTAGGTCTCTAGTTTAAAAAATGCACAGGTTTGGAAGGTTTCACTAGGTGCCGGCTGAGCTAGAGGCCAAAATCTACAGGTAGGCACTTTGCAAAAAACATCTCTGTTTTCTTTAAAAAAATTGGATATGTCAACGTTGTGTTTTGGGGCGTCTCCTGTCGCGGCTGCTAGGCCTACCCACACAAGTGAGGTATCATTTTTATTGGGAGACTTGGGGAAAAGCTGGGTGGAAGGAAATTTGTGGCTCCTCTTATATTCCAGAACTTTCTGTCACCGAAATGTGAGGAAATATGTTTTTTTAGCCAAATTTTGAGGTTTGCAAAGGATTCTGGGTAACAGAACCTGGTCAGAGTCCCACAAGTCACCCCAACTTGGATTCCCCTAGGTCTCTAGTTTTCAAAAATGCACAGGTTTGGAAGGTTTCCCTAGGTGCCGGCTGAGCTAGAGGCCAAAACCTACAGGTAGGCACTTTGCAAAAAACAGCTCTGTTTTCTGTGATGTGTCCACGTTGTGTTTTGGGGCATATCCTGTTGCGGGCGCTAGGCCTACCCACACAAGTGAGGTACCATTTTTATCGGGAGACTAGGGGGAACGCTGGGTGGAAGGAAATTTGTGGCTCCTCTCAGATTCCAGAACTTTCTGTCACCGAAATGTGAGGAAAATTTTTTTTTTAGCCAAATCTTGAGGTTTGCAAAGGATTCTGAGTAACAGAACCTGGTCAGAGCCCCACAAGTCACCCCATCTTGGATTCCCCTAAGTCTCTGGTTTTAAAAAATGCACAGGTTTGGTAGGTTTCCCTAGTTGCCGGCTGAGCTAGAGGACAAAATCTACAGGTAGGCACTTTGCAAAAAACAGCTTAGTTTTCTTAAAAAAAATGGGATGTGTCAACGTTGTGTTTTGGGGCGCTTCCTGTCGCGGCCGCTAGGCCTACCCACACAAGTGAGGTGTCATTTTTATCGGGAGACTTGGGGGAACGCTGGGTGGAAGGAAATTTGTGGCTCCTCTAAGATTCCAGAACTTTCTGTCACCAAAATGTGAGGAAAATGTGTTTTTTTAGCCAAATTTTGAGGTTTGCAAAGGATTCTGGGTAACAGAACCTGGTCAGAGCCCCACAAGTCACCCCATCTTGGATTCCCCTAGGTCTCTAGTTTTCACAAATGCACAGGTTTGGTAGGTTTCCCTGCGTGCCGGCTGAGCAAGAGGCCAAAATCTACAGGTAGGCACTTTGTAAAAAACAGCTCTGTTTTCTTTCAAAAAATGGGATGTGTCAAATTGTGTTTTGGGGTGCCTCCTGTCGTGGCCGCTAGGCCTATCCACACAAGTGAGGTATCATTTTTATCGGGAGACTTGGGGGAACACTGAGTGGAAGGAAATTTGTGGCTCCTCTCAGATTCCAGAACTTTCTGTCACCTAAATGTGAGGAAAATGTGTTTTTGTAGCCAAATTTTGAGGTTTGAAAAGGATTATGGGTAACAGAACCTAGTCAGAGCCCCACAAGTCACCCCATCTTGGATTCCACTAGGTCTCTAGTTTAAAAAAATGCACAGGTTTGGTAGGTTTCCCTAGGTGCCAGCTGAGCTAGAGGCCAAAATCTACAGGTAGGCACTTTGCAAAAAACAGCTCTGTTTTCTTTCAAAAAATGGGATGTGTCCACGTTGTGTTTTGGGGTGTCTTCTGTCGCGGCCGCTAGGCCTACCCACACAAGTGAGGTATCATTTTTATCGGGAGACTTGGAGGAACGCTGGGTGGAAGGAAATTTGTGGCTCCTCTCAGATTCCAGAACTTTCTGTCACCGAAATGTGAGGAACATGTGTTTTCTTAGCCAAATTTTGAGGTTTGCAAAGGATTCTGGGTAACAGAACCTGGTCCGAGCCCCGCAAGTCACCCCTCCTTGGATTCCCCTAGGTCTCTAGTTTTCAAAAATGCACAGGTTTGGTAGGTTTCCCTAGGTGCCGGCTGAGCTAGAGGCCAAAATCTACAGGTAGGCACTTCGCAAAAAACACCTCTGTTTTCTTTCAAAAATGTGGATGTGTCCACGTTGCGCTTTGGGGCGTTCCCTGTCGCGGGCGCTAGGCCTACCCACACAAGTGAGGTATCATTTTTATCGGGAGACTTGGGGGAACGCTGGGTGGAAGGAAATTTGTGGCTCCTCTCAGATTCCAGAACTTTCTGCCACAGAAATGTGAGGAACATGTGTTTTTTTAACCAAATTTTGAGGTTTGCAAAGGATTCTGGGTAACAGTACCTGGTCCAAGCCCCGCAAGTCACCCCTCCTTGGATTCCCCTAGGTCTCTAGTTTTCAGAAATGCACAGGTTTGGTAGGTTTCCCTAGGTGCCGGCTGAGCTAGAGGCCAAAATCTACAGGTAGGCACTTCGCAAAAAACACCTCTGTTTTCTTCCAAAAATGTGGATGTGTCCACGTTGCGCTTTGGGGCGTTCCCTGTCGCGGGCGCTAGGCCTACCCACACAAGTGAGGTATCATTTTTATCGGGAGACTTGGGGGAACGCTGGGTGGAAGGAAATTTGTGGCTCCTCTCAGATTCCAGAACTTTATGCCACAGAAATGTGAGGAACATGTGTTTTTTTATCGAAATTTTGAGGTTTGCAAAGGATTCTGGGTAACAGAACCTGGTCAGAGCTCCACAAGTCACCCCATCTTGGATTCCCCTAGGTCTCTAGTTTCAAAAATGCACAGGTTTGGTAGGTTTCCCTAGGTGCCGGCTGAGCTAGAGGCCAAAATCTACAGGTAGGCACTTTGCAAAAAACAGCTCTGTTTTCTTTCAAAAAATGGGATATGTCAACGTTGTGTTTTGGGGTGTCTCCTGCGCGGCCGATAGGCCTACCCACACAAGTGAGGTATCATTTTTATTGGGAGACTTGGGTAAACGCTGGGTGGAAGGAAATTTGTGGCTCCTCTCATATTCCAGAACTTTCTGTCACCGAAATGTGAGGAAAATGTGTTTTTTTTAGCCAAATTTTGAGGTTTGCAAAGGATTCTGGGTAACAGAACCTAGTCAGAGCCCCACAAGTCACCCCATCTTGGATTCCCCTAGGTCTCTAGTTTTCAAAAATGCACAGGTTTGGTAGGTTTCCCTAGGTGCTGACTAAGCTAGAGGCCAAAATCTACAGGTAGTCACTTTGCAAAAAACAGCTCTGTTTTCTGTGATGTGTCCACTTTGTGTTTTGGGGCATATTCTGTTGCGGGCGCTAGGCCTACCCACACAAGTGAGGTACCATTTTTATCGGGAGACTTGGGGGAACGCTGGGTGGAAGGAAATTTATGGCTCCTCTCAGATTCCAGAACTTTCAGTCACCGAAATGTGAGGAACATGTGTTTTATTAGCCAAATTTTGAGGTTTGCAAAGGTTTCTGGGTAACAGAACCTGGTCCGAGCCCCGCAAGTCACCCCTCCTTGGATTCCCCTAGGTCTCTAGCTTTCAGAAATGCACAGGTTTGGTAGGTTTCCCTAGGTGCCGGCTGAGCTAGAGGCCAAAATCTACAGGTAGGCACTTCGCAAAAAACACCTCTGTTTTCTTCCAAAAATTTGGATGTGTCCACGTTGTGCTTTGGGGCGTTCCCTGTCGCGGGCGCTAGGCCTACCCACACAAGTGAGGTATCATTTTTATCGGGAGACTTGGGGGAACGCTGGGTGGAAGGAAATTTGTGGCTCCTCTCAGATTCCAGAACTTTCTGCCACAGAAATGTGAGGAACATGTGTTTTTTTAGCCAAATTTTGAGGTTTGCAAAGGATTCTGGGTAACAGAACCTGGTCAGAGCCCCACAAGTCACCCCATCTTGGATTCCCCTAGGTCTCTCGTTTAAAAAATGCACAGGTTTGGAAGGTTTCCCTAGGTGCCGGCTGAGCTAGAGGCCAAAATCTACAGGTAGGCACTTTGCAAAAAACAGCTCTGTTTTCTTTAAAAAAATTGGATATGTCAACGTTGTGTTTTGGGGCGTGTCCTGTCGCGGCCGCTAGGCCTACCCACACAAGTGAGGTATCATTTTTATTGGGAGACTTGGGGAAACGCTGGGTGGAAGGAAATATGTGGCTCCTCTCATATTCCAGAACTTTCTGTCACCGAAATGTGAGGAAAATGTGTTTTTTTTAGCCAAATTTTGAGGTTTGCAAAGGATTCTGGGTAACAGAACCTAGTCAGAGCCTCACAAGTCACCCCATCTTGGATTCCCCTAGGTCTCTAGTTTTCAAAAATGCACAGGTTTGGTAGGTTTCCCTAGGTGCTGACTGAGCTAGAGGCCAAAATCTACAGGTAGTAACTTTGCGAAAAATAGCTCTGTTTTCTGTGATGTGTCCACGTTGTGTTTTGGGGCATATTCTGTTGCGGGCGCTAGGCCTACCCACACAAGTGAGGTATCATTTTTATTGGGAGACTTGGGGAAACGCTGGGTGGAAGGAAATTTGTGGCTCCTCTCATATTCCAGAACTTTCTGTCACCGAAATGTGAGGAAAATGTGTTTTTTTAGCCAAATTTTGAGGTTTGCAAAGGATTCTGGGTAACAGAACCTGGTCAGAGCCCCACAAGTCACCCCATCTTGGATTCCCCTAGGTCTCTATTTTTCAAAAATGCACAGGTTTGGTAGGTTTCCCTAGGTGCTGACTAAGCTAGAGGCCAAATCTACAGGTAGTCACTTTGCAAAAAACAGCTCTGTTTTCTGTGATGTGTCCACGTTGTGTTTTGGGGCATATTCTGTTGCGGGCGCTAGGCCTACCCACACAAGTGAGGTACCATTTTTATTGGGAGACTTGGGGGAACGCTGGGTGGAAGGAAATTTATGGCTCCTCTCAGATTCCAGAACTTTCTGTCACCGAAATGTGAGGAACATGTGTTTTCTTAGCCAAATTTTGAGGTTTGCAAAGGCTTTTGGGTAACAGAACCTGGTCCGAGCCCCGCAAGTCACCCCTCCTTGGATTCCCCTAGGTCTCTAGTTTTCAGAAATGCACAGGTTTGGTAGGTTTCCTTAGGTGCGGGCTGAGCTAGAGGCCAAAATCTACAGGTAGGCACTTCGCAAAAAACACCTCTGTTTTCTTCCAAAAATTTGGATGTGTCCACGTTGCGCTTTGGGGCGTTCCCTGTCGCGGGCGCTAGGCCTATCCACACAAGTGAGGTATCATTTTTATCGGGAGACTTGGGGGAACGCTGGGTGGAAGGAAATTTATGGCTCCTCTCAGATTCCAGAACTTTCTGCCACAGAAATGTGAGGAACATGTGTTTTTGAGCCAAATTTTGAGGTTTGCAAAGGATTCTGGGTAACAGAACCTGGTCAGAGCCCCACAAGTCACCCCATCTTGGATTCCCCTAGGTCTCTAGTTTAAAAAATGCACAGGTTTGGAAGGTTTCCCTAGGTGCCGGCTGAGCTAGAGGCCAAAATCTACAGGTAGGCACTTTGCAAAAAACAGCTCTGTTTTCTTTCAAAAAATTGGATATGTCAACGTTGTGTTTTGGGGCGTCTCCTGTCGCGGCCGCTAGGCCTACCCACACAAGTGAGGTATAATTTTTATTGGGAGACTTGGGGAAACGCTGGGTGGAAGGAAATTTGTGGCTCCTCTCATATTCCAGAACTTTCTGTCACCGAAATGTGAGGAAAATGTGTTTTTTTAGCCAAATTTTGAGGTTTGCAAAGGATTCTGGGTAACAGAACCTAGTCAGAGCCCCACAAGTCACCCCATCTTGGATTCCCCTACGTCTCTAGTTTTCAAAAATGTACAGGTTTGGTAGGTTTCCCTAGGTGCTGACTGAGCTAGAGGCCAAAATCTACAGGTAGTCACTTTGCGAAAAACAGCTCTGTTTTCTGTGATGTGTCCACGTTGTGTTTTGGGGCATATTCTGTTGCGGGCGCTAGGCCTACCCACACAAGTGAGGTATCATTTTTATTGGGAGACTTGGGGAAACGCTGGGTGGAAGGAAATTTGTGGCTCCTCTCATATTCCAGAACTTTCTGTCACCGAAATGTGAGGAAAATGTGTTTTTTTTAGCCAAATTTTGAGGTTTGCAAAGGATTCTGGGTAACAGAACCTAGTCAGAGCCCCACAAGTCACCCCATCTTGGATTCCCCTAGGTCTCTAGTTTTCAAAAATGCACAGGTTTGGTAGGTTTCCCTAGGTGCTGACTAAGCTAGAGGCCAAAATCTACAGGTAGTCACTTTGCAAAAAACAGCTCTGTTTTCTGTGATGTGTCCACGTTGTGTTTTGGGGCATATTTTGTTGCGGGTGCTAGGCCTACCCACACAAGTGAGGTACCATTTTTATCGGGAGAGTTGGGGGAACGCTGGGTGGAAGGAAATTTGTGGCTCCTCTCAGATTCCAGAACTTTCTGCCACATAAATGTGAGGAACATGTGTTTTTTTATCCAAATTTTGAGGTTTGCAAAGGATTCTGGGTAACAGAACCTGGTCAGAGCTCCACAAGTCACCCCATCTTGGATTCCCCTAGGTCTCTAGTTTCAAAAATGCACAGGTTTGGTAGGTTTCCCTAGGTGCCGGCTGAGCTAGAGGCCAAAATCTACAGGTAGGCACTTTGCAAAAAACAGCTCTGTTTTCTTTCAAAAAATGGGATATGTCAACGTTGTGTTTTGGGGTGTCTCCTGCGCGGCCGATAGGCCTACCCACACAAGTGAGGTATCATTTTTATTGGGAGACTTGGGGAAACGCTGGGTGGAAGGAAATTTGTGGCTCATCTCATATTCCAGAACTTTCTGTCACCGAAATGTGAGGAAAATGTGTTTTTTTAGCCAAATTTTGAGGTTTGCAAAGGATTCTGGGTAACAGAACCTAGTCAGAGCCCCACAAGTCACCCCATCTTGGATTCCCCTAGGTCTCTAGTTTTCAAAAATGCACAGGTTTGTAGGTTTCCCTACGTGCTGACTAAGCTAGAGGCCAAAATCTACAGGTAGTCACTTTGCAAAAAACAGCTCTGTTTTCTGTGATGTGTCCACGTTGTGTTTTGGGGCATATTCTGTTGCGGGCGCTAGGCCTACCCACACAAGTGAGGTACCATTTTTATCGGGAGACTTGGGGGAACGCTGGGTGGAAGGAAATTTATGGCTCCTCTCAGATTCCAGAACTTTCTGTCACCGAAATGTGAGGAACATGTGTTTTCTTAGCCAAATTTTGAGGTTTGCAAAGGTTTCTGGGTAACAGAACCTGGTCCGAGCCCCGCAAGTCACCCCTCCTTGGATTCCCCTAGTTCTCTAGTTTTCGGAAATGCACAGGTTTGGTAGGTTTCCCTAGGTGCCGGCTGAGCTGGAGGCCAAAATCTACAGGTAGACACTTCGCAAAAAACACCTCTGTTTTCTTCCAAAAATTTGGATGTGTCCACGTTGCGCTTTGGGGCGTTCCCTGTCGCGGGCGCTAGGCCTACCCACACAAGTGAGGTATCATTTTTATCGGGAGACTTGGGGGAACGCTGGGTGGAAGGAAATTTGTGGCTCCTCTCAGATTCCAGAACTTTCTGCCACAGAAATGTGAGGAACATGTGTTTTTTTAGCCAAATTTTGAGGTTTGCAAAGGATTCTGGGTAACAGAACCTGGTCAGAGCCCCACAAGTCACCCCATCTTGGATTCCCCTAGGTCTCTTGTTTAAAAAATTCACAGGTTTGGTAGGTTTCCCTAGGTGCCGGCTGAGCTAGAGGCCAAAATCTACAGGTAGGCACTTTGCAAAAAACAGCTCTATTTTCTTTAAAAAAATGGGATATGTCAACGTTGTGTTTTGGGGCGTGTCCTGTCGCGGCCGCTAGGCCTACCCACACAAGTGAGGTATAATTTTTATTGGGAGACTTGGGGAAACGCTGGGTGGAAGGAAATTTGTGGCTCCTCTCATATTCCAGAACTTTCTGTCACCGAAATGTGAGGAAAATGTGGTTTTTTTAGCCAAATTTTGAGGTTTGCAAAGGATTCTGGGTAACAGAACCTAGTCAGAGCCCCACAAGTCACCCCATCTTGGATTCCCCTAGGTCTCTAGTTTTCAAAAATGCACAGGTTTGGTAGGTTTCCCTAGGTGGTGACTGAGCTAGAGGCCAAAATCTACAGGTAGTCACTTTGCGAAAAACAGCTCTGTTTTCTGTGATGTCTCCACGTTGTGTTTTGGGGCATATTCTGTTGCGGGCGCTAGGCCTACCCACACAAGTGAGGTATCATTTTTATTGGGAGACTTTGGGAAACGCTGGGTGGAAGGAAATTTGTGGCTCCTCTCATATTCCAGAACTTTCTGTCACCGAAATGTGAGGAAAATGTGTTTTTTTTAGCCAAATTTTGAGGTTTGCAAAGGATTCTGGGTAACAGAACCTAGTCAGAGCCCCACAAGTCACCCCATCTTGGATTCCCCTAGGTCTCTAGTTTTCAAAAATGCACAGGTTTGGTAGGTTTCCCTAGGTGCTGACTAAGCTAGAGGCCAAAATCTACAGGTAGTCACTTTGCAAAAAAACAGCTCTGTTTTCTGTGATGTGTCCACGTTGTGTTTTGGGGCATATTTTGTTGCGGGTGCTAGGCCTACCCACACAAGTGAGGTACCATTTTTATCGGGAGACTTGGGGGAACGCTGGGTGGAAGGAAATTTATGGCTCCTCTCAGATTCCAGAACTTTCTGTCACCGAAATGTGAGGAACATGTGTTTTCTTAGCCAAATTTTGAGGTTTGCAAAGGATTCTGGGTAACAGAACCTGGTCCGAGCCCCGCAAGTCACCCCTCCTTGGATTCCCCTAGGTCTCTAGTTTTCAGAAATGCACAGGTTTGGTAGGTTTCCCTAGGTGCCGGCTGAGCTAGAGGCCAAAATCTACAGGTAGGCACTTCGCAAAAAACACCTCAGTTTTCTTCCAAAAATTTGGATGTGTCCACGTTGCGCTTTGGGGTGTTCCCTGTCGCGGGCGCTAGGCCTACCCACACAAGTGAGGTATCATTTTTATCGGGAGACTTGGGGGAACGCTGGGTGGAAGGAAATTTGTGGCTCCTCTCAGATTCCAGAACTTTCTGCCACATAAATGTGAGGAACATGTGTTTTTTTATCCAAATTTTGAGGTTTGCAAAGGATTCTGGGTAACAGAACCTGGTCAGAGCTCCACAAGTCACCCCATCTTGGATTCCCCTAGGTCTCTAGTTTAAAAAATGCACAGGTTTGGTAGGTTTCCCTAGGTGCCGGCTGAGCTAGAGGCCAAAATCTACAGGTAGGCACTTTGCAAAAAACAGCTCTGTTTTCTTTCAAAAAATGGGATATGTCAACGTTGTGTTTTGGGGCGTTTCCTGTCGCGGCCGCTAGGCCTACCCACACAAGTGAGGTATCATTTTTATTGGGAGACTTGGGGAAACGCTGGGTGGAAGGAAATTTGTGGCTCCTCTCATATTCCAGAACTTTCTGTCACCGAAATGTGAGGAAAATGTGTTTTTTTTAGCCAAATTTTGAGGTTTGCAAAGGATTCTGGGTAACAGAACCTAGTCAGAGCCCCACAAGTCACCCCATCTTGGATTCCCCTAGGTCTCTAGTTTTCAAAAATGCACAGGTTTGGTAGGTTTCCCTAGGTGCTGACTAAGCTAGAGGCCAAAATCTACAGGTAGTCACTTTGCAAAAAACAGCTCTGTTTTCTGTGATGTGTCCACGTTGTGTTTTGGGGCATATTCTGTTGCGGGCGCTAGGCCTACCCACACAAGTGAGGTACCATTTTTATCGGGAGACTTGGGGGAACGCTGGGAGGAAGGACATTTATGGCTCCTCTCAGATTCCAGAACTTTCTGTCACCGAAATGTGAGGAACATGTGTTTTCTTAGCCAAATTTTGAGGTTTGCAAAGGATTCTGGGTAACAGAACCTGGTCCAAGCCCCGCAAGTCACCCCTCCTTGGATTCCCCTAGGTCTCTAGTTTTCAGAAATGCACAGGTTTGGTAGGTTTCCCTAGGTGCCGGCTGAGCTAGAGGCCAAAATCTACAGGTAGGCACTTTGCAAAAAACAGCTCTGTTTTCTTTCAAAAAATGGGATATGTCAACGTTGTGTTTTGGGGTGTCTCCTGCGCGGCCGATAGGCCTACCCACACAAGTGAGGTATCATTTTTATTGGGAGACTTGGGGAAACGCTGGGTGGAAGGAAATTTGTGGCTCCTCTCATATTCCAGAACTTTCTGTCACCGAAATGTGAGGAAAATGTGGTTTTTTTAGCCAAATTTTGAGGTTTGCAAAGGATTCTGGGTAACAGAACCTAGTCAGAGCCCCACAAGTCACCCCATCTTGGATTCCCCTAGGTCTCTAGTTTTCAAAAATGCACAGGTTTGGTAGGTTTCCCTAGGTGGTGACTGAGCTAGAGGCCAAAATCTACAGGTAGTCACTTTGCGAAAAACAGCTCTGTTTTCTGTGATGTCTCCACGTTGTGTTTTGGGGCATATTCTGTTGCGGGCGCTAGGCCTACCCACACAAGTGAGGTATCATTTTTATTGGGAGACTTTGGGAAACGCTGGGTGGAAGGAAATTTGTGGCTCCTCTCATATTCCAGAACTTTCTGTCACCGAAATGTGAGGAAAATGTGTTTTTTTTAGCCAAATTTTGAGGTTTGCAAAGGATTCTGGGTAACAGAACCTAGTCAGAGCCCCACAAGTCACCCCATCTTGGATTCCCCTAGGTCTCTAGTTTTCAAAAATGCACAGGTTTGGTAGGTTTCCCTAGGTGCTGACTAAGCTAGAGGCCAAAATCTACAGGTAGTCACTTTGCAAAAAAACAGCTCTGTTTTCTGTGATGTGTCCACGTTGTGTTTTGGGGCATATTTTGTTGCGGGTGCTAGGCCTACCCACACAAGTGAGGTACCATTTTTATCGGGAGACTTGGGGGAACGCTGGGTGGAAGGAAATTTATGGCTCCTCTCAGATTCCAGAACTTTCTGTCACCGAAATGTGAGGAACATGTGTTTTCTTAGCCAAATTTTGAGGTTTGCAAAGGATTCTGGGTAACAGAACCTGGTCCGAGCCCCGCAAGTCACCCCTCCTTGGATTCCCCTAGGTCTCTAGTTTTCAGAAATGCACAGGTTTGGTAGGTTTCCCTAGGTGCCGGCTGAGCTAGAGGCCAAAATCTACAGGTAGGCACTTCGCAAAAAACACCTCAGTTTTCTTCCAAAAATTTGGATGTGTCCACGTTGCGCTTTGGGGCGTTCCCTGTCGCGGGCGCTAGGCCTACCCACACAAGTGAGGTATCATTTTTATCGGGAGACTTGGGGGAACGCTGGGTGGAAGGAAATTTGTGGCTCCTCTCAGATTCCAGAACTTTCTGCCACATAAATGTGAGGAACATGTGTTTTTTTATCCAAATTTTGAGGTTTGCAAAGGATTCTGGGTAACAGAACCTGGTCAGAGCTCCACAAGTCACCCCATCTTGGATTCCCCTAGGTCTCTAGTTTAAAAAATGCACAGGTTTGGTAGGTTTCCCTAGGTGCCGGCTGAGCTAGAGGCCAAAATCTACAGGTAGGCACTTTGCAAAAAACAGCTCTGTTTTCTTTCAAAAAATGGGATATGTCAACGTTGTGTTTTGGGGCGTTTCCTGTCGCGGCCGCTAGGCCTACCCACACAAGTGAGGTATCATTTTTATTGGGAGACTTGGGGAAACGCTGGGTGGAAGGAAATTTGTGGCTCCTCTCATATTCCAGAACTTTCTGTCACCGAAATGTGAGGAAAATGTGTTTTTTTTAGCCAAATTTTGAGGTTTGCAAAGGATTCTGGGTAACAGAACCTAGTCAGAGCCCCACAAGTCACCCCATCTTGGATTCCCCTAGGTCTCTAGTTTTCAAAAATGCACAGGTTTGGTAGGTTTCCCTAGGTGCTGACTAAGCTAGAGGCCAAAATCTACAGGTAGTCACTTTGCAAAAAACAGCTCTGTTTTCTGTGATGTGTCCACGTTGTGTTTTGGGGCATATTCTGTTGCGGGCGCTAGGCCTACCCACACAAGTGAGGTACCATTTTTATCGGGAGACTTGGGGGAACGCTGGGAGGAAGGACATTTATGGCTCCTCTCAGATTCCAGAACTTTCTGTCACCGAAATGTGAGGAACATGTGTTTTCTTAGCCAAATTTTGAGGTTTGCAAAGGATTCTGGGTAACAGAACCTGGTCCAAGCCCCGCAAGTCACCCCTCCTTGGATTCCCCTAGGTCTCTAGTTTTCAGAAATGCACAGGTTTGGTAGGTTTCCCTAGGTGCCGGCTGAGCTAGAGGCCAAAATCTACAGGTAGGCACTTCGCAAAAAACACCTCTGTTTTCTTCCAAAAATTTGGATGTGTCCACGTTGCGCTTTGGGGCGTTCCCTGTCGCGGGCGCTAGGCCTACCCACACAAGTGAGGTATCATTTTTATCGGGAGACTTGGGGGAACGCTGGGTGGAAGGAAATTTGTGGCTCCTCTCAGATTCCAGAACTTTCTGCCACAGAAATGTGAGGAACATGTGTTTTTTTATCCAAATTTTGAGGTTTGCAAAGGATTCTGGGTAACAGAACCTGGTCAGAGCCCCACAAGTCACCCCATCTTGGATTCCCCTAGGTCTCTAGTTTCAAAAATGCACAGGTTTGGTAGGTTTCCCTAGGTGCCGGCTGAGCTAGAGGCCAAAATCTACAGGTAGGCACTTTGCAAAAAACAGCTCTGTTTTCTTTCAAAAAATGGGATATGTCAACGTTGTGTTTTGGGGTGTCTCCTGCGCGGCCGATACGCCTACCCACACAAGTGAGGTATCATTTTTATTGGGAGACTTGGGGAAACGCTGGGTGGAGGGAAATTTGTGGCTCCTCTCATATTCCAGAACTTTCTGTCACCGAAATGTGAGGAAAATGTGTTTTTTTTAGCCAAATTTTGAGGTTTGCAAAGGATTCTGGGTAACAGAAACTAGTCAGAGCCCCACAAGTCACCCCATCTTGGATTCCCCTAGGTCTCTAGTTTTCAAAAATGCACAGGTTTGGTAGGTTTCCCTAGGTGCTGACTAAGCTAGAGGCCAAAATCTACAGGTAGTCACTTTGCAAAAAACAGCTCTGTTTTCTGTGATGTGTCCACGTTGTGTTTTGGGGCATATTCTGTTGCGGGCGCTAGGCCTACCCACACAAGTGAGGGACCATTTTTATCGGGAGACTTGGGGGAACGCTGGGTGGAAGGAAATTTATGGCTCCTCTCAGATTCCAGAACTTTCTGTCACCGAAATATGAGGAACATGTGTTTTCTTAGCCAAATTTTGAGGTTTGCAAAGGATTCTTGGTAACAGAACCTGGTCCGAGCCCCGCAAGTCACCCCTCCTTCGATTCCCCTAGGTCTCTAGTTTTTAGAAATGCACAGGTTTGGTAGGTTTCCCTAGGTGCCGGCTGAGCTAGAGGCCAAAATCTACAGGTAGGCACTTCGCAAAAAACACCTCTGTTTTCTTCCAAAAATTTGGATGTGTCCATGTTGCGCTTTGGGGCGTTCCCTGTCGCGGGCGCTAGGCCTACCCACACAAGTGAGGTATCATTTTTATCGGGAGACTTGGGGGAACGCTGGGTGGAAGGAAATTTGTGGCTCCTCTCAGACTCCAGAACTTTCTGCCACAGAAATGTGAGGAACATGTGTTTTTTTATCCAAATTTTGAGGTTTGCAAAGGATTCTGGGTAACAGAACCTGGTCAGAGCCCCACAAGTCACCCCATCTTGGATTCCCCTAGGTCTCTAGTTTCAAAAATGCACAGGTTTGGAAGGTTTCCCTAGGTGCCGGCTGAGCTAGAGGCCAAAATCTACAGGTAGGCACTTTGCAAAAAACAGCTCTGTTTTCTTTCAAAAAATTGGATATGTCAACGTTGTGTTTTGGGGTGTCTCCTGCGCGGCCGATAGGCCTACCCACACAAGTGAGGTATCATTTTTATTGGGAGACTTGGGGAAACGCTGGGTGGAAGGAAATTTGTGTCTCCTCTCATATTCCAGAACTTTCTGTCACCGAAATGTGAGGAAAATGTGTTTTTTTTAGCCAAATTTTGAGGTTCGCAAAGGATTCTGGGTAACAGAACCTAGTCAGAGCCCCACAAGTCACCCCATCTTGGATTCCCCTAGGTCTCTAGTTTAAAAAATGCACAGGTTTGGAAGGTTTCCCTAGGTGCCGGCTGAGCTAGAGGCCAAAATCTACAGGTAGGCACTTTGCAAAAAACAGCTCTGTTTTCTTTAAAAAAATGGGATATGTCAACGTTGTGTTTTGGGGCGTCTCCTGTCGCGGCTGCTAGGCCTACCCACACAAGTGATGTATCATTTTTATTGGGAGACTTGGGGAAACGCTGAGTGGAAGGAAATTTGTGGCTCCTCTCATATTCCAGAACTTTCTGTCACCGAAATGTGAGGAAAATGTGTTTTTTTTAGCCAAATGTTGAGGTTTGCAAAGGATTCTGGGTAACAGAACCTAGTCAGAACCCCACAAGTCACCCCATCTTGGATTCCCCTAGGTCTCTAGTTTTAAAAAATGCACAGGTTTGGTAGGTTTCCCTAGGTGCCGGCTGAGCTAGAGGCCAAAATCTACAGGTAGGCACTTCGCAAAAAACACCTCTGTTTTCTTCCAAAAATTTGGATGTGTCCACGTTGCGCTTTGGGGCGTTCCCTGTCGCGGGCGCTAGGCCTACCCACACAAGTGAGGTATCATTTTTATCGGGAGACTTGGGGGAACGCTGGGTGGAAGGAAATTTGTGGCTCCTCTCAGATTCCAGAACTTTCTGCCACAGAAATGTGAGGAACATGTGTTTTTTTATCCAAATTTTGAGGTTTGCAAAGGATTCTGGGTAACAGAACCAGGTCAGAGCCCCACAAGTCACCCCATCTTGGATTCCCCTAGGTCTCTAGTTTCAAAAATGCACAGGTTTGGTAGGTTTCCCTAGGTGCCGGCTGAGCTAGAGGCCAAAATCTACAGGTAGGCACTTTGCAAAAAACAGCTCTGTTTTCTTTCAAAAAATGGGATATGTCAACGTTGTGTTTTGGGGTGTCTCCTGCGCGGCCGATACGCCTACCCACACAAGTGAGGTATCATTTTTATTGGGAGACTTGGGGAAACGCTGGGTGGAAGGAAATTTGTGGCTCCTCTCATATTCCAGAACTTTCTGTCACCGAAATGTGAGGAAAATGTGTTTTTTTAATCCAAATTTTGAGGTTTGCAAAGGATTCTGGGTAACAGAACCTAGTCAGAGCCCCACAAGTCACCCCATCTTGGATTCCCCTAGGTCTCTAGTTTTCAAAAATGCACAGGTTTGGTAGGTTTCCCTAGGTGCTGACTAAGCTAGAGGCTAAAATCTACAGGTAGTCACTTTGCAAAAAACAGCTCTGTTTTCTGTGATGTGTCCACGTTGTGTTTTGGGGCATATTCTGTTGCGGGCGCTAGGCCTACCCACACAAGTGAGGTACCATTTTTATCGGGAGACTTGGGGGAACGCTGGGTGGAAGGAAATTTATGGCTCCTCTCAGATTCCAGAACTTTCTGTCACCGAAATATGAGGAACATGTGTTTTCTTAGCCAAATTTTGAGGTTTGCAAAGGATTCTGGGTAACAGAACCTGGTCCGAGCCCCGCAAGTCACCCCTCCTTCGATGCCCCTAGGTCTCTAGTTTTTAGAAATGCACAGGTTTGGTAGGTTTCCCTAGGTGCCGGCTGAGCTAGAGGCCAAAATCTACAGGTAGGCACTTCGCAAAAAACACCTCTGTTTTCTTCCAAAAATTTGGATGTGTCCACGTTGCGCTTTGGGGCGTCTCCTGCGCGGCCGATAGGCCTACCCACACAAGTGAGGTATCATTTTTATTGGGAGACTTGGGGAAACGCTGGGTGGAAGGAAATTTGTGTCTCCTCTCATATTCCAGAACTTTCTGTCACCGAAATGTGAGGAAAATGTGTTTTTTTTAGCCAAATTTTGAGGTTCGCAAAGGATTCTGGGTAACAGAACCTAGTCAGAGCCCCACAAGTCACCCCATCTTGGATTCCCCTAGGTCTCTAGTTTAAAAAATGCACAGGTTTGGAAGGTTTCCCTAGGTGCCGGCTGAGCTAGAGGCCAAAATCTACAGGTAGGCACTTTGCAAAAAACAGCTCTGTTTTCTTTCAAAAAATGGGATATGTCAACGTTGTGTTTTGGGGCGTCTCCTGTCGCGGCTGCTAGGCCTACCCACACAAGTGATGTATCATTTTTATTGGGAGACTTGGGGAAACGCTGAGTGGAAGGAAATTTGTGGCTCCTCTCATATTCCAGAACTTTCTGTCACCGAAATGTGAGGAAAATGTGTTTTTTTTAGCCAAATGTTGAGGTTTGCAAAGGATTCTGGGTAACAGAACCTAGTCAGAACCCCACAAGTCACCCCATCTTGGATTCCCCTAGGTCTCTAGTTTTAAAAAATGCACAGGTTTGGTAGGTTTCCCTAGGTGCCGGCTGAGCTAGAGGCCAAAATCTACAGGTAGGCACTTCGCAAAAAACACCTCTGTTTTCTTCCAAAAATTTGGATGTGTCCACGTTGCGCTTTGGGGCGTTCCCTGTCGCGGGCGCTAGGCCTACCCACACAAGTGAGGTATCATTTTTATCGGGAGACTTGGGGGAACGCTGGGTGGAAGGAAATTTGTGGCTCCTCTCAGATTCCAGAACTTTCTGCCACAGAAATGTGAGGAACATGTGTTTTTTTATCCAAATTTTGAGGTTTGCAAAGGATTCTGGGTAACAGAACCAGGTCAGAGCCCCACAAGTCACCCCATCTTGGATTCCCCTAGGTCTCTAGTTTCAAAAATGCACAGGTTTGGTAGGTTTCCCTAGGTGCCGGCTGAGCTAGAGGCCAAAATCTACAGGTAGGCACTTTGCAAAAAACAGCTCTGTTTTCTTTCAAAAAATGGGATATGTCAACGTTGTGTTTTGGGGTGTCTCCTGCGCGGCCGATACGCCTACCCACACAAGTGAGGTATCATTTTTATTGGGAGACTTGGGGAAACGCTGGGTGGAAGGAAATTTGTGGCTCCTCTCATATTCCAGAACTTTCTGTCACCGAAATGTGAGGAAAATGTGTTTTTTTAATCCAAATTTTGAGGTTTGCAAAGGATTCTGGGTAACAGAACCTAGTCAGAGCCCCACAAGTCACCCCATCTTGGATTCCCCTAGGTCTCTAGTTTTCAAAAATGCACAGGTTTGGTAGGTTTCCCTAGGTGCTGACTAAGCTAGAGGCTAAAATCTACAGGTAGTCACTTTGCAAAAAACAGCTCTGTTTTCTGTGATGTGTCCACGTTGTGTTTTGGGGCATATTCTGTTGCGGGCGCTAGGCCTACCCACACAAGTGAGGTACCATTTTTATCGGGAGACTTGGGGGAACGCTGGGTGGAAGGAAATTTATGGCTCCTCTCAGATTCCAGAACTTTCTGTCACCGAAATATGAGGAACATGTGTTTTCTTAGCCAAATTTTGAGGTTTGCAAAGGATTCTGGGTAACAGAACCTGGTCCGAGCCCCGCAAGTCACCCCTCCTTCGATGCCCCTAGGTCTCTAGTTTTTAGAAATGCACAGGTTTGGTAGGTTTCCCTAGGTGCCGGCTGAGCTAGAGGCCAAAATCTACAGGTAGGCACTTCGCAAAAAACACCTCTGTTTTCTTCCAAAAATTTGGATGTGTCCACGTTGCGCTTTGGGGCGTTCCCTGTCGCGGGCGCTAGGCCTACCCACACAAGTGAGGTATCATTTTTATCGGGAGACTTGGGGGAACGCTGGGTGGAAGGAAATTTGTGGCTCCTCTCAGATTCCAGAACTTTCTGCCACAGAAATGTGAGGAACATGTGTTTTTTTAGCCAAATTTTGAGGTTTGCAAAGGATTCTGGGTAACAGAACCTGGTCAGAGCCCCACAAGTCACCCCATCTTGGATTCCCCTAGGTCTCTAGTTTCAAAAATGCACAGGTTTGGAAGGTTTCCCTAGGTGCCGGCTGAGCTAGAGGCCAAAATCTACAGGTAGGCACTTTGCAAAAAACAGCTCTGTTTTCTTTCAAAAAATTGGATATGTCAACGTTGTGTTTTGGGGTGTCTCCTGCGCGGCCGATAGGCCTACCCACACAAGTGAGGTATCATTTTTATTGGGAGACTTGGGGAAACGCTGGGTGGAAGGAAATTTGTGTCTCCTCTCATATTCCAGAACTTTCTGTCACCAAAATGTGAGGAAAATGTGTTTTTTTTAGCCAAATTTTGAGGTTTGCAAAGGATTCTGGGTAACAGAACCTAGTCAGAGCCCCACAAGTCACCCCATCTTGGATTCCCCTAGGTCTCTAGTTTTCAAAAATGCACAGGTTTGGTAGGTTTCCCTAGGTGCTGACTAAGCTAGAGGCCAAAATCTACAGGTAGTCACTTTGCAAAAAACAGCTCTGTTTTCTGTGATGTGTCCACGTTGTGTTTTGGGGCATATTCTGTTGCGGGCGCTAGGCCTACCCACACAAGTGAGGTACCATTTTTATCGGGAGACTTGGGGGAACGCTGGGTGGAAGGAAATTTATGGCTCCTCTCAGATTCCAGAACTTTCTGTCACCAAAATGTGAGGAACATGTGTTTTCTTAGCCAAATTTTGAGGTTTGCAAAGGTTTCTGGGTAACAGAACCTGGTCCGAGCCCCGCAAGTCACCCCTCCTTGGATTCCCCTAGGTCTCTAGTTTTCAGAAATGCACAGGTTTGGTAGGTTTCCCTAGGTGCCGGCTGAGCTAGAGGCCAAAATCTACAGGTAGGCACTTCGCAAAAAACACCTCTGTTTTCTTCCAAAAATTTGGATGTGTCCACGTTGCGCTTTGGGGCGTTCCCTGTCGCGGGCGCTAGGCCTACCCACACAAGTTAGGTATCATTTTTATCGGGAGACTTGGGGGAATGCTGGGTGGAAGGAAATTTGTGGCTCCTCTCAGATTCCAGAACTTTCTGCCACAGAAATGTGAGGAACATGTGTTTTTTTAGCCAAATTTTGAGGTTTGCAAAGGATTCTGGGTAACAGAACCTGGTCAGAGCCCCACAAGTCACCCCATCTTGGATTCCCCTAGGTCTCTAGTTTAAAAAATGCACAGGTTTGGAAGGTTTCCCTAGGTGCCGGCTGAGCTAGAGGCCAAAATCTACAGGTAGGCACTTTGCAAAAAACAGCTATGTTTTCTTTCAAAAAATTGGATATGTCAACGTTGTGTTTTGGGGCGTCTCCTGTCGCGGCCGCTAGGCCTCCCCACACAATTGAGGTATCATTTTTATTGGGAGACTTGGGGAAACGCTGGGTGGAAGGAAATTTGTGGCTCCTCTCATATTCCAGAACTTTCTGTCACCGAAATGTGAGGAAAATGTGTTTTTTTTAGCCAAATTTTGAGGTTTGCAAAGGATTCTGGGTAACAGAACCTAGTCAGAGCCCCACAAGTCACCCCATCTTGGATTCCCCTAGGTCTCTAGTTTTCAGAAATGCACAGGTTTGGTAGGTTTCCCTAGGTGCTGACTGAGCTAGAGGCCAAAATCTACAGGTAGTCACTTTGCGAAAAACAGCTCTGTTTTCTGTGATGTGTCCACGTTGTGTTTTGGGGCATATTCTGTTGCGGGCGCTAGGCCTACCCACACAAGTGAGGTATCATTTTTATTGGGAGACTTGGGGAAACGCTGGGTGGAAGGAAATTTGTGGCTCCTCTCATATTCCAGAACTTTCTGTCACCGAAATGTGAGGAAAATGTGTTTTTTTTAGCCAAATTTTGAGGTTTGCAAAGGATTCTGGGTAACAGAACCTAGTCAGAGCCCCAAAAGTCACCCCATCTTGGATTCCCCTAAGTCTCTAGTTTTCAAAAATGCACAGGTTTGGTAGGTTTCCCTAGGTGCTGACTAAGCTAGAGGCCAAAATCTACAGGTAGTCACTTTGCAAAAAACAGCTCTGTTTTCTGTGATGTGTCCATGTTGTGTTTTGGGGCATATTCTGTTGCGGGCGCTAGGCCTACCCACACAAGTGAGGTATCATTTTTATTGGGAGACTTGGGGAAACGCTGGGTGGAAGGAAATTTGTGGCTCCTCTCATATTCCAGAACTTTCTGTCACCGAAATGTGAGGAAAATGTGTTTTTTTTAGCCAAATTTTGAGGTTTGCAAAGGATTCTGGGTAACAGAACCTAGTCAGAGCCCCAAAAGTCACCCCATCTTGGATTCCCCTAAGTCTCTAGTTTTCAAAAATGCACAGGTTTGGTAGGTTTCCCTAGGTGCTGACTAGGCTAGAGGCCAAAATCTACAGGTAGTCACTTTGCAAAAAACAGCTCTGTTTTCTGTGATGTGTCCATGTTGTGTTTTGGGGCATATTCTGTTGCGGGCGCTAGGCCTACCCACACAAGTGAAGTACCATTTTTATCGGGAGACTTGGGGGAACGCTGGGTGGAAGGAAATTTATGGCTCCTCTCAGATTCCAGAACTTTCTGTCACCGAAATGTGAGGAACATGTGTTTTCTTAGCCAAATTTTGAGGTTTGCAAAGGTTTCTGGGTAACAGAACCTGGTCCGAGCCCCGCAAGTCACCCCTCCTTGGATTCCCCTAGTTCTCTAGTTTTCAGAAATGCACAGGTTTGGTAGGTTTCCCTAGGTGCCGGCTGAGCTAGAGGCCAAAATCTACAGGTAGGCACTTCGCTAAAAACACCTCTGTTTTCTTCCAAAAATTTGGATGTGTCCACGTTGCGCTTTGGGGCGTTCCCTGTCGCGGGCGCTAGGCCTACCCACACAAGTGAGGTATCATTTTTATCGGGAGACTTGGGGGAACGCTGGGTGGAAGGAAATTTGTGGCTCCTCTCAGATTCCAGAACTTTCTGCCACAGAAATGTGAGGAACATGTGTTTTTTTAGCCAAATTTTTAGGTTTGCAAAGGATTCTGGGTAACAGAACCTGGTCAGAGCCCCACAAGTCACCCCATCTTGGATTCCCCTAGGTCTCTAGTTTAAAAAATGCACAGGTTTGGAAGGTTTCCCTAGGTGCCGGCTGAGCTAGAGGCCAAAATCTACAGGTAGGCACTTTGCAAAAAACAGCTCTGTTTTCTTTCAAAAAATGGGATATGTCAACGTTGTGTTTTGGGGCGTTTCCTGTCGCGGCCGCTAGGCCCACCCACACAAGTGAGGTATAATTTTTATCGGGAGACTTGGGGAAACGCTGGGTGGAAGGAAATTTGTGGCTCCTCTCATATTCCAGAACTTTCTGTCACCGAAATGTGAGGAAAATGTGTTTTTTTTAGCCAAATTTTGAGGTTTGCAAAGGATTCTGGGTAACAGAACCTAGTCAGAGCCCCACAAGTCACCCCATCTTGGATTCCCCTAGGTCTCTAGTTTTCAAAAATGCACAGGTTTGGTAGGTTTCCCTAGGTGCTGACTAAGCTAGAGGCCAAAATCTACAGGTAGTCACTTTGCAAAAAACAGCTCTGTTTTCTGTGATGTGTCCACGTTGTGTTTTGGGGCATATTCTGTTGCGGGCGCTAGGCCTACCCACACAAGTGAGGTACCATTTTTATCGGGAGACTTGGGGGAACGCTGGGTGGAAGGAAATTTATGGCTCCTCTCAGATTCCAGAACTTTCTGTCACCGAAATGTGAGGAACATGTGTTTTCTTAGCCAAATTTTGAGGTTTGCAAAGGATTCTGGGTAACAGAACCTGGTCCGAGCCCCGCAAGTCACCCCTCCTTGGATTCCCCTAGGTCTCTAGTTTTCAGAAATGCACAGGTTTGGTAGGTTTCCCTAGGTGCCGGCTGAGCTAGAGGCCAAAATCTACAGGTAGGCACTTCGCAAAAAACACCTCTGTTTTCTTCCAAAAATTTGGATGTGTCCACGTTGCGCTTTGGGGCGTTCCCTGTCGCGGGCGCTAGGCCTACCCACACAAGTGAGGTATCATTTTTATCGGGAGACTTGGGGGAACGCTGGGTGGAAGGAAATTTGTGGCTCCTCTCAGATTCCAGAACTTTCTGCCACAGAAATGTGAGGAACATGTGTTTTTTTAGCCAAATTTTGAGGTTTGCAAAGGATTCTGGGTAACAGAACCTGGTCAGAGCCCCACAAGTCACCCCATCTTGGATTCCCCTAGGTCTCTAGTTTAAAAAATGCACAGGTTTGGAAGGTTTCCCTAGGTGCCGGCTGAGCTAGAGGCCAAAATCTACAGGTAGGCACTTTGCAAAAAACAGCTCTGTTTTCTTTAAAAAAATGGGATATGTCAACGTTGTGTTTTGGGGCGTGTCCTGTCGCGGCCGCTAGGCCTACCCACACAAGTGAGGTATCATTTTTATTGGGAGACTTGGGGAAACGCTGGGTGGAAGGAAATTTGTGGCTCCTCTCATATTCCAGAACTTTCTGTCACCGAAATGTGAGGAAAATGTGTTTTTTTAGGCCTCATTTTGAGGTTTGCAAAGGATTCTGGGTAACAGAACCTAGTCAGAGCCCCACAAGTCACCCCATCTTGGATTCCCCTAGGTCTCTAGTTTTCAAAAATGCACAGGTTTGGTAGGTTTCCCTAGGTGCTGACTAAGCTAGAGGCCAAAATCTACAGGTAGTCACTTTGCAAAAAACAGCTCTGTTTTCTGTGATGTGTCCACGTTGTGTTTTGGGGCATATTCTGTTGCGGGCGCTAGGCCTACCCACACAAGTGAGGTACAATTTTTATCGGGAGACTTGGGGGAACGCTGGGTGGAAGGAAATTTATGGCTCCTCTCAGATTCCAGAACTTTCTGTCACCGAAATGTGAGGAACATGTGTTTTCTTAGCCAAATTTTGAGGTTTGCAAAGGTTTCTGGGTAACAGAACCTGGTCCGAGCCCCGCAAGTCACCCCTCCTTGGATTCCCCTAGTTCTCTAGTTTTCAGAAATGCACAGGTTTGGTAGGTTTCCCTAGGTGCCGGCTGAGCTAGAGGCCAAAATCTACAGGTAGGCACTTCGCAAAAAACACCTCTGTTTTCTTCCAAAAATTTGGATGTGTCCACGTTGCGCTTTGGGGCGTTCCCTGTCGCGGGCGCTAGGCCTACCCACACAAGTGAGGTATAATTTTTATCGGGAGACTTGGGGGAACGCTGGGTGGAAGGAAATTTGTGGCTCCTCTCAGATTCCAGAACTTTCTGCCACAGAAATGTGAGGAACATGTGTTATTGAGCCAAATTTTGAGGTTTGCAAAGGATTCTGGGTAACAGAACCTGGTCAGAGCCCCACAAGTCACCCCATCTTGGATTCCCCTAGGTCTCTAGTTTAAAAAATGCACAGGTTTGGAAGGTTTCCCTAGGTGCTGACTAAGCTAGAGGCCAAAATCTACAGGTAGTCACTTTGCAAAAAACAGCTCTGTTTTCTGTGATGTGTCCACGTTGTGTTTTGGGGCATATTCTGTTGCGGGCGCTAGGCCTACCCACACAAGTGAGGTACCATTTTTATCGGGAGACTTGGGGGAACGCTGGGTGGAAGGAAATTTATGGCTCCTCTCAGATTCCAGAACTTTCTGTCACCGAAATGTGAGGAACATGTGTTTTCTTAGCCAAATTTTGAGGTTTGCAAAGGATTCTGGGTAACAGAACCTGGTCCGAGCCCCGCAAGTCACCCCTCCTTGGATTCCCCTAGGTCTCTAGTTTTCAGAAATGCACAGGTTTGGTAGGTTTCCCTAGGTGCCGGCTGAGCTAGAGGCCAAAATCTACAGGTAGGCAGTTCGCAAAAAACACCTCTGTTTTCTTCCAAAAATTTGGATGTGTCCACGTTGCGCTTTGGGGCGTTCCCTGTCGCGGGCGCTAGGCCTACCCACACAAGTGAGGTATCATTTTTATCGGGAGACTTGGGGGAACGCTGGGTGGAAGGAAATTTGTGGCTCCTCTCAGATTCCAGAACTTTCTGCCACAGAAATGTGAGGAACATGTGTTTTTTTAGCCAAATTTTGAGGTTTGCAAAGGATTCTGGGTAACAGAACCTGGTCAGAGCCCCACAAGTCACCCCATCTTGGATTCCCCTAGGTCTCTAGTTTAAAAAATGCACAGGTTTGGAAGGTTTCCCTAGGTGCCGGCTGAGCTAGAGGCCAAAATCTACAGGTAGGCACTTTGCAAAAAACAGCTCTGTTTTCTTTAAAAAAATGGGATATGTCAACGTTGTGTTTTGGGGCGTGTCCTGTCGCGGCCGCTAGGCCTACCCACACAAGTGAGGTATCATTTTTATTGGGAGACTTGGGGAAACGCTGGGTGGAAGGAAATTTGTGGCTCCTCTCATATTCCAGAACTTTCTGTCACCGAAATGTGAGGAAAATGTGTTTTTTTTAGCCTCATTTTGAGGTTTGCAAAGGATTCTGGGTAACAGAACCTAGTCAGAGCCCCACAAGTCACCCCATCTTGGATTCCCCTAGGTCTCTAGTTTTCAAAAATGCACAGGTTTGGTAGGTTTCCCTAGGTGCTGACTAAGCTAGAGGCCAAAATCTACAGGTAGTCACTTTGCAAAAAACAGCTCTGTTTTCTGTGATGTGTCCACGTTGTGTTTTGGGGCATATTCTGTTGCGGGCGCTAGGCCTACCCACACAAGTGAGGTACAATTTTTATCGGGAGACTTGGGGGAACGCTGGGTGGAAGGAAATTTATGGCTCCTCTCAGATTCCAGAACTTTCTGTCACCGAAATGTGAGGAACATGTGTTTTCTTAGCCAAATTTTGAGGTTTGCAAAGGTTTCTGGGTAACAGAACCTGGTCCGAGCCCCGCAAGTCACCCCTCCTTGGATTCCCCTAGTTCTCTAGTTTTCAGAAATGCACAGGTTTGGTAGGTTTCCCTAGGTGCCGGCTGAGCTAGAGGCCAAAATCTACAGGTAGGCACTTCGCAAAAAACACCTCTGTTTTCTTCCAAAAATTTGGATGTGTCCACGTTGCGCTTTGGGGCGTTCCCTGTCGCGGGCGCTAGGCCTACCCACACAAGTGAGGTATAATTTTTATCGGGAGACTTGGGGGAACGCTGGGTGGAAGGAAATTTGTGGCTCCTCTCAGATTCCAGAACTTTCTGCCACAGAAATGTGAGGAACATGTGTTATTGAGCCAAATTTTGAGGTTTGCAAAGGATTCTGGGTAACAGAACCTGGTCAGAGCCCCACAAGTCACCCCATCTTGGATTCCCCTAGGTCTCTAGTTTAAAAAATGCACAGGTTTGGAAGGTTTCCCTAGGTGCTGACTAAGCTAGAGGCCAAAATCTACAGGTAGTCACTTTGCAAAAAACAGCTCTGTTTTCTGTGATGTGTCCACGTTGTGTTTTGGGGCATATTCTGTTGCGGGCGCTAGGCCTACCCACACAAGTGAGGTACCATTTTTATCGGGAGACTTGGGGGAACGCTGGGTGGAAGGAAATTTATGGCTCCTCTCAGATTCCAGAACTTTCTGTCACCGAAATGTGAGGAACATGTGTTTTCTTAGCCAAATTTTGAGGTTTGCAAAGGATTCTGGGTAACAGAACCTGGTCCGAGCCCCGCAAGTCACCCCTCCTTGGATTCCCCTAGGTCTCTAGTTTTCAGAAATGCACAGGTTTGGTAGGTTTCCCTAGGTGCCGGCTGAGCTAGAGGCCAAAATCTACAGGTAGGCACTTCGCAAAAAACACCTCTGTTTTCTTCCAAAAATTTGGATGTGTCCACGTTGCGCTTTGGGGCGTTCCCTGTCGCGGGCGCTAGGCCTACCCACACAAGTGAGGTATCATTTTTATCGGGAGACTTGGGGGAACGCTGGGTGGAAGGAAATTTGTGGCTCCTCTCAGATTCCAGAACTTTCTGCCACAGAAATGTGAGGAACATGTGTTTTTTTAGCCAAATTTTGAGGTTTGCAAAGGATTCTGGGTAACAGAACCTGGTCAGAGCCCCACAAGTCACCCCATCTTGGATTCCCCTAGGTCTCTAGTTTAAAAAATGCACAGGTTTGGAAGGTTTCCCTAGGTGCCGGCTGAGCTAGAGGCCAAAATCTACAGGTAGGCACTTTGCAAAAAACAGCTCTGTTTTCTTTAAAAAAATGGGATATGTCAACGTTGTGTTTTGGGGCGTGTCCTGTCGCGGCCGCTAGGCCTGCCCACACAAGTGAGGTATCATTTTTATTGGGAGACTTGGGGAAACGCTGGGTGGAAGGAAATTTGTGGCTCCTCTCATATTCCAGAACTTTCTGTCACCGAAATGTGAGGAAAATGTGTTTTTTTTAGCCTCATTTTGAGGTTTGCAAAGGATTCTGGGTAACAGAACCTAGTCAGAGCCCCACAAGTCACCCCATCTTGGATTCCCCTAGGTCTCTAGTTTTCAAAAATGCACAGGTTTGGTAGGTTTCCCTAGGTGCTGACTAAGCTAGAGGCCAAAATCTACAGGTAGTCACTTTGCAAAAAACAGCTCTGTTTTCTGTGATGTGTCCACGTTGTGTTTTGGGGCATATTCTGTTGCGGGCGCTAGGCCTACCCACACAAGTGAGGTACCATTTTTATCGGGAGACTTGGGGGAACGCTGGGTGGAAGGAAATTTATGGCTCCTCTCAGATTCCAGAACTTTCTGTCACCGAAATGTGAGGAACATGTGTTTTCTTAGCCACATTTTGAGGTTTGGAAAGGTTTCTGGGTAACAGAACCTGGTCCGAGCCCCGCAAGTCACCCCTCCTTGGATTCCCCTAGGTCTCTAGTTTTCAGAAATGCACAGGTTTGGTAGGTTTCCCTAGGTGCCGGCTGAGCTAGAGGCCAAAATCTACAGGTAGGCACTTCGCAAAAAACACCTCTGTTTTCTTCCAAAAATTTGGATGTGTCCACGTTGCGCTTTGGGGCGTTCCCTGTCGCGGGCGCTAGGCCTACCCACACAAGTGAGGTATAATTTTTATCGGGAGACTTGGGGGAACGCTGGGTGGAAGGAAATTTGTGGCTCCTCTCAGATTCCAGAACTTTCTGCCACAGAAATGTGAGGAACATGTGTTATTGAGCCAAATTTTGAGGTTTGCAAAGGATTCTGGGTAACAGAACCTGGTCAGAGCCCCACAAGTCACCCCATCTTGGATTCCCCTAGGTCTCTAGTTTAAAAAATGCACAGGTTTGGAAGGTTTCCCTAGGTGCTGACTAAGCTAGAGGCCAAAATCTACAGGTAGTCACTTTGCAAAAAACAGCTCTGTTTTCTGTGATGTGTCCACGTTGTGTTTTGGGGCATATTCTGTTGCGGGCGCTAGGCCTACCCACACAAGTGAGGTACCATTTTTATCGGGAGACTTGGGGGAACGCTGGGTGGAAGGAAATTTATGGCTCCTCTCAGATTCCAGAACTTTCTGTCACCGAAATGTGAGGAACATGTGTTTTCTTAGCCAAATTTTGAGGTTTGCAAAGGATTCTGGGTAACAGAACCTGGTCCGAGCCCCGCAAGTCACCCCTCCTTGGATTCCCCTAGGTCTCTAGTTTTCAGAAATGCACAGGTTTGGTAGGTTTCCCTAGGTGCCGGCTGAGCTAGAGGCCAAAATCTACAGGTAGGCACTTCGCAAAAAACACCTCTGTTTTCTTCCAAAAATTTGGATGTGTCCACGTTGCGCTTTGGGGCGTTCCCTGTCGCGGGCGCTAGGCCTACCCACACAAGTGAGGTATCATTTTTATCGGGAGACTTGGGGGAACGCTGGGTGGAAGGAAATTTGTGGCTCCTCTCAGATTCCAGAACTTTCTGCCACAGAAATGTGAGGAACATGTGTTTTTTTAGCCAAATTTTGAGGTTTGCAAAGGATTCTGGGTAACAGAACCTGGTCAGAGCCCCACAAGTCACCCCATCTTGGATTCCCCTAGGTCTCTAGTTTAAAAAATGCACAGGTTTGGAAGGTTTCCCTAGGTGCCGGCTGAGCTAGAGGCCAAAATCTACAGGTAGGCACTTTGCAAAAAACAGCTCTGTTTTCTTTAAAAAAATGGGATATGTCAACGTTGTGTTTTGGGGCGTGTCCTGTCGCGGCCGCTAGGCCTACCCACACAAGTGAGGTATCATTTTTATTGGGAGACTTGGGGAAACGCTGGGTGGAAGGAAATTTGTGGCTCCTCTCATATTCCAGAACTTTCTGTCACCGAAATGTTAGGAAAATGTGTTTTTTTTAGCCTCATTTTGAGGTTTGCAAAGGATTCTGGGTAACAGAACCTAGTCAGAGCCCCACAAGTCACCCCATCTTGGATTCCCCTAGGTCTCTAGTTTTCAAAAATGCACAGGTTTGGTAGGTTTCCCTAGGTGCTGACTAAGCTAGAGGCCAAAATCTACAGGTAGTCACTTTGCAAAAAACAGCTCTGTTTTCTGTGATGTGTCCACGTTGTGTTTTGGGGCATGTTCTGTTGCGGGCGCTAGGCCTACCCACACAAGTGAGGTACAATTTTTATCGGGAGACTTGGGGGAACGCTGGGTGGAAGGAAATTTATGGCTCCTCTCAGATTCCAGAACTTTCTGTCACCGAAATGTGAGGAACATGTGTTTTCTTAGCCAAATTTTGAGGTTTGCAAAGGTTTCTGGGTAACAGAACCTGGTCCGAGCCCCGCAAGTCACCCCTCCTTGGATTCCCCTAGTTCTCTAGTTTTCAGAAATGCACAGGTTTGGTAGGTTTCCCTAGGTGCCGGCTGAGCTAGAGGCCAAAATCTACAGGTAGGCACTTCGCAAAAAACACCTCTGTTTTCTTCCAAAAATTTGGATGTGTCCACGTTGCGCTTTGGGGCGTTCCCTGTCGCGGGCGCTAGGCCTACCCACACAAGTGAGGTATAATTTTTATCGGGAGACTTGGGGGAACGCTGGGTGGAAGGAAATTTGTGGCTCCTCTCAGATTCCAGAACTTTCTGCCACAGAAATGTGAGGAAAATGTGTTTTTTTTAGCCAAATTTTGAGGTTTGCAAAGGATTCTGGGTAACAGAACCTAGTCAGAGCCCCACAAGTCACCCCATCTTGGATTCCCCTAGGTCTCTAGTTTTCAAAAATGCACAGGTTTGGTAGGTTTCCCTAGGTGCTGACTAACCTAGAGGCCAAAATCTACAGGTAGTCACTTTGCAAAAAACAGCTCTGTTTTCTGTGATGTGTCCACGTTGTGTTTTGGGGCATATTCTGTTGCGGGCGCTAGGCCTACCCACACAAGTGAGGTACCATTTTTATCGGGAGACTTGGGGGAACGCTGGGTGGAAGGAAATTTATGGCTCCTCTCAGATTCCAGAACTTTCTGTCACCGAAATGTGAGGAACATGTGTTTTCTTAGCCACATTTTGAGGTTTGGAAAGGTTTCTGGGTAACAGAACCTGGTCCGAGCCCCGCAAGTCACCCCTCCTTGGATTCCCCTAGGTCTCTAGTTTTCAGAAATGCACAGGTTTGGTAGGTTTCCCTAGGTGCCGGCTGAGCTAGAGGCCAAAATCTACAGGTAGGCACTTCGCAAAAAACACCTCTGTTTTCTTCCAAAAATTTGGATGTGTCCACGTTGCACTTTGGGGCGTTCCCTGTTGCGGGCACTAGGCCTACCCACACAAGTGAGGTATCATTTTTATCGGGAGACTTGGGGGAACGCTGGGTGGAAGGAAATTTGTGGCTCCTCTCAGATTCCAGAACTTTCTGCCACAGAAATGTGAGGAACATGTGTTTTTTTAGCCAAATTTTGAGGTTTGCAAAGGATTCTGGGTAACAGAACCTGGTCAGAGCCCCACAAGTCACCCCATCTTGGATTCCCCTAGGTCTCTAGTTTAAAAAATGCACAGGTTTGGAAGGTTTCCCTAGGTGCCGGCTGAGCTAGAGGCCAAAATCTACAGGTAGGCACTTTGCAAAAAACAGCTCTGTTTTCTTTAAAAAAATGGGATATGTCAACGTTGTGTTTTGGGGCGTCTCTTGTCGCGGCCGCTAGGCCTACCCACACAAGTGAGGTATCATTTTTATTGGGAGACTTGGGGAAACGCTGGGTGGAAGGAAATTTGTGGCTCCTCTCATGTTCCAGAACTTTCTGTCACCGAAATGTGAGGAAAATGTGTTTTTTTTAGCGAAATTTTGAGGTTTGCAAAGGATTCTGGGTAACAGAACCTAGTCAGAGCCCCACAAGTCACCCCATCTTGGATTCCCCTAGGTCTCTAGTTTTCAAAAATGCACAGGTTTGGTAGATTTCCCTAGGTGCTGACTACGCTAGAGGCCAAAATCTACAGGTAGTCACTTTGCAAAAAACAGCTCTGTTTTCTGTGATGTGTCCACGTTGTGTTTTGGGGCATATTCTGTTGCGGGCGCTAGGCCTACCCACACAAGTGAGGTACCATTTTTATCGGGAGACTTGGGGGAACGCTGGGTGGAAGGAAATTTATGGCTCCTCTCAGATTCCAGAACTTTCTGTCACCGAAATGTGAGGAACATGTGTTTTCTTAGCCACATTTTGAGGTTTGGAAAGGTTTCTGGGTAACAGAACCTGGTCCGAGCCCCGCAAGTCACCCCTCCTTGGATTCCCCTAGGTCTCTAGTTTTCAGAAATGCACAGGTTTGGTAGGTTTCCCTAGGTGCCGGCTGAGCTAGAGGCCAAAATCTACAGGTAGGCACTTCGCAAAAAACACCTCTGTTTTCTTCCAAAAATTTGGATGTGTCCACGTTGCGCTTTGGGGCGTTCCCTGTCGCGGGCGCTAGGCCTACCCACACAAGTGAGGTATAATTTTTATCGGGAGACTTGGGGGAACGCTGGGTGGAAGGAAATTTGTGGCTCCTCTCAGATTCCAGAACTTTCTGCCACAGAAATGTGAGGAACATGTGTTATTGAGCCAAATTTTGAGGTTTGCAAAGGATTCTGGGTAACAGAACCTGGTCAGAGCCCCACAAGTCACCCCATCTTGGATTCCCCTAGGTCTCTAGTTTAAAAAATGCACAGGTTTGGAAGGTTTCCCTAGGTGCTGACTAAGCTAGAGGCCAAAATCTACAGGTAGTCACTTTGCAAAAAACAGCTCTGTTTTCTGTGATGTGTCCACGTTGTGTTTTGGGGCATATTCTGTTGCGGGCGCTAGGCCTACCCACACAAGTGAGGTACCATTTTTATCGGGAGACTTGGGGGAACGCTGGGTGGAAGGAAATTTATGGCTCCTCTCAGATTCCAGAACTTTCTGTCACCGAAATGTGAGGAACATGTGTTTTCTTAGCCAAATTTTGAGGTTTGCAAAGGATTCTGGGTAACAGAACCTGGTCCGAGCCCCGCAAGTCACCCCTCCTTGGATTCCCCTAGGTCTCTAGTTTTCAGAAATGCACAGGTTTGGTAGGTTTCCCTAGGTGCCGGCTGAGCTAGAGGCCAAAATCTACAGGTAGGCACTTCGCAAAAAACACCTCTGTTTTCTTCCAAAAATTTGGATGTGTCCACGTTGCGCTTTGGGGCGTTCCCTGTCGCGGGCGCTAGGTCTACCCACACAAGTGAGGTATCATTTTTATCGGGAGACTTGGGGGAACGCTGGGTGGAAGGAAATTTGTGGCTCCTCTCAGATTCCAGAACTTTCTGCCACAGAAATGTGAGGAACATGTGTTTTTTTAGCCAAATTTTGAGGTTTGCAAAGGATTCTGGGTAACAGAACCTGGTCAGAGCCCCACAAGTCACCCCATCTTGGATTCCCCTAGGTCTCTAGTTTAAAAAATGCACAGGTTTGGAAGGTTTCCCTAGGTGCCGGCTGAGCTAGAGGCCAAAATCTACAGGTAGGCACTTTGCAAAAAACAGCTCTGTTTTCTTTAAAAAAATGGGATATGTCAACGTTGTGTTTTGGGGCGTGTCCTGTCGCGGCCGCTAGGCCTACCCACACAAGTGAGGTATCATTTTTATTGGGAGACTTGGGGAAACGCTGGGTGGAAGGAAATTTGTGGCTCCTCTCATATTCCAGAACTTTCTGTCACCGAAATGTTAGGAAAATGTGTTTTTTTTAGCCTCATTTTGAGGTTTGCAAAGGATTCTGGGTAACAGAACCTAGTCAGAGCCCCACAAGTCACCCCATCTTGGATTCCCCTAGGTCTCTAGTTTTCAAAAATGCACAGGTTTGGTAGGTTTCCCTAGGTGCTGACTAAGCTAGAGGCCAAAATCTACAGGTAGTCACTTTGCAAAAAACAGCTCTGTTTTCTGTGATGTGTCCACGTTGTGTTTTGGGGCATATTCTGTTGCGGGCGCTAGGCCTACCCACACAAGTGAGGTACAATTTTTATCGGGAGACTTGGGGGAACGCTGGGTGGAAGGAAATTTATGGCTCCTCTCAGATTCCAGAACTTTCTGTCACCGAAATGTGAGGAACATGTGTTTTCTTAGCCAAATTTTGAGGTTTGCAAAGGTTTCTGGGTAACAGAACCTGGTCCGAGCCCCGCAAGTCACCCCTCCTTGGATTCCCCTAGTTCTCTAGTTTTCAGAAATGCACAGGTTTGGTAGGTTTCCCTAGGTGCCGGCTGAGCTAGAGGCCAAAATCTACAGGTAGGCACTTCGCAAAAAACACCTCTGTTTTCTTCCAAAAATTTGGATGTGTCCACGTTGCGCTTTGGGGCGTTCCCTGTCGCGGGCGCTAGGCCTACCCACACAAGTGAGGTATAATTTTTATCGGGAGACTTGGGGGAACGCTGGGTGGAAGGAAATTTGTGGCTCCTCTCAGATTCCAGAACTTTCTGCCACAGAAATGTGAGGAAAATGTGTTTTTTTTAGCCAAATTTTGAGGTTTGCAAAGGATTCTGGGTAACAGAACCTAGTCAGAGCCCCACAAGTCACCCCATCTTGGATTCCCCTAGGTCTCTAGTTTTCAAAAATGCACAGGTTTGGTAGGTTTCCCTAGGTGCTGACTAACCTAGAGGCCAAAATCTACAGGTAGTCACTTTGCAAAAAACAGCTCTGTTTTCTGTGATGTGTCCACGTTGTGTTTTGGGGCATATTCTGTTGCGGGCGCTAGGCCTACCCACACAAGTGAGGTACCATTTTTATCGGGAGACTTGGGGGAACGCTGGGTGGAAGGAAATTTATGGCTCCTCTCAGATTCCAGAACTTTCTGTCACCGAAATGTGAGGAACATGTGTTTTCTTAGCCACATTTTGAGGTTTGGAAAGGTTTCTGGGTAACAGAACCTGGTCCGAGCCCCGCAAGTCACCCCTCCTTGGATTCCCCTAGGTCTCTAGTTTTCAGAAATGCACAGGTTTGGTAGGTTTCCCTAGGTGCCGGCTGAGCTAGAGGCCAAAATCTACAGGTAGGCACTTCGCAAAAAACACCTCTGTTTTCTTCCAAAAATTTGGATGTGTCCACGTTGCACTTTGGGGCGTTCCCTGTTGCGGGCACTAGGCCTACCCACACAAGTGAGGTATCATTTTTATCGGGAGACTTGGGGGAACGCTGGGTGGAAGGAAATTTGTGGCTCCTCTCAGATTCCAGAACTTTCTGCCACAGAAATGTGAGGAACATGTGTTTTTTTAGCCAAATTTTGAGGTTTGCAAAGGATTCTGGGTAACAGAACCTGGTCAGAGCCCCACAAGTCACCCCATCTTGGATTCCCCTAGGTCTCTAGTTTAAAAAATGCACAGGTTTGGAAGGTTTCCCTAGGTGCCGGCTGAGCTAGAGGCCAAAATCTACAGGTAGGCACTTTGCAAAAAACAGCTCTGTTTTCTTTAAAAAAATGGGATATGTCAACGTTGTGTTTTGGGGCGTCTCTTGTCGCGGCCGCTAGGCCTACCCACACAAGTGAGGTATCATTTTTATTGGGAGACTTGGGGAAACGCTGGGTGGAAGGAAATTTGTGGCTCCTCTCATGTTCCAGAACTTTCTGTCACCGAAATGTGAGGAAAATGTGTTTTTTTTAGCGAAATTTTGAGGTTTGCAAAGGATTCTGGGTAACAGAACCTAGTCAGAGCCCCACAAGTCACCCCATCTTGGATTCCCCTAGGTCTCTAGTTTTCAAAAATGCACAGGTTTGGTAGATTTCCCTAGGTGCTGACTACGCTAGAGGCCAAAATCTACAGGTAGTCACTTTGCAAAAAACAGCTCTGTTTTCTGTGATGTGTCCACGTTGTGTTTTGGGGCATATTCTGTTGCGGGCGCTAGGCCTACCCACACAAGTGAGGTACCATTTTTATCGGGAGACTTGGGGGAACGCTGGGTGGAAGGAAATTTATGGCTCCTCTCAGATTCCAGAACTTTCTGTCACCGAAATGTGAGGAACATGTGTTTTCTTAGCCACATTTTGAGGTTTGCAAAGGTTTCTGGGTAAAAGAACCTGGTCGGAGCCCCGCAAGTCACCCCTCCTTGGATTCCCCTAGGTCTCTAGTTTTCAGAAATGCACAGGTTTGGTAGGTTTCCCTAGGTGCCGGCTGAGCTAGAGGCCAAAATCTACAGGTAGGCACTTCGCAAAAAACACCTCTGTTTTCTTCCAAAAATTTGGATGTGTCCACGTTGCGCTTTGGGGCGTTCCCTGTCGCGGGCGCTAGGCCTACCCACACAAGTGAGGTATAATTTTTATCGGGAGACTTGGGGGAACGCTGGGTGGAAGGAAATTTGTGGCTCCTCTCAGATTCCAGAACTTTCTGCCACAGAAATGTGAGGAAAATGTGTTTTTTTTAGCCAAATTTTGAGGTTTGCAAAGGATTCTGGGAAACAGAACCTAGTCAGAGCCCCACAAGTCACCCCATCTTGGATTCCCCTAGGTCTCTAGTTTTCAAAAATGCACAGGTTTGGTAGGTTTCCCTAGGTGCTGACTAAGCTAGAGGCCAAAATCTACAGGTAGTCACTTTGCAAAAAACAGCTCTGTTTTCTGTGATGTGTCCACGTTGTGTTTTGGGGCATATTCTGTTGCGGGCGCTAGGCCTACCCACACAAGTGAGGTACCATTTTTATCGGGAGACTTGGGGGAACGCTGGGTGGAAGGAAATTTATGGCTCCTCTCAGATTCCAGAACTTTCTGTCACCGAAATGTGAGGAACATGTGTTTTCTTAGCCACATTTTGAGGTTTGGAAAGGTTTCTGGGTAAAAGAACCTGGTCCGAGCCCCGCAAGTCACCCCTCCTTGGATTCCCCTAGGTCTCTAGTTTTCAGAAATGCACAGGTTTGGTAGGTTTCCCTAGGTGCCGGCTGAGCTTGAGGCCAAAATCTACAGGTAGGCACTTCGCAAAAAACACCTCTGTTTTCTTCCAAAAATTTGAATGTGTCCACGTTGCGCTTTGGGGCGTTCCCTGTCGCGGGCGCTAGGCCTACCCACACAAGTGAGGTATAATTTTTATCGAGAGACTTGGGGGAACGCTGGGTGGAAGGAAATTTGTGGCTCCTCTCAGATTCCAGAACTTTCTGCCACAGAAATGTGAGGAAAATGTGTTTTTTCTAGCCAAATTTTGAGGTTTGCAAAGGATTCTGGGTAACAGAACCTAGTCAGAGCCCCACAAGTCACCCCATCTTGGATTCCCCTAGGTCTCTAGTTTTCAAAAATGCACAGGTTTGGTAGGTTTCCCTAGGTGCTGACTAAGCTAGAGGCCAAAATCTACAGGTAGTCACTTTGCAAAAAACAGCTCTGTTTTCTGTGATGTGTCCACGTTGTGTTTTGGGGCATATTCTGTTGCGGGCGCTAGGCCTACCCACACAAGTGAGGTATAATTTTTATCGGAGACTTGGGGGAACGCTGGGTGGAAGGAAATTTGTGGCTCCTCTCAGATTCCAGAACTTTCTGCCACAGAAATGTGAGGAACATGTGTTTTTTTAGCCAAATTTTGAGGTTTGCAAAGGATTCTGGGTAACAGAACCTGGTCAGAGCCCCACAAGTCACCCCATCTTGGATTACCCTAGGTCTCTAGTTTAAAAAATGCACAGGTTTGGAAGGTTTCCCTAGGTGCCGGCTGAGCTAGAGGCCAAAATCTACAGGTAGGCACTTTGCAAAAAACAGCTCTGTTTTCTTTCAAAAAATTGGATATGTCAATGTTGTGTTTTGGGGTGTCTCCTGCGCGGCCGATAGGCCTACCCACACAAGTGAGGTATCATTTTTATTGGGAGACTTGGGGAAACGCTGGGTGGAAGGAAATTTGTGTCTCCTCTCATATTCCAGAACTTTCTGTCACCGAAATGTGAGGAAAATGTGGTTTTTTTAGCCAAATTTTGAGGTTTGCAAAGGATTCTGGGTAACAGAACCTAGTCAGAGCCCCACAAGTCACCCCATCTTGGATTCCCCTAGGTCTCTAGTTTTCAAAAATGCACAGGTTTGGTAGGTTTCCCTAGGTGCTGACTAAGCTAGAGGCCAAAATCTACAGGTAGTCACTTTGCAAAAAACAGCTCTGTTTTCTGTGATGTGTCCACGTTGTGTTTTGGGGCATATTCTGTTGCGGGCGCTAGGCCTACCCACACAAGTGAGGTACCATTTTTATCGGGAGACTTGGGGGAACGCTGGGTGGAAGGAAATTTATGGCTCCACTCAGATTCCAGAACTTTCTGTCACCGAAATGTGAGGAACATGTGTTTTCTTAGCCAAATTTTGAGGTTTGCAAAGGTTTCTGGGTAACAGAACCTGGTCCGAGCCCCGCAAGTCACCCCTCCTTGGATTCCCCTAGGTCTCTAGTTTTCAGAAATGCACAGGTTTGGTAGGTTTCCCTAGGTGCCGGCTGAGCTAGAGGCCAAAATCTACAGGTAGGCACTTCGCAAAAAACACCTCTGTTTTCTTCCAAAAATTTGGATGTGTCCACGTTGCGCTTTGGGGCGTTCCCTGTCGCGGGCGCTAGGCCTACCCACACAAGTTAGGTATCATTTTTATCGGGAGACTTGGGGGAATGCTGGGTGGAAGGAAATTTGTGGCTCCTCTCAGATTCCAGAACTTTCTGCCACAGAAATGTGAGGAACATGTGTTTTTTTAGCCAAATTTTGAGGTTTGCAAAGGATTCTGGGTAACAGAACCTGGTTAGAGCCCCACAAGTCACCCCATCTTGGATTCCCCTAGGTCTCTAGTTTAAAAAATGCACAGGTTTGGAAGGTTTCCCTAGGTGCCGGCTGAGCTAGAGGCCAAAATCTACAGGTAGGCACTTTGCAAAAAACAGCTATGTTTTCTTTCAAAAAATTGGATATGTCAACGTTGTGTTTTGGGGCGTGTCCTGTCGCGGCCGCTAGGCCTACCCACACAATTGAGGTATCATTTTTATTGGGAGACTTGGGGAAACGCTGGGTGGAAGGAAATTTGTGGCTCCTCTCATATTCCAGAACTTTCTGTCACCGAAATGTGAGGAAAATGTGTTTTTTTTAGCCAAATTTTGAGGTTTGCAAAGGATTCTGGGTAACAGAACCTAGTCAGAGCCCCACAAGTCACCCCATCTTGGATTCCCCTAGGTCTCTAGTTTTCAGAAATGCACAGGTTTGGTAGGTTTCCCTAGGTGCTGACTGAGCTAGAGGCCAAAATCTACAGGTAGTCACTTTGCGAAAAACAGCTCTGTTTTCTGTGATGTGTCCACGTTGTGTTTTGGGGCATATTCTGTTGCGGGCGCTAGGCCTACCCACACAAGTGAGGTATCATTTTTATTGGGAGACTTGGGGAAACGCTGGGTGGAAGGAAATTTGTGGCTCCTCTCATATTCCAGAACTTTCTGTCACCGAAATGTGAGGAAAATGTGTTTTTTTTAGCCAAATTTTGAGGTTTGCAAAGGATTCTGGGTAACAGAACCTATTCAGAGCCCCAAAAGTCACCCCATCTTGGATTCCCCTAAGTCTCTAGTTTTAAAAAATGCACAGGTTTGGTAGGTTTCCCTAGGTGCTGACTAAGCTAGAGGCCAAAATCTACAGGTAGTCACTTTGCAAAAAACAGCTCTGTTTTCTGTGATGTGTCCACGTTGTGTTTTGGGGCATATTCTGTTGCGGGCGCTAGGCCTACCCACACAAGTGAGGTACCATTTTTATCGGGAGACTTGGGGGAACGCTGGGTGCAAGGAAATTTATGGCTCCTCTCAGATTCCAGAACTTTCTGTCACCGAAATGTGAGGAACATGTGTTTTCTTAGCCAAATTTTGAGGTTTGCAAAGGTTTCTGGGTAACAGAACCTGGTCCGAGCCCCGCAAGTCACCCCTCCTTGGATTCCCCTAGTTCTCTAGTTTTCAGAAATGCACAGGTTTGGTAGGTTTCCCTAGGTGCCGGCTGAGCTAGAGGCCAAAATCTACAGGTAGGCACTTCGCTAAAAACACCTCTGTTTTCTTCCAAAAATTTGGATGTGTCCACGTTGCGCTTTGGGGCGTTCCCTGTCGCGGGCGCTAGGCCTACCCACACAAGTGAGGTATCATTTTTATCGGGAGACTTGGGGGAACGCTGGGTGGAAGGAAATTTGTGGCTCCTCTCAGATTCCAGAACTTTCTGCCACAGAAATGTGAGGAACATGTGTTTTTTTAGCCAAATTTTGAGGTTTGCAAAGGATTCTGGGTAACAGAACCTGGTCAGAGCCCCACAAGTCACCCCATCTTGGATTCCCCTAGGTCTCTAGTTTAAAAAATGCACAGGTTTGGAAGGTTTCCCTAGGTGCCGGCTGAGCTAGAGGCCAAAATCTACAGGTAGGCACTTTGCAAAAAACAGCTCTGTTTTCTTTCAAAAAATGGGATATGTCAACGTTGTGTTTTGAGGCGTTTCCTGTCGCGGCCGCTAGGCCCACCCACACAAGTGAGGTATAATTTTTATCGGGAGACTTGGGGAAACGCTGGGTGGAAGGAAATTTGTGGCTCCTCTCATATTCCAGAACTTTCTGTCACCGAAATGTGAGGAAAATGTGTTTTTTTTAGCCAAATTTTGAGGTTTGCAAAGGATTCTGGGTAACAGAACCTAGTCAGAGCCCCACAAGTCACCCCATCTTGGATTCCCCTAGGTCTCTAGTTTTCAAAAATGCACAGGTTTGGTAGGTTTCCCTAGGTGCTGACTAAGCTAGAGGCCAAAATCTACAGGTAGTCACTTTGCAAAAAACAGCTCTGTTTTCTGTGATGTGTCCACGTTGTGTTTTGGGGCATATTCTGTTGCGGGCGCTAGGCCTACCCACACAAGTGAGGTACCATTTTTATCGGGAGACTTGGGGGAACGCTGGGTGGAAGGAAATTCATGGCTCCTCTCAGATTCCAGAACTTTCTGTCACCGAACTGTGAGGAACATGTGTTTTCTTAGCCAAATTTTGAGGTTTGCAAAGGATTCTGGGTAACAGAACCTGGTCCGAGCCCCGCAAGTCACCCCTCCTTGGATTCCCCTAGGTCTCTAGTTTTCAGAAATGCACAGGTTTGGTAGGTTTCCCAAGGTGCCGGCTGAGCTAGAGGCCAAAATCTACAGGTAGGCACTTCGCAAAAAACACCTCTGTTTTCTTCCAAAAATGTGGATGTGTCCACGTTGCGCTTTGGGGCGTTCCCTGTCGCGGGCGCTAGGCCTACCCACACAAGTGAGGTATCATTTTTATCGGGAGACTTGGGGGAACGCTGGGTGGAAGGAAATTTGTGGCTCCTCTCAGATTCCAGAACTTTCTGCCACAGAAATGTGAGGAACATGTGTTTTTTTAGCCAAATTTTGAGGTTTGCAAAGGATTCTGGGTAACAGAACCTGGTCAGAGCCCCACAAGTCACCCCATCTTGGATTCCCCTAGGTCTCTAGTTTAAAAAATGCACAGGTTTGGAAGGTTTCCCTAGGTGCCGGCTGAGCTAGAGGCCAAAATCTACAGGTAGGCACTTTGCAAAAAACAGCTCTGTTTTCTTTAAAAAAATGGGATATGTCAACGTTGTGTTTTGGGGCGTGTCCTGTCGCGGCCGCTAGGCCTACCCACACAAGTGAGGTATCATTTTTATTGGGAGACTTGGGGAAACGCTGGGTGGAAGGAAATTTGTGGCTCCTCTCATATTCCAGAACTTTCTGTCACCGAAATGTGAGGAAAATGGGTTTTTTTTAGCCACATTTTGAGGTTTGCAAAGGATTCTGGGTAACAGAACCTAGTCAGAGCCCCACAAGTCACCCCATCTTGGATTCCCCTAGGTCTCTAGTTTTCAAAAATGCACAGGTTTGGTAGGTTTCCCTAGGTGCTGACTAAGCTAGAGGCCAAAATCTACAGGTAGTCACTTTGCAAAAAACAGCTCTGTTTTCTGTGATGTGTCCACGTTGTGTTTTGGGGCATATTCTGTTGCGGGCGCTAGGCCTACCCACACAAGTGAGGTACAATTTTTATCGGGAGACTTGGGGGAACGCTGGGTGGAAGGAAATTTATGGCTCCTCTCAGATTCCAGAACTTTCTGTCACCGAAATGTGAGGAACATGTGTTTTCTTAGCCAAATTTTGAGGTTTGCAAAGGTTTCTGGGTAACAGAACCTGGTCCGAGCCCCGCAAGTCACCCCTCCTTGGATTCCCCTAGTTCTCTAGTTTTCAGAAATGCACAGGTTTGGTAGGTTTCCCTAGGTGCCGGCTGAGCTAGAGGCCAAAATCTACAGGTAGGCACTTCGCAAAAAACACCTCTGTTTTCTTCCAAAAATTTGGATGTGTCCACGTTGCGCTTTGGGGCGTTCCCTGTCGCGGGCGCTAGGCCTATCCACACAAGTGAGGTATAATTTTTATCGGGAGACTTGGGGGAACGCTGGGTGGAAGGAAATTTGTGGCTCCTCTCAGATTCCAGAACTTTCTGCCACAGAAATGTGAGGAAAATGTGTTTTTTTTAGCCAAATTTTGAGGTTTGCAAAGGATTCTGGGTAACAGAACCTAGTCAGAGCCCCACAAGTCACCCCATCTTGGATTCCCCTAGGTCTCTAGTTTTCAAAAATGCACAGGTTTGGTAGGTTTCCCTAGGTGCTGACTAAGCTAGAGGCCAAAATCTACAGGTAGTCACTTTGCAAAAAACAGCTCTGTTTTCTGTGATTTGTCCACGTTGTGTTTTGGGGCATATTCTGTTGCGGGCGCTAGGCCTACCCACACAAGTGAGGTACCATTTTTATCGGGAGACTTGGGGGAACGCTGGGTGGAAGGAAATTTATGGCTCCTCTCAGATTCCAGAACTTTCTGTCACCGAAATGTGAGGAACATGTGTTTTCTTAGCCACATTTTGAGGTTTGGAAAGGTTTCTGGGTAACAGAACCTGGTCCGAGCCCCGCAAGTCACCCCTCCTTGGATTCCCCTAGGTCTCTAGTTTTCAGAAATGCACAGGTTTGGTAGGTTTCCCTAGGTGCCGGCTGAGCTAGAGGCCAAAATCTACAGGTAGGCACTTCGCAAAAAACACCTCTGTTTTCTTCCAAAAATTTGGATGTGTCCCCGTTGCACTTTGGGGCGTTCCCTGTCGCGGGCACTAGGCCTACCCACACAAGTGAGGTATCATTTTTATCGGGAGACTTGGGGGAACGCTGGGTGGAAGGAAATTTGTGGCTCCTCTCAGATTCCAGAACTTTCTGCCACAGAAATGTGAGGAACATGTGTTTTTTTAGCCAAATTTTGAGGTTTGCAAAGGATTCTGGGTAACAGAACCTGGTCAGAGCCCCACAAGTCACCCCATCTTGGATTCCCCTAGGTCTCTAGTTTAAAAAATGCACAGGTTTGGAAGGTTTCCCTAGGTGCCGGCTGAGCTAGAGGCCAAAATCTACAGGTAGGCACTTTGCAAAAAACAGCTCTGTTTTCTTTAAAAAATGGGATATGTCAACGTTGTGTTTTGGGGCGTGTCTTGTCGCGGCCGCTAGGCCTACCCACACAAGTGAGGTATCATTTTTATTGGGAGACTTGGGGAAACGCTGGATGGAAGGAAATTTGTGGCTCCTCTCATGTTCCAGAACTTTCTGTCACCGAAATGTGAGGAAAATGTGTTTTTTTTAGCGAAATTTTGAGGTTTGCAAAGGATTCTGGGTAACAGAACCTAGTCAGAGCCCCACAAGTCACCCCATCTTGGATTCCCCTAGGTCTCTAGTTTTCAAAATTGCACAGGTTTGGTAGATTTCCCTAGGTGCTGACTACGCTAGAGGCCAAAATCTACAGGTAGTCACTTTGCAAAAAACAGCTCTGTTTTCTGTGATGTGTCCACGTTGTGTTTTGGGGCATATTCTGTTGCGGGCGCTAGGCCTACCCACACAAGTGAGGTACCATTTTTATCGGGAGACTTGGGGGAACGCTGGGTGGAAGGAAATTTATGGCTCCTCTCAGATTCCAGAACTTTCTGTCACCGAAATGTGAGGAACATGTGTTTTCTTAGCCACATTTTGAGGTTTGCAAAGGTTTCTGGGTAACAGAACCTGGTCGGAGCCCCGCAAGTCACCCCTCCTTGGATTCCCCTAGGTCTCTAGTTTTCAGAAATGCACAGGTTTGGTAGGTTTCCCTAGGTGCCGGCTGAGCTAGAGGCCAAAATCTACAGGTAGGCACTTCGCAAAAAACACCTCTGTTTTCTTCCAAAAATTTGGATGTGTCCACGTTGCGCTTTGGGGCGTTCTCTGTCGCGGGCGCTAGGCCTACCCACACAAGTGAGGTATAATTTTTATCGGGAGACTTGGGGGAACGCTGGGTGGAAGGAAATTTGTGGCTCCTCTCAGATTCCAGAACGTTCTGCCACAGAAATGTGAGGAAAATGTGTTTTTTTTAGCCAAATTTTGAGGTTTGCAAAGGATTCTGGGAAACAGAACCTAGTCAGAGCCCCACAAGTGACCCCATCTTGGATTCCCCTAGGTCTCTAGTTTTCAAAAATGCACAGGTTTGGTAGGTTTCCCTAGGTGCTGACTAAGCTAGAGGCCAAAATCTACAGGTAGTCACTTTGCAAAAAACAGCTCTGTTTTCTGTGATGTGTCCACGTTCTGTTTTGGGGCATATTCTGTTGCGGGCGCTAGGCCTACCCACACAAGTGAGGTACCATTTTTATCGGGAGACTTGGGGGAACGCTGGGTGGAAGGAAATTTATGGCTCCTCTCAGATTCCAGAACTTTCTGTCACCGAAATGTGAGGAACATGTGTTTTCTTAGCCACATTTTGAGGTTTGGAAAGGTTTCTGGGTAACAGAACCTGGTCCGAGCCCCGCAAGTCACCCCTCCTTGGATTCCCCTAGGTCTCTAGTTTTCAGAAATGCACAGGTTTGGTAGGTTTCCCTAGGTGCCGGCTGAGCTAGAGGCCAAAATCTACAGGTAGGCACTTCGCAAAAAACACCTCTGTTTTCTTCCAAAAATTTGGATGTGTCCACGTTGCACTTTGGGGCGTTCCCTGTCGCGGGCGCTAGGCCTACCCACACAAGTGAGGTATCATTTTTATCGGGAGACTTGGGGGAACGCTGGGTGGAAGGAAATTTGTGGCTCCTCTCAGATTCCAGAACTTTCTGCCACAGAAATGTGAGGAACATGTGTTTTTTTAGCCAAATTTTGAGGTTTGCAAAGGATTCTGGGAAACAGAACCTGGTCAGAGCCCCACAAGTCACCCCATCTTGGATTCCCCTAGGTCTCTAGTTTAAAAAATGCACAGGTTTGGAAGGTTTCCCTAGGTGCCGGCTGAGCTAGAGGCCAAAATCTACAGGTAGGCACTTTGCAAAAAACAGCTCTGTTTTCTTTAAAAAAATGGGATATGTCAACGTTGTGTTTTGGGGCGTCTCTTGTCGCGGCCGCTAGGCCTACCCACACAAGTGAGGTATCATTTTTATTGGGAGACTTGGGGAAACGCTGGGTGGAAGGAAATTTGTGGCTCCTCTCATGTTCCAGAACTTTCTGTCACCGAAATGTGAGGAAAATGTGTTTTTTTTAGCGAAATTTTGAGGTTTGCAAAGGATTCTGGGTAACAGAACCTAGTCAGAGCCCCACAAGTCACCCCATCTTGGATTCCCCTAGGTCTCTAGTTTTCAAAAATGCACAGGTTTGGTAGATTTCCCTAGGTGCTGACTAAGCTAGAGGCCAAAATCTACAGGTAGTCACTTTGCAAAAAACAGCTCTGTTTTCTGTGATGTGTCCACGTTGTGTTTTGGGGCATATTCTGTTGCGGGCGCTAGGCCTACCCACACAAGTGAGGTACCATTTTTATCGGGAGACTTGGGGGAACGCTGGGTGGAAGGAAATTTATGGCTCCTCTCAGATTCCAGAACTTTCTGTCACCGAAATGTGAGGAACATGTGTTTTCTTAGCCACATTTTGAGGTTTGCAAAGGTTTCTGGGTAACAGAACCTGGTCGGAGCCCCGCAAGTCACCCCTCCTTGGATTCCCCTAGGTCTCTAGTTTTCAGAAATGCACAGGTTTGGTAGGTTTCCCTAGGTGCCGGCTGAGCTAGAGGCCAAAATCTACAGGTAGGCACTTCGCAAAAAACACCTCTGTTTTCTTCCAAAAATTTGGATGTGTCCACGTTGCGCTTTGGGGCGTTCCCTGTCGCGGGCGCTAGGCCTACCCACACAAGTGAGGTATCATTTTTATCGGGAGACTTGGGGGAACGCTGGGTGGAAGGAAATTTGTGGCTCCTCTCAGATTCCAGAACTTTCTGCCACAGAAATGTGAGGAACATGTGTTTTTTTAGCCAAATTTTGAGGTTTGCAAAGGATTCTGGGTAACAGAACCTGGTCAGAGCCCCACAAGTCACCCCATCTTGGATTCCCCTAGGTCTCTAGTTTAAAAAATGCACAGGTTTGGAAGGTTTCCCTAGGTGCCGGCTGAGCTAGAGGCCAAAATCTACAGGTAGGCACTTTGCAAAAAACAGCTCTGTTTTCTTTAAAAAAATGGGATATGTCAACGTTGTGTTTTGGGGCGTCTCCTGTCGCGGCCGCTAGGCATACCCACACAAGTGAGGTATAATTTTTATTGGGAGACTCGGGGAAACGCTGGGTGGAAGGAAATTTGTGGCTCCTCTCATATTCCAGAACTTTCTGTCACCGAAATGTGAGGAAAATGTGTTTTTTTTAGCCAAATTTTGAGGTTTGCAAAGGATTCTGGGTAACAGAACCTAGTCAGAGCCCCACAAGTCACCCCATCTTGGATTCCCCTAGGTCTCTAGTTTTCAAAAATGCACAGGTTTGATAGGTTTCCCTAGGTGCTGACTAAGCTAGAGGCCAAAATCTACAGGTAGTCACTTTGCAAAAAACAGCTCTGTTTTCTTTAAAAAAATGGGATATGTCAACGTTGTGTTTTGGGGCGTCTCTTGTCGCGGCCGCTAGGCCTACCCACACAAGTGAGGTATCATTTTTATTGGGAGACTTGGGGAAACGCTGGGTGGAAGGAAATTTGTGGCTCCTCTCATGTTCCAGAACTTTCTGTCACCGAAATGTGAGGAAAATGTGTTTTTTTTAGCGAAATTTTGAGGTTTGCAAAGGATTCTGGGGAACAGAACCTAGTCAGAGCCCCACAAGTCACCCCATCTTGGATTCCCCTAGGTCTCTAGTTTTCAAAAATGCACAGGTTTGGTAGGTTTCCCTAGGTGCTGACTAAGCTAGAGGCCAAAATCTACAGGTAGTCACTTTGCAAAAAACAGCTCTGTTTTCTGTGATGTGTCCACGTTGTGTTTTGGGGCATATTCTGTTGCGGGCGCTAGGCCTACCCACACAAGTGAGGTATAATTTTTATCGGGAGACTTGGGGGAACGCTGGGTGGAAGGAAATTTGTGGCTCCTCTCAGATTCCAGAACTTTCTGCCACAGAAATGTGAGGAAAATGTGTTTTTTTTAGCCAAATTTTGAGGTTTGCAAAGGATTCTGGGTAACAGAACCTAGTCAGAGCCCCACAAGTCACCCCATCTTGGATTCCCCTAGGTCTCTAGTTTTCAAAAATGCACAGGTTTGGTAGGTTTCCCTAGGTGCTGACTAAGCTAGAGGCCAAAATCTACAGGTAGTCACTTTGCAAAAAACAGCTCTGTTTTCTGTGATGTGTCCACGTTGTGTTTTGGGGCATATTCTGTTGCGGGCGCTAGGCCTACCCACACAAGTGAGGTACCATTTTTATCGGGAGACTTGGGGGAACGCTGGGTGGAAGGAAATTTATGGCTCCTCTCAGATTCCAGAACTTTCTGTCACCGAAATGTGAGGAACATGTGTTTTCTTAGCCACATTTTGAGGTTTGGAAAGGTTTCTGGGTAACAGAACCTGGTCCGAGCCCCGCAAGTCACCCCTCCTTGGATTCCCCTAGGTCTCTAGTTTTCAGAAATGCACAGGTTTGGTAGGTTTCCCTAGGTGCCGGCTGAGCTAGAGGCCAAAATCTACAGGTAGGCACTTCGCAAAAAACACCTCTGTTTTCTTCCAAAAATTTGGATGTGTCCACGTTGCACTTTGGGGCGTTCCCTGTCGCGGGCGCTAGGCCTACCCACACAAGTGAGGTATCATTTTTATCGGGAGACTTGGGGGAACGCTGGGTGGAAGGAAATTTGTGGCTCCTCTCAGATTCCAGAACTTTCTGCCACAGAAATGTGAGGAACATGTGTTTTTTTAGCCAAATTTTGAGGTTTGCAAAGGATTCTGGGAAACAGAACCTGGTCAGAGCCCCACAAGTCACCCCATCTTGGATTCCCCTAGGTCTCTAGTTTAAAAAATGCACAGGTTTGGAAGGTTTCCCTAGGTGCCGGCTGAGCTAGAGGCCAAAATCTACAGGTAGGCACTTTGCAAAAAACAGCTCTGTTTTCTTTAAAAAAATGGGATATGTCAACGTTGTGTTTTGGGGCGTCTCTTGTCGCGGCCGCTAGGCCTACCCACACAAGTGAGGTATCATTTTTATTGGGAGACTTGGGGAAACGCTGGGTGGAAGGAAATTTGTGGCTCCTCTCATGTTCCAGAACTTTCTGTCACCGAAATGTGAGGAAAATGTGTTTTTTTTAGCGAAATTTTGAGGTTTGCAAAGGATTCTGGGTAACAGAACCTAGTCAGAGCCCCACAAGTCACCCCATCTTGGATTCCCCTAGGTCTCTAGTTTTCAAAAATGCACAGGTTTGGTAGATTTCCCTAGGTGCTGACTAAGCTAGAGGCCAAAATCTACAGGTAGTCACTTTGCAAAAAACAGCTCTGTTTTCTGTGATGTGTCCACGTTGTGTTTTGGGGCATATTCTGTTGCGGGCGCTAGGCCTACCCACACAAGTGAGGTACCATTTTTATCGGGAGACTTGGGGGAACGCTGGGTGGAAGGAAATTTATGGCTCCTCTCAGATTCCAGAACTTTCTGTCACCGAAATGTGAGGAACATGTGTTTTCTTAGCCACATTTTGAGGTTTGCAAAGGTTTCTGGGTAACAGAACCTGGTCGGAGCCCCGCAAGTCACCCCTCCTTGGATTCCCCTAGGTCTCTAGTTTTCAGAAATGCACAGGTTTGGTAGGTTTCCCTAGGTGCCGGCTGAGCTAGAGGCCAAAATCTACAGGTAGGCACTTCGCAAAAAACACCTCTGTTTTCTTCCAAAAATTTGGATGTGTCCACGTTGCGCTTTGGGGCGTTCCCTGTCGCGGGCGCTAGGCCTACCCACACAAGTGAGGTATCATTTTTATCGGGAGACTTGGGGGAACGCTGGGTGGAAGGAAATTTGTGGCTCCTCTCAGATTCCAGAACTTTCTGCCACAGAAATGTGAGGAACATGTGTTTTTTTAGCCAAATTTTGAGGTTTGCAAAGGATTCTGGGTAACAGAACCTGGTCAGAGCCCCACAAGTCACCCCATCTTGGATTCCCCTAGGTCTCTAGTTTAAAAAATGCACAGGTTTGGAAGGTTTCCCTAGGTGCCGGCTGAGCTAGAGGCCAAAATCTACAGGTAGGCACTTTGCAAAAAACAGCTCTGTTTTCTTTAAAAAAATGGGATATGTCAACGTTGTGTTTTGGGGCGTTTCCTGTCGCGGCCGCTAGGCATACCCACACAAGTGAGGTATAATTTTTATTGGGAGACTCGGGGAAACGCTGGGTGGAAGGAAATTTGTGGCTCCTCTCATATTCCAGAACTTTCTGTCACCGAAATGTGAGGAAAATGTGTTTTTTTTAGCCAAATTTTGAGGTTTGCAAAGGATTCTGGGTAACAGAACCTAGTCAGAGCCCCACAAGTCACCCCATCTTGGATTCCCCTAGGTCTCTAGTTTTCAAAAATGCACAGGTTTGATAGGTTTCCCTAGGTGCTGACTAAGCTAGAGGCCAAAATCTACAGGTAGTCACTTTGCAAAAAACAGCTCTGTTTTCTGTGATGTGTCCACGTTGTGTTTTGGGGCATATTCTGTTGCGGGCGCTAGGCCTACCCACACAAGTGAGGTACCATTTTTATCGGGAGACTTGGGGGAACGCTGGGTGGAAGGAAATTTGTGGCTCCTCTCAGATTCCAGAACTTTCTGCCACAGAAATGTGAGGAACATGTGTTTTTTTAGCCAAATTTTGAGGTTTGCAAAGGTTTCTGGGTAACAGAACCTGGTCCGAGCCCCGCAAGTCACCCCTCCTTGGATTCCCCTAGGTCTCTAGTTTTCAGAAATGCACAGGTTTGGTAGGTTTCCCTAGGTGCCGGCTGAGCTAGAGGCCAAAATCTACAGGTAGGCACTTCGCAAAAAACACCTCTGTTTTCTTCCAAAAATTTGGATGTGTCCACGTTGCGCTTTGGGGCGTTCCCTGTCGCGGGCGCTAGGCCTACCCACACAAGTTAGGTATCATTTTTATCGGGAGACTTGGGGGAATGCTGGGTGGAAGGAAATTTGTGGCTCCTCTCAGATTCCAGAACTTTCTGCCACAGAAATGTGAGGAACATGTGTTTTTTTAGCCAAATTTTGAGGTTTGCAAAGGATTCTGGGTAACAGAACCTGGTCAGAGCCCCACAAGTCACCCCATCTTGGATTCCCCTAGGTCTCTAGTTTAAAAAATGCACAGGTTTGGAAGGTTTCCCTAGGTGCCGGCTGAGCTAGAGGCCAAAATCTACAGGTAGGCACTTTGCAAAAAACAGCTATGTTTTCTTTCAAAAAATTGGATATGTCAACGTTGTGTTTTGGGGCGTCTCCTGTTGCGGCCGCTAGGCCTACCCACAGAATTGAGGTATCATTTTTATTGGGAGACTTGGGGAAACGCTGGGTGGAAGGAAATTTGTGGCTCCTCTCATATTCCAGAACTTTCTGTCACCGAAATGTGAGGAAAAAAATGTTTTTTTTAGCCAAATTTTGAGGTTTGCAAAGGATTCTGGGTAACAGAACCTAGTCAGAGCCCCACAAGTCACCCCATCTTGGATTCCCCTAGGTCTCTAGTTTTCAGAAATGCACAGGTTTGGTAGGTTTCCCTAGGTGCTGACTGAGCTAGAGGCCAAAATCTACAGGTAGTCACTTTGCGAAAAACAGCTCTGTTTTCTGTGATGTGTCCACGTTGTGTTTTGGGGCATATTCTGTTGCGGGCGCTAGGCCTACCCACACAAGTGAGGTATCATTTTTATTGGGAGACTTGGGGAAACGCTGGGTGGAAGGAAATTTGTGGCTCCTCTCATATTCCAGAACTTTCTGTCACCGAAATGTGAGGAAAATGTGTTTTTTTTAGCCAAATTTTGAGGTTTGCAAAGGATTCTGGGTAACAGAACCTAGTCAGAGCCCCAAAAGTCACCCCATCTTGGATTCCCCTAAGTCTCTAGTTTTCAAAAATGCACAGGTTTGGTAGGTTTCCCTAGGTGCTGAGTAAGCTAGAGGCCAAAATCTACAGGTAGTCACTTTGCAAAAAACAGCTCTGTTTTCTGTGATGTGTCCACGTTGTGTTTTGGGGCATATTCTGTTGCGGGCGCTAGGCCTACCCACACAAGTGAGGTACCATTTTTATCGGGAGACTTGGGGGAACGCTGGGTGGAAGGAAATTTATGGCTCCTCTCAGATTCCAGAACTTTCTGTCACCGAAATGTGAGGAACATGTGTTTTCTTAGCCAAATTTTGAGGTTTGCAAAGGTTTCTGGGTAACAGAACCTGGTCCGAGCCCCGCAAGTCACCCCTCCTTGGATTCCCCTAGTTCTCTAGTTTTCAGAAATGCACAGGTTTGGTAGGTTTCCCTAGGTGCCGGCTGAGATAGAGGCCAAAATCTACAGGTAGGCACTTCGCTAAAAACACCTCTGTTTTCTTCCAAAAATTTGGATGTGTCCACGTTGCGCTTTGGGGCGTTCCCTGTCGCGGGCGCTAGGCCTACCCACACAAGTGAGGTATCATTTTTATCGGGAGACTTGGGGGAACGCTGGGTGGAAGGAAATTTGTGGCTCCTCTCAGATTCCAGAACTTTCTGCCACAGAAATGTGAGGAACATGTGTTTTTTTAGCCAAATTTTGAGGTTTGCAAAGGATTCTGGGTAACAGAACCTGGTCAGAGCCCCACAAGTCACCCCATCTTGGATTCCCCTAGGTCTCTAGTTTAGAAAATGCACAGGTTTGGAAGGTTTCCCTAGGTGCCGGCTGAGCTAGAGGCCAAAATCTACAGGTAGGCACTTTGCAAAAAACAGCTCTGTTTTCTTTCAAAAAATGGGATATGTCAACGTTGTGTTTTGGGGCGTTTCCTGTCGCGGCCGCTAGGCCCACCCACACTAGTGAGGTATAATTTTTATCGGGAGACTTGGGGAAACGCTGGGTGGAAGGAAATTTGTGGCTCCTCTCATATTCCAGAACTTTCTGTCACCGAAATGTGAGGAAAATGTGTTTTTTTTAGCCAAATTTTGAGGTTTGCAAAGGATTCTGGGTAACAGAACCTAGTCAGAGCCCCACAAGTCACCCCATCTTGGATTCCCCTAGGTCTCTAGTTTTCAAAAATGCACAGGTTTGGTAGGTTTCCCTAGGTGCTGACTAAGCTAGAGGCCAAAATCTACAGGTAGTCACTTTGCAAAAAACAGCTCTGTTTTCTGTGATGTGTCCACGTTGTGTTTTGGGGCATATTCTGTTGCGGGCGCTAGGCCTACCCACACAAGTGAGGTACCATTTTTATCGGGAGACTTGGGGGAACGCTGGGTGGAAGGAAATTTATGGCTCCTCTCAGATTCCAGAACTTTCTGTCACCGAAATGTGAGGAACATGTGTTTTCTTAGCCAAATTTTGAGGTTTGCAAAGGATTCTGGGTAACAGAACCTGGTCCGAGCCCCGCAAGTCACCCCTCCTTGGATTCCCCTAGGTCTCTAGTTTTCAGAAATGCACAGGGTTGGTAGGTTTCCCTAGGTGCCGGCTGAGCTAGAGGCCAAAATCTACAGGTAGGCACTTCGCAAAAAACACCTCTGTTTTCTTCCAAAAATTTGGATGTGTCCACGTTGCACTTTGGGGCGTTCCCTGTCGCGGGCGCTAGGCCTACCCACACAAGTGAGGTATCATTTTTATCGGGAGACTTGGGGGAACGCTGGGTGGAAGGAAATTTGTGGCTCCTCTCAGATTCCAGAACTTTCTGCCACAGAAATGTGAGGAACATGTGTTTTTTTAGCCAAATTTTGAGGTTTGCAAAGGATTCTGGGTAACAGAACCTGGTCAGAGCCCCACAGGTCACCCCATCTTGGATTCCCCTAGGTCTCTAGTTTAAAAAATGCACAGGTTTGGAAGGTTTCCCTAGGTGCCGGCTGAGCTAGAGGCCAAAATCTACAGGTAGGCACTTTGCAAAAAACAGCTCTGTTTTCTTTAAAAAAATGGGATATGTCAACGTTGTGTTTTGGGGCGTCTCTTGTCGCGGCCGCTAGGCCTACCCACACAAGTGAGGTATCATTTTTATTGGGAGACTTGGGGAAACGCTGGGTGGAAGGAAATTTGTGGCTCCTCTCATGTTCCAGAACTTTCTGTCACCGAAATGTGAGGAAAATGTGTTTTTTTTAGCAAAATTTTGAGGTTTGCAAAGGATTCTGGGTAACAGAACCTAGTCAGAGCCCCACAAGTCACCCCATCTTGGATTCCCCTAGGTCTCTAGTTTTCAAAAATGCACAGGTTTGGTAGATTTCCCTAGGTGCTGACTAAGCTAGAGGCCAAAATCTACAGGTAGTCACTTTGCAAAAAACAGCTCTGTTTTCTGTGATGTGTCCACGTTGTGTTTTGGGGCATATTCTGTTGCGGGCGCTAGGCCTACCCACACAAGTGAGGTACCATTTTTATCGGGAGACTTGGGGGAACGCTGGGTGGAAGGAAATTTATGGCTCCTCTCAGATTCCAGAACTTTCTGTCACCGAAATGTGAGGAACATGTGTTTTCTTAGCCACATTTTGAGGTTTGCAAAGGTTTCTGGGTAACAGAACCTGGTCGGAGCCCCGCAAGTCACCCCTCCTTGGATTCCCCTAGGTCTCTAGTTTTCAGAAATGCACAGGTTTGGTAGGTTTCCCTAGGTGCCGGCTGAGCTAGAGGCCAAAATCTACAGGTAGGCACTTCGCAAAAAACACCTCTGTTTTCTTCCAAAAATTTGGATGTGTCCACGTTGCGCTTTGGGGCGTTCCCTGTCGCGGGCGCTAGGCCTACCCACACAAGTGAGGTATCATTTTTATCGGGAGACTTGGGGGAACGCTGGGTGGAAGGAAATTTGTGGCTCCTCTCAGATTCCAGAACTTTCTGCCACAGAAATGTGAGGAACATGTGTTTGTTTAGCCAAATTTTGAGGTTTGCAAAGGATTCTGGGTAACAGAACCTGGTCAGAGCCCCACAAGTCACCCCATCTTGGATTCCCCTAGGTCTCTAGTTTAAAAAATGCACAGGTTTGGAAGGTTTCCCTAGGTGCCGGCTGAGCTAGAGGCCAAAATCTACAGGTAGGCACTTTGCAAAAAACAGCTCTGTTTTCTTTAAAAAAATGGGATATGTCAACGTTGTGTTTTGGGGCGTCTCCTGTCGCGGCCGCTAGGCCTACCCACACAAGTGAGGTATCATTTTTATTGGGAGACTTGGGGAAACGCTGGGTGGAAGGAAATTAGTGGCTCCTCTCATATTCCAGAACTTTCTGTCACCGAAATGTGAGGAAAATGTGTTTTTTTTAGCCAAATTTTGAGGTTTGCAAAGGATTCTGGGTAACAGAACCTAGTCAGAGCCCCACAAGTCACCCCATCTTGGATTCCCCTAGGTCTCTAGTTTTAAAAAATGCACAGGTTTGGTAGGTTTCCCTAGGTGCTGACTAAGCTAGAGGCCAAAATCTACAGGTAGTCACTTTGCAAAAAACAGCTCTGTTTTCTGTGATGTGTCCACGTTGTGTTTTGGGGCATATTCTGTTGCGGGCGCTAGGCCTACCCACACAAGTGAGGTACCATTTTTATCGGGAGACTTGGGGGAACGCTGGGTGGAAGGAAATTTGTGGCTCCTCTCAGATTCCAGAACTTTCTGCCACAGAAATGTGAGGAACATGTGTTTTTTTAGCCAAATTTTGAGGTTTGCAAAGGTTTCTGGGTAACAGAACCTGGTCCGAGCCTCGCAAGTCACCCCTCCTTGGATTCCCCTAGGTCTCTAGTTTTCAGAAATGCACAGGTTTGGTAGGTTTCCCTAGGTGCCGGCTGAGCTAGAGGCCAAAATCTACAGGTAGGCACTTCGCAAAAAACACCTCTGTTTTCTTCCAAAAATTTGGATGTGTCCACGTTGCGCTTTGGGGCGTTCCCTGTCGCGGGCGCTAGGCCTACCCACACAAGTTAGGTATCATTTTTATCGGGAGACTTGGGGGAATGCTGGGTGGAAGGAAATTTGTGGCTCCTCTCAGATTCCAGAACTTTCTGCCACAGAAATGTGAGGAACATGTGTTTTTTTAGCCAAATTTTGAGGTTTGCAAAGGATTCTGGGTAACAGAACCTGGTCAGAGCCCCACAAGTCACCCCATCTTGGATTCCCCTAGGTCTCTAGTTTAAAAAATGCACAGGTTTGGAAGGTTTCCCTAGGTGCCGGCTGAGCTAGAGGCCAAAATCTACAGGTAGGCACTTTGCAAAAAACAGCTATGTTTTCTTTCAAAAAATTGGATATGTCAACGTTGTGTTTTGGGGCGAATCCTGTTGCGGCCGCTAGGCCTACCCACAGAATTGAGGTATCATTTTTATTGGGAGACTTGGGGAAACGCTGGGTGGAAGGAAATTTGTGGCTCCTCTCATATTCCAGAACTTTCTGTCACCGAAATGTGAGGAAAATGTGTTTTTTTTAGCCAAATTTTGAGGTTTGCAAAGGATTCTGGGTAACAGAACCTAGTCAGAGCCCCACAAGTCACCCCATCTTGGATTCCCCTAGGTCTCTAGTTTTCAGAAATGCACAGGTTTGGTAGGTTTCCCTAGGTGCTGACTGAGCTAGAGAACAAAATCTACAGGTAGTCACTTTGCGAAAAACAGCTCTGTTTTCTGTGATGTGTCCACGTTGTGTTTTGGGGCATATTCTGTTGCGGGCGCTAGGCCTACCCACACAAGTGAGGTATCATTTTTATTGGGAGACTTGGGGAAACGCTGGGTGGAAGGAAATTTGTGGCTCCTCTCATATTCCAGAACTTTCTGTCACCGAAATGTGAGGAAAATGTGTTTTTTTTAGCCAAATTTTGAGGTTTGCAAAGGATTCTGGGTAACAGAACCTAGTCAGAGCCCCAAAAGTCACCCCATCTTGGATTCCCCTAAGTCTCTAGTTTTCAAAAATGCACAGGTTTGGTAGGTTTCCCTAGGTGCTGAGTAAGCTAGAGGCCAAAATCTACAGGTAGTCACTTTGCAAAAAACAGCTCTGTTTTCTGTGATGTGTCCACGTTGTGTTTTGGGGCATATTCTGTTGCGGGCGCTAGGCCTACCCACACAAGTGAGGTACCATTTTTATCGGGAGACTTGGGGGAACGCTGGGTGGAAGGAAATTTATGGCTCCTCTCAGATTCCAGAACTTTCTGTCACCGAAATGTGAGGAACATGTGTTTTCTTAGCCAAATTTTGAGGTTTGCAAAGGTTTCTGGGTAACAGAACCTGGTCCGAGCCCCGCAAGTCACCCCTCCTTGGATTCCCCTAGTTCTCTAGTTTTCAGAAATGCACAGGTTTGGTAGGTTTCCCTAGGTGCCGGCTGAGCTAGAGGCCAAAATCTACAGGTAGGCACTTCGCTAAAAACACCTCTGTTTTCTTCCAAAAATTTGGATGTGTCCACGTTGCGCTTTGGGGCGTTCCCTGTCGCGGGCGCTAGGCCTACCCACACAAGTGAGGTATCATTTTTATCGGGAGACTTGGGGGAACGCTGGGTGGAAGGAAATTTGTGGCTCCTCTCAGATTCCAGAACTTTCTGCCACAGAAATGTGAGGAACATGTGTTTTTTTAGCCAAATTTTGAGGTTTGCAAAGGATTCTGGGTAACAGAACCTGGTCAGAGCCCCACAAGTCACCCCATCTTGGATTCCCCTAGGTCTCTAGTTTAGAAAATGCACAGGTTTGGAAGGTTTCCCTAGGTGCCGGCTGAGCTAGAGGCCAAAATCTACAGGTAGGCACTTTGCAAAAAACAGCTCTGTTTTCTTTAAAAAAATGGGATATGTCAACGTTGTGTTTTGGGGCGTGTCCTGTCGCGGCCGCTAGGCCTACCCACACAAGTGAGGTATCATTTTTATTGGGAGACTTGGGGAAACGCTGGGTGGAAGGAAATTTGTGGCTCCTCTCATATTCCAGAACTTTCTGTCACCGAAATGTGAGGAAAATGTGTTTTTTTTTGCCACATTTTGAGGTTTGCAAAGGATTCTGGGTAACAGAACCTAGTCAGAGCCCCACAAGTCACCCCATCTTGGATTCCCCTAGGTCTCTAGTTTTCAAAAATGCACAGGTTTGGTAGGTTTCCCTAGGTGCTGACTAAGCTAGAGGCCAAAATCTACAGGTAGTCACTTTGCAAAAAACAGCTCTGTTTTCTGTGATGTGTCCACGTTGTGTTTTGGGGCATATTCTGTTGCGGGCGCTAGGCCTACCCACACAAGTGAGGTACAATTTTTATCGGGAGACTTGGGGGAACGCTGGGTGGAAGGAAATTTATGGCTCCTCTCAGATTCCAGAACTTTCTGTCACCGAAATGTGAGGAACATGTGTTTTCTTAGCCAAATTTTGAGGTTTGCAAAGGTTTCTGGGTAACAGAACCTGGTCCGAGCCCCGCAAGTCACCCCTCCTTGGATTCCCCTAGTTCTCTAGTTTTCAGAAATGCACAGGTTTGGTAGGTTTCCCTAGGTGCCGGCTGAGCTAGAGGCCAAAATCTACAGGTAGGCACTTCGCAAAAAACACCTCTGTTTTCTTCCAAAAATTTGGATGTGTCCACGTTGCGCTTTGGGGCGTTCCCTGTCGCGGGCGCTAGGCCTACCCACACAAGTGAGGTATAATTTTTATCGGGAGACTTGGGGGAACGCTGGGTGGAAGGAAATTTGTGGCTCCTCTCAGATTCCAGAACTTTCTGCCACAGAAATGTGAGGAAAATGTGTTTTTTTTAGCCAAATTTTGAGGTTTGCAAAGGATTCTGGGTAACAGAACCTAGTCAGAGCCCCACAAGTCACCCCATCTTGGATTCCCCTAGGTCTCTAGTTTTCAAAAATGCACAGGTTTGGTAGGTTTCCCTAGGTGCTGACTAAGCTAGAGGCCAAAATCTACAGGTAGTCACTTTGCAAAAAACAGCTCTGTTTTCTGTGATGTGTCCACGTTGTGTTTTGGGGCATATTCTGTTGCGGGCGCTAGGCCTACCCACACACGTGAGGTACCATTTTTATCGGGAGACTTGGGGGAACGCTGGGTGGAAGGAAATTTATGGCTCCTCTCAGATTCCAGAACTTTCTGTCACCGAAATGTGAGGAACATGTGTTTTCTTAGCCACATTTTGAGGTTTGGAAAGGTTTCTGGGTAACAGAACCTGGTCCGAGCCCCGCAAGTCACCCCTCCTTGGATTCCCCTTGGTCTCTAGTTTTCAGAAATGCACAGGTTTGGTAGGTTTCCCTAGGTGCCGGCTGAGCTAGAGGCCAAAATCTACAGGTAGGCACTTCGCAAAAAACACCTCTGTTTTCTTCCAAAAATTTGGATGTGTCCACGTTGCGCTTTGGGGCGTTCCCTGTCGCGGGCGCTAGGCCTACCCACACAAGTGAGGTATCATTTTTATCGGGAGACTTGGGGGAACGCTGGGTGGAAGGAAATTTGTGGCTCCTCTCAGATTCCAGAACTTTCTGCCACAGAAATGTGAGGAACATGTGTTTTTTTAGCCACATTTTGAGGTTTGCAAAGGATTCTGGGTAACAGAACCTGGTCAGAGCCCCACAAGTCACCCCATCTTGGATTCCCCTAGGTCTCTAGTTTTCAAAAATGCACAGGTTTGGTAGATTTCCCTAGGTGCTGACTAAGCTAGAGGCCAAAATCTACAGGTAGTCACTTTGCAAAAAACAGCTCTGTTTTCTGTGATGTGTCCACGTTGTGTTTTGGGGCATATTCTGTTGCGGGCGCTAGGCCTACCCACACAAGTGAGGTACCATTTTTATCGGGAGACTTGGGGGAACGCTGGGTGGAAGGAAATTTATGGCTCCTCTCAGATTCCAGAACTTTCTGTCACCGAAATGTGAGGAACATGTATTTTCTTAGCCACATTTTGAGGTTTGCAAAGGTTTCTGGGTAACAGAACCTGGTCGGAGCCCCGCAAGTCACCCCTCCTTGGATTCCCCTAGGTCTCTAGTTTTCAGAAATGCACAGGTTTGGTAGGTTTCCCTAGGTGCCGGCTGAGCTAGAGGCCAAAATCTACAGGTAGGCACTTCGCAAAAAACACCTCTGTTTTCTTCCAAAAATTTGGATGTGTCCACGTTGCGCTTTGGGGCGTTCCCTGTCGCGGGCGCTAGGCCTACCCACACAAGTGAGGTATAATTTTTATCGGGAGACTTGGGGGAACGCTGGGTGGAAGGAAATTTGTGGCTCCTCTCAGATTCCAGAACTTTCTGCCACAGAAATGTGAGGAAAATGTGTTTTTTTTAGCCAAATTTTGAGGTTTGCAAAGGATTCTGGGTAACAGAACCTAGTCAGAGCCCCACAAGTCACCCCATCTTGGATTCCCCTAGGTCTCTAGTTTTCAAAAATGCACAGGTTTGGTAGGTTTCCCTAGGTGCTGACTAAGCTAGAGGCCAAAATCTACAGGTAGTCACTTTGCAAAAAACAGCTCTGTTTTCTGTGATGTGTCCACGTTGTGTTTTGGGGCATATTCTGTTGCGGGCGCTAGGCCTACCCACACAAGTGAGGTACCATTTTTATAGGGAGACTTGGGGGAACGCTGGGTGGAAGGAAATTTATGGCTCCTCTCAGATTCCAGAACTTTCTGTCACCGAAATGTGAGGAACATGTGTTTTTTTAGCCAAATTTTGAGGTTTGCAAAGGATTCTGGGTAACAGAACCTGGTCAGAGCCCCACAAGTCACCCCATCTTGGATTCCCCTAGGTCTCTAGTTTAAAAAATGCACAGGTTTGGAAGGTTTCCCTAGGTGCCGGCTGAGCTAGAGGCCAAAATCTACAGGTAGGCACTTTGCAAAAAACAGCTCTGTTTTCTTTAAAAAAATGGGATATGTCAACGTTGTGTTTCGGGGCGTCTCCTGTCGCGGCCGCTAGGCCTACCCACACAAGTGAGGTATCATTTTTATTGGGAGACTTGGGGAAACGCTGGGTGGAAGGAAATTTGTGGCTCCTCTCATATTCCAGAACTTTCTGTCACCGAAATGTGAGGAAAATGTGTTTTTTTTAGCCAAATTTTGAGGTTTGCAAAGGATTCTGGGTAACAGAACCTAGTCAGAGCCCCACAAGTCACCCCATCTTGGATTCCCCTAGGTCTCTAGTTTTCAAAAATGCACAGGTTTGGTAGGTTTCCCTAGGTGCTGACTAAGCTAGAGGCCAAAATCTACAGGTAGTCACTTTGCAAAAAACAGCTCTGTTTTCTGTGATGTGTCCACGTTGTGTTTTGGGGCATATTCTGTTGCGGGCGCTAGGCCTACCCACACAAGTGAGGTACCATTTTTATCGGGAGACTTGGGGGAACGCTGGGTGGAAGGAAATTTGTGGCTCCTCTCAGATTCCAGAACTTTCTGCCACAGAAATGTGAGGAACATGTGTTTTTTTTTAGCCAAATTTTGAGGTTTGCAAAGGATTCTGGGTAACAGAACCTGGTCAGAGCCCCACAAGTCACCCCATCTTGGATTCCCCTAGGTCTCTAGTTTAAAAAATGCACAGGTTTGGAAGGTTTCCCTAGGTGCCCGCTGAGCTAGAGGCCAAAATCTACAGGTAGGCACTTTGCAAAAAACAGCTCTGTTTTCTTTAAAAAAATGGGATATGTCAACGTTGTGTTTTGGGGCGTGTCCTGTCGCGGCCGCTAGGCCTACCCACACAAGTGAGGTATCATTTTTATTGGGAGACTTGGGGAAACGCTGGGTGGAAGGAAATTTGTGGCTCCTCTCATATTCCAGAACTTTCTGTCACCGAAATGTGAGGAAAATGTGTTTTTTTTTGCCACATTTTGAGGTTTGCAAAGGATTCTGGGTAACAGAACCTAGTCAGAGCCCCACAAGTCACCCCATCTTGGATTCCCCTAGGTCTCTAGTTTTCAAAAATGCACAGGTTTGGTAGGTTTCCCTAGGTGCTGACTAAGCTAGAGGCCAAAATCTACAGGTAGTCACTTTGCAAAAAACAGCTCTGTTTTCTGTGATGTGTCCACGTTGTGTTTTGGGGCATATTCTGTTGCGGGCGCTAGGCCTACCCACACAAGTGAGGTACAATTTTTATCGGGAGACTTGGGGGAACGCTGGGTGGAAGGAAATTTATGGCTCCTCTCAGATTCCAGAACTTTCTGTCACCGAAATGTGAGGAACATGTGTTTTCTTAGCCAAATTTTGAGGTTTGCAAAGGTTTCTGGGTAACAGAACCTGGTCCGAGCCCCGCAAGTCACCCCTCCTTGGATTCCCCTAGTTCTCTAGTTTTCAGAAATGCACAGGTTTGGTAGGTTTCCCTAGGTGCCGGCTGAGCTAGAGGCCAAAATCTACAGGTAGGCACTTCGCAAAAAACACCTCTGTTTTCTTCCAAAAATTTGGATGTGTCCACGTTGCGCTTTGGGGCGTTCCCTGTCGCGGGCGCTAGGCCTACCCACACAAGTGAGGTATAATTTTTATCGGGAGACTTGGGGGAACGCTGGGTGGAAGGAAATTTGTGGCTCCTCTCAGATTCCAGAACTTTCTGCCACAGAAATGTGAGGAAAATGTGTTTTTTTTAGCCAAATTTTGAGGTTTGCAAAGGATTCTGGGTAACAGAACCTAGTCAGAGCCCCACAAGTCACCCCATCTTGGATTCCCCTAGGTCTCTAGTTTTCAAAAATGCACAGGTTTGGTAGGTTTCCCTAGGTGCTGACTAAGCTAGAGGCCAAAATCTACAGGTAGTCACTTTGCAAAAAACAGCTCTGTTTTCTGTGATGTGTCCACGTTGAGTTTTGGGGCATATTCTGTTGCGGGCGCTAGGCCTACCCACACACGTGAGGTACCATTTTTATCGGGAGACTTGGGGGAACGCTGGGTGGAAGGAAATTTATGGCTCCTCTCAGATTCCAGAACTTTCTGTCACCGAAATGTGAGGAACATGTGTTTTCTTAGCCACATTTTGAGGTTTGGAAAGGTTTCTGGGTAACAGAACCTGGTCCGAGCCCCGCAAGTCACCCCTCCTTGAATTCCCCTAGGTCTCTAGTTTTCAGAAATGCACAGGTTTGGTAGGTTTCCCTAGGTGCCGGCTGAGCTAGAGGCCAAAATCTACAGGTAGGCACTTCGCAAAAAACACCTCTGTTTTCTTCCAAAAATTTGGATGTGTCCACGTTGCGCTTTGGGGCGTTCCCTGTCGCGGGCGCTAGGCCTACCCACACAAGTGAGGTATCATTTTTATCGGGAGACTTGGGGGAACGCTGGGTGGAAGGAAATTTGTGGCTCCTCTCAGATTCCAGAACTTTCTGCCACAGAAATGTGAGGAACATGTGTTTTTTTAGCCACATTTTGAGGTTTGCAAAGGATTCTGGGTAACAGAACCTGGTCAGAGCCCCACAAGTCACCCCATCTTGGATTCCCCTAGGTCTCTAGTTTAAAAAATGCACAGGTTTGGAAGGTTTCAATAGGTGCCGGCTGAGCTAGAGGCCAAAATCTACAGGTAGGCACTTTGCAAAAAACAGCTCTGTTTTCTTTAAAAAAATGGGATATGTCAACGTTGTGTTTTGGGGCGTCTCTTGTCGCGGCCGCTAGGCCTACCCACACAAGTGAGGTATCATTTTTATTGGGAGACTTGGGGAAACGCTGGGTGGAAGGAAATTTGTGGCTCCTCTCATGTTCCAGAACTTTCTGTCACCGAAATGTGAGGAAAATGTGTTTTTTTTTGCCAAATTTTGAGGTTTGCAAAGGATTCTGGGTAACAGAACCTAGTCAGAGCCCCACAAGTCACCCCATCTTGGATTCCCCTAGGTCTCTAGTTTTCAAAAATGCACAGGTTTGGTAGATTTCCCTAGGTGCTGACTAAGCTAGAGGCCAAAATCTACAGGTAGTCACTTTGCAAAAAACAGCTCTGTTTTCTGTGATGTGTCCACGTTGTGTTTTGGGGCATATTCTGTTGCGGGCGCTAGGCCTACCCACACAAGTGAGGTACAATTTTTATCGGGAGACTTGGGGGAACGCTGGGTGGAAGGAAATTTATGGCTCCTCTCAGATTCCAGAACTTTCTGTCACCGAAATGTGAGGAACATGTGTTTTCTTAGCCACATTTTGAGGTTTGCAAAGGTTTCTGGGTAACAGAACCTGGTCGGAGCCCCGCAAGTCACCCCTCCTTGGATTCCCCTAGTTCTCTAGTTTTCAGAAATGCACAGGTTTGGTAGGTTTCCCTAGGTGCCGGCTGAGCTAGAGGCCAAAATCTACAGGTAGGCACTTCGCAAAAAACACCTCTGTTTTCTTCCAAAAATTTGGATGTGTCCACGTTGCGCTTTGGGGCGTTCCCTGTCGCGGGCGCTAGGCCTACCCACACAAGTGAGGTATAATTTTTATCGGGAGACTTGGGGGAACGCTGGGTGGAAGGAAATTTGTGGCTCCTCTCAGATTCCAGAACTTTCTGCCACAGAAATGTGAGGAAAATGTGTTTTTTTTAGCCAAATTTTGAGGTTTGCAAAGGATTCTGGGTAACAGAACCTAGTCAGAGCCCCACAAGTCACCCCATCTTGGATTCCCCTAGGTCTCTAGTTTTCAAAAATGCACAGGTTTGGTAGGTTTCCCTAGGTGCTGACTAAGCTAGAGGCCAAAATCTACAGGTAGTCACTTTGCAAAAAACAGCTCTGTTTTCTGTGATGTGTCCACGTTGTGTTTTGGGGCATATTCTGTTGCGGGCGCTAGGCCTACTCACACACGTGAGGTACCATTTTTATCGGGAGACTTGGGGGAACGCTGGGTGGAAGGAAATTTATGGCTCCTCTCAGATTCCAGAACTTTCTGTCACCGAAATGTGAGGAACATGTGTTTTCTTAGCCACATTTTGAGGTTTGGAAAGGTTTCTGGGTAACAGAACCTGGTCCGAGCCCCGCAAGTCACCCCTCCTTGGATTCCCCTAGGTCTCTAGTTTTCAGAAATGCACAGGTTTGGTAGGTTTCCCTAGGTGCCGGCTGAGCTAGAGGCCAAAATCTACAGGTAGGCACTTCGCAAAAAACACCTCTGTTTTCTTCCAAAAATTTGGATGTGTCCACGTTGCGCTTTGGGGCGTTCCCTGTCGCGGGCGCTAGGCCTACCCACACAAGTGAGGTATCATTTTTATCGGGAGACTTGGGGGAACGCTGGGTGGAAGGAAATTTGTGGCTCCTCTCAGATTCCAGAACTTTCTGCCACAGAAATGTGAGGAACATGTGTTTTTTTAGCCACATTTTGAGGTTTGCAAAGGATTCTGGGTAACAGAACCTGGTCAGAGCCCCACAAGTCACCCCATCTTGGATTCCCCTAGGTCTCTAGTTTAAAAAATGCACAGGTTTGGAAGGTTTCAATAGGTGCCGGCTGAGCTAGAGGCCAAAATCTACAGGTAGGCACTTTGCAAAAAACAGCTCCGTTTTCTTTAAAAAAATGGGATATGTCAACGTTGTGTTTTGGGGCGTCTCTTGTCGCGGCCGCTAGGCCTACCCACACAAGTGAGGTATCATTTTTATTGGGAGACTTGGGGAAACGCTGGGTGGAAGGAAATTTGTGGCTCCTCTCATGTTCCAGAACTTTCTGTCACCGAAATGTGAGGAAAATGTGTTTTTTTTAGCCAAATTTTGAGGTTTGCAAAGGATTCTGGGTAACAGAACCTAGTCAGAGCCCCACAAGTCACCCCATCTTGGATTCCCCTAGGTCTCCAGTTTTCAAAAATGCACAGGTTTGGTAGATTTCCCTAGGTGCTGACTAAGCTAGAGGCCAAAATCTACAGGTAGTCACTTTGCAAAAAACAGCTCTGTTTTCTGTGATGTGTCCACGTTGTGTTTTGGGGCATACTCTGTTGCGGGCGCTAGGCCTACCCACACAAGTGAGGTACCATTTTTATCGGGAGACTTGGGGGAACGCTGGGTGGAAGGAAATTTATGGCTCCTCTCAGATTCCAGAACTTTCTGTCACCGAAATGTGAGGAACATGTATTTTCTTAGCCACATTTTGAGGTTTGCAAAGGTTTCTGGGTAACAGAACCTGGTCGGAGCCCCGCAAGTCACCCCTCCTTGGATTCCCCTAGGTCTCTAGTTTTCAGAAATGCACAGGTTTGGTAGGTTTCCCTAGGTGCCGGCTGAGCTAGAGGCCAAAATCTACAGGTAGGCACTTCGCAAAAAACACCTCTGTTTTCTTCCAAAAATGTGGATGTGTCCACGTTGCGCTTTGGGGCGTTCCCTGTCGCGGGCGCTAGGCCTACCCACACAAGTGAGGTATAATTTTTATCGGGAGACTTGGGGGAACGCTGGGTGGAAGGAAATTTGTGGCTCCTCTCAGATTCCAGAACTTTCTGCCACAGAAATGTGAGGAAAATGTGTTTTTTTTAGCAAAATTTTGAGGTTTGCAAAGGATTCTGGGTAACAGAACCTAGTCAGAGCCCCACAAGTCACCCCATCTTGGATTCCCCTAGGTCTCTAGTTTTCAAAAATGCACAGGTTTGGTAGGTTTCCCTAGGTGCTGACTAAGCTAGAGGCCAAAATCTACAGGTAGTCACTTTGCAAAAAACAGCTCTGTTTTCTGTGATGTGTCCACGTTGTGTTTTGGGGCATATTCTGTTGCGGGCGCTAGGCCTACCCACACAAGTGAGGTACCATTTTTATCGGGAGACTTGGGGGAACGCTGGGTGGAAGGAAATTTATGGCTCCTCTCAGATTCCAGAACTTTCTGTCACCGAAATGTGAGGAACATGTGTTTTCTTAGCCACATTTTGAGGTTTGGAAAGGTTTCTGGGTAACAGAACCTGGTCCGAGCCCCGCAAGTCACCCCTCCTTGGATTCCCCTAGGTCTCTAGTTTTCAGAAATGCACAGGTTTGGTAGGTTTCCCTAGGTGCCGGCTGAGCTAGAGGCCAAAATCTACAGGTAGGCACTTCGCAAAAAACACCTCTGTTTTCTTCCAAAAATTTGGATGTGTCCACGTTGTGCTTTGGGGCGTTCCCTGTCGCGGGCGCTAGGCCTACCCACACAAGTGAGGTATCATTTTTATCGGGAGACTTGGGGGAACGCTGGGTGGAAGGAAATTTGTGGCTCCTCTCAGATTCCAGAACTTTCTGCCACAGAAATGTGAGGAACATGTGTTTTTTTAGCCAAATTTTGAGGTTTGCAAAGGATTCTGGGTAACAGAACCTGGTCAGAGCCCCACAAGTCACCCCATCTTGGATTCCCCTAGGTCTCTAGTTTAAAAAATGCACAGGTTTGGAAGGTTTCCCTAGGTGCCGGCTGAGCTAGAGGCCAAAATCTACAGGTAGGCACTTTGCAAAAAACAGCTCTGTTTTCTTTTAAAAAATGGGATATGTCAACGTTGTGTTTTGGGGCATCTCTTGTCGCGGCCGCTAGGCCTACCCACACAAGTGAGGTATCATTTTTATTGGGAGACTTGGGGAAACGCTGGGTGGAAGGAAATTTGTGGCTCCTCTCATGTTCCAGAACTTTCTGTCACCGAAATGTGAGGAAAATGTGTTTTTTTTAGCCAAATTTTGAGGTTTGCAAAGGATTCTGGGTAACAGAACCTAGTCAGAGCCCCACAAGTCACCCCATCTTGGATTCCCCTAGGTCTCTAGTTTTCAAAAATGCACAGGTTTGGTAGATTTCCCTAGGTGCTGACTAAGCTAGAGGCCAAAATCTACAGGTAGTCACTTTGCAAAAAACAGCTCTGTTTTCTGTGATGTGTCCACGTTGTGTTTTGGGGCATATTCTGTTGCGGGCGCTAGGCCTACCCACACAAGTGAGGTACCATTTTTATCGGGAGACTTGGGGGAACGCTGGGTGGAAGGAAATTTATGGCTCCTCTCAGATTCCAGAACTTTCTGTCACCGAAATGTGAGGAACATGTGTTTTCTTAGCCACATTTTGAGGTTTGCAAAGGTTTCTGGGTAACAGAACCTGGTCGGAGCCCCGCAAGTCACCACTCCTTGGATTCCCCTAGGTCTCTAGTTTTCAGAAATGCACAGGTTTGGTAGGTTTCCCTAGGTGCCGGCTGCGCTAGAGGCCAAAATCTACAGGTAGGCACTTCGCAAAAAACACCTCTGTTTTCTTCCAAAAATTTGGATGTGTCCACGTTGCGCTTTGGGGCGTTCCCTGTCGCGGGCGCTAGGCCTACCCACACAAGTGAGGTATCATTTTTATCGGGAGACTTGGGGGAACGCTGGGTGGAAGGAAATTTGTGGCTCCTCTCAGATTCCAGAACTTTCTGCCACAGAAATGTGAGGAACATGTGTTTTTTTAGCCAAATTTTGAGGTTTGCAAAGGATTCTGGGTAACAGAACCTGGTCAGAGCCCCACAAGTCACCCCATCTTGGATTCCCCTAGGTCTCTAGTTTAAAAAATGCACAGGTTTGGAAGGTTTCCCTAGGTGCCGGCTGAGCTAGAGGCCAAAATCTACAGGTAGGCACTTTGCAAAAAACAGCTCTGTTTTCTTTAAAAAAATGGGATATGTCAACGTTGTGTTTCGGGGCGTCTCCTGTCGCGGCCGCTAGGCCTACCCACACAAGTGAGGTATCATTTTTATTGGGAGACTTGGGGAAACGCTGGGTGGAAGGAAATTTGTGGCTCCTCTCATATTCCAGAACTTTCTGTCACCGAAATGTGAGGAAAATGTGTTTTTTTTAGCCAAATTTTGAGGTTTGCAAAGGATTCTGGGTAACAGAACCTAGTCAGAGCCCCACAAGTCACCCCATCTTGGATTCCCCTAGGTCTCTAGTTTTCAAAAATGCACAGGTTTGGTAGGTTTCCCTAGGTGCTGACTAAGCTAGAGGCCAAAATCTACAGGTAGTCACTTTGCAAAAAACAGCTCTGTTTTCTGTGATGTGTCCACGTTGTGTTTTGGGGCATATTCTGTTGCGGGCGCTAGGCCTACCCACACAAGTGAGGTACCATTTTTATCGGGAGACTTGGGGGAACGCTGGGTGGAAGGAAATTTGTGGCTCCTCTCAGATTCCAGAACTTTCTGCCACAGAAATGTGAGGAACATGTGTTTTTTTAGCCAAATTTTGAGGTTTGCAAAGGTTTCTGGGTAACAGAACCTGGTCCGAGCCCCGCAAGTCACCCCTCCTTGGATTCCCCTAGGTCTCTAGTTTTCAGAAATGCACAGGTTTGGTAGGTTTCCCTAGGTGCCGGCTGAGCTAGAGGCCAAAATCTACAGGTAGGCACTTCGCAAAAAACACCTCTGTTTTCTTCCAAAAATTTGGATGTGTCCACGTTGCGCTTTGGGGCGTTCCCTGTCGCGGGCGCTAGGCCTACCCACACAAGTTAGGTATCATTTTTATCGGGAGACTTGGGGGAACGCTGGGTGGAAGGAAATTTGTGGCTCCTCTCAGATTCCAGAACTTTCTGCCACAGAAATGTGAGGAACATGTGTTTTTTTAGCCAAATTTTGAGGTTTGCAAAGGATTCTGGGTAACAGAACCTGGTCAGAGCCCCACAAGTCACCCCATCTTGGATTCCCCTAGGTCTCTAGTTTAAAAAATGCACAGGTTTGGAAGGTTTCCCTAGGTGCCGGCTGAGCTAGAGGCCAAAATCTACAGGTAGGCACTTTGCAAAAAACAGCTATGTTTTCTTTCAAAAAATTGGATATGTCAACGTTGTGTTTTGGGGCGTCTCCTGTTGCGGCCGCTAGGCCTACCCACACAATTGAGGTATCATTTTTATTGGGAGACTTGGGGAAACGCTGGGTGGAAGGAAATTTGTGGCTCCTCTCATATTCCAGAACTTTCTGTCACCGAAATGTGAGGAAAATGTATTTTTTGTGGCCAAATTTTGAGGTTTGCAAAGGATTCTGGGTAACAGAACCTAGTCAGAGCCCCACAAGTCACCCCATCTTGGATTCCCCTAGGTCTCTAGTTTTCAGAAATGCACAGGTTTGGTAGGTTTCCCTAGGTGCTGACTGAGCTAGAGGCCAAAATCTACAGGTAGTCACTTTGCGAAAAACAGCTCTGTTTTCTGTGATGTGTCCACGTTGTGTTTTGGGGCATATTCTGTTGCGGGCGCTAGGCCTACCCACACAAGTGAGGTATCATTTTTATTGGGAGACTTGGGGAAACGCTGGGTGGAAGGAAATTTGTGGCTCCTCTCATATTCCAGAACTTTCTGTCACCGAAATGTGAGGAAAATGTGTTTTTTTTAGCCAAATTTTGAGGTTTGCAAAGGATTCTGGGTAACAGAACCTAGTCAGAGCCCCAAAAGTCACCCCATCTTGGATTCCCCTAAGTCTCTAGTTTTCAAAAATGCACAGGTTTGGTAGGTTTCCCTAGGTGCTGAGTAAGCTAGAGGCCAAAATCTACAGGTAGTCACTTTGCAAAAAACAGCTCTGTTTTCTGTGATGTGTCCACGTTGTGTTTTGGGGCATATTCTGTTGCGGGCGCTAGGCCTACCCACACAAGTGAGGTACCATTTTTATCGGGAGACTTGGGGGAACGCTGGGTGGAAGGAAATTTATGGCTCCTCTCAGATTCCAGAACTTTCTGTCACCGAAATGTGAGGAACATGTGTTTTCTTAGCCAAATTTTGAGGTTTGCAAAGGTTTCTGGGTAACAGAACCTGGTCCGAGCCCCGCAAGTCACCCCTCCTTGGATTCCCCTAGTTCTCTAGTTTTCAGAAATGCACAGGTTTGGTAGGTTTCCCTAGGTGCCGGCTGAGCTAGAGGCCAAAATCTACAGGTAGGCACTTCGCTAAAAACACCTCTGTTTTCTTCCAAAAATTTGGATGTGTCCACGTTGCGCTTTGGGGCGTTCCCTGTCGCGGGCGCTAGGCCTACCCACACAAGTGAGGTATCATTTTTATCGGGAGACTTGGGGGAACGCTGGGTGGAAGGAAATTTGTGGCTCCTCTCAGATTCCAGAACTTTCTGCCACAGAAATGTGAGGAACATGTGTTTTTTTAGGCAAATTTTGAGGTTTGCAAAGGATTCTGGGTAACAGAACCTGGTCAGAGCCCCACAAGTCACCCCATCTTGGATTCCCCTAGGTCTCTAGTTTAGAAAATGCACAGGTTTGGAAGGTTTCCCTAGGTGCCGGCTGAGCTAGAGGCCAAAATCTACAGGTAGGCACTTTGCAAAAAACAGCTCTGTTTTCTTTCAAAAAATGGGATATGTCAACGTTGTGTTTTGGGGCGTTCCATGTCGCGGCCGCTAGGCCCACCCACACTAGTGAGGTATAATTTTTATCGGGAGACTTGGGGAAACGCTGGGTGGAAGGAAATTTGTGGCTCCTCTCATATTCCAGAACTTTCTGTCACCGAAATGTGAGGAAAATGTGTTTTTTTTAGCCAAATTTTGAGGTTTGCAAAGGATTCTGGGTAACAGAACCTAGTCAGAGCCCCACAAGTCACCCCATCTTGGATTCCCCTAGGTCTCTAGTTTTCAAAAATGCACAGGTTTGGTAGGTTTCCCTAGGTGCTGACTAAGCTAGAGGCCAAAATCTACAGGTAGTCACTTTGCAAAAAACAGCTCTGTTTTCTGTGATGTGTCCACGTTGTGTTTTGGGGCATATTCTGTTGCGGGCGCTAGGCCTACCCACACAAGTGAGGTACCATTTTTATCGGGAGACTTGGGGGAACGCTGGGTGGAAGGAAATTTATGGCTCCTCTCAGATTCCAGAACTTTCTGTCACCGAAATGTGAGGAACATGTGTTTTCTTAGCCAAATTTTGAGGTTTGCAAAGGATTCTGGGTAACAGAACCTGGTCCGAGCCCCGCAAGTCACCCCTCCTTGGATTCCCCTAGGTCTCTAGTTTTCAGAAATGCACAGGTTTGGTAGGTTTCCCTAGGTGCCGGCTGAGCTAGAGGCCAAAATCTACAGGTAGGCACTTCGCAAAAAACACCTCTGTTTTCTTCCAAAAATTTGGATGTGTCCACGTTGCGCTTTGGGGAGTTCCCTGTCGCGGGCGCTAGCCCTACCCACACAAGTGAGGTATCATTTTTATCGGGAGACTTGGGGGAACGCTGGGTGGAAGGAAATTTGTGGCTCCTCTCAGATTCCAGAACTTTCTGCCACAGAAATGTGAGGAACATGTGTTTTTTTAGCCAAATTTTGAGGTTTGCAAAGGATTCTGGGTAACAGAACCTGGTCAGAGCCCCACAAGTCACCCCATCTTGGATTCCCCTAGGTCTCTAGTTTAAAAAATGCACAGGTTTGGAAGGTTTCCCTAGGTGCCGGCTGAGCTAGAGGCCAAAATCTACAGGTAGGCACTTTGCAAAAAACAGCTCTGTTTTCTTTAAAAAAATGGGATATGTCAACGTTGTGTTTTGGGGCGTGTCCTGTCGCGGCCGCTAGGCCTACCCACACAAGTGAGGTATCATTTTTATTGGGAGACTTGGGGAAACGCTGGGTGGAAGGAAATTTGTGGCTCCTCTCATATTCCAGAACTTTCTGTCACCGAAATGTGAGGAAAATGTGTTTTTTTTAGCCACATTTTGAGGTTTGCAAAGGATTCTGGGTAACAGAACCTAGTCAGAGCCCCACAAGTCACCCCATCTTGGATTCCCCTAGGTCTCTAGTTTTCAAAACTGCACAGGTTTGGTAGGTTTCCCTAGGTGCTGACTAAGCTAGAGGCCAAAATCTACAGGTAGTCACTTTGCAAAAAACAGCTCTGTTTTCTGTGATGTGTCCACGTTGTGTTTTGGGGCATATTCTGTTGCGGGCGCTAGGCCTACCCACACAAGTGAGGTACAATTTTTATCGGGAGACTTGGGGGAACGCTGGGTGGAAGGAAATTTATGGCTCCTCTCAGATTCCAGAACTTTCTGTCACCGAAATGTGAGGAACATGTGTTTTCTTAGCCAAATTTTGAGGTTTGCAAAGGTTTCTAGGTAACAGAACCTGGTCCGAGCCCCGCAAGTCACCCCTCCTTGGATTCCCCTAGTTCTCTAGTTTTCAGAAATGCACAGGTTTGGTAGGTTTCCCTAGGTGCCGGCTGAGCTAGAGGCCAAAATCTACAGGTAGGCACTTCGCAAAAAACACCTCTGTTTTCTTCCAAAAATTTGGATGTGTCCACGTTGCGCTTTGGGGCGTTCCCTGTCGCGGGCGCTAGGCCTACCCACACAAGTGAGGTATAATTTTTATCGGGAGACTTGGGGGAACGCTGGGTGGAAGGAAATTTGTGGCTCCTCTCAGATTCCAGAACTTTCTGCCACAGAAATGTGAGGAAAATGTGTTTTTTTTAGCCAAATTTTGAGGTTTGCAAAGGATTCTGGGTAACAGAACCTAGTCAGAGCCCCACAAGTCACCCCATCTTGGATTCCCCTAGGTCTCTAGTTTTCAAAAATGCACAGGTTTGGTAGGTTTCCCTAGGTGCTGACTAAGCTAGAGGCCAAAATCTACAGGTAGTCACTTTGCAAAAAACAGCTCTGTTTTCTGTGATGTGTCCACGTTGTGTTTTGTGGCATATTCTGTTGCGGGCGCTAGGCCTACCCACACAAGTGAGGTACCATTTTTATCGGGAGACTTGGGGGAACGCTGGGTGGAAGGAAATTTATGGCTCCTCTCAGATTCCAGAACTTTCTGTCACCGAAATGTGAGGAACATGTGTTTTCTTAGCCACATTTTGAGGTTTGGAAAGGTTTCTGGGTAACAGAACCTGGTCCGAGCCCCGCAAGTCACCCCTCCTTGAATTCCCCTAGGTCTCTAGTTTTCAGAAATGCACAGGTTTGGTAGGTTTCCCTAGGTGCCGGCTGAGCTAGAGGCCAAAATCTACAGGTAGGCACTTCGCAAAAAACACCTCTGTTTTCTTCCAAAAATTTGGATGTGTCCACGTTGCGCTTTGGGGCGTTCCCTGTCGCGGGCGCTAGGCCTACCCACACAAGTGAGGTATCATTTTTATCGGGAGACTTGGGGGAACGCTGGGTGGAAGGAAATTTGTGGCTCCTCTCAGATTCCAGAACTTTCTGCCACAGAAATGTGAGGAACATGTGTTTTTTTAGCCACATTTTGAGGTTTGCAAAGGATTCTGGGTAACAGAACCTGGTCAGAGCCCCACAAGTCACCCCATCTTGGATTCCCCTAGGTCTCTAGTTTAAAAAATGCACAGGTTTGGAAGGTTTCCCTAGGTGCCGGCTGAGCTAGAGGCCAAAATCTACAGGTAGGCACTTTGCAAAAAACAGCTCTGTTTTCTTTAAAAAAATGGGATATGTCAACGTTGTGTTTTGGGGCGTCTCCTGTCGCGGCCGCTAGGCCTACCCACACAAGTGAGGTATCATTTTTATTGGGAGACTTGGGGAAACGCTGGGTGGAAGGAAATTTGTGGCTCCTCTCATGTTCCAGAACTTTCTGTCACCGAAATGTGAGGAAAATGTGTTTTTTTTAGCCAAATTTTGAGGTTTGCAAAGGATTCTGGGTAACAGAACCTAGTCAGAGCCCCACAAGTCACCCCATCTTGGATTCCCCTAGGTCTCTAGTTTTCAAAAATGCACAGGTTTGGTAGGTTTCCCTAGGTGCTGACTAAGCTAGAGGCCAAAATCTACAGGTAGTCACTTTGCAAAAAACAGCTCTGTTTTCTGTGATGTGTCCACGTTGTGTTTTGGGGCATATTCTGTTGCGGGCGCTAGGCCTACCCACACAAGTGAGGTACAATTTTTATCGGGAGACTTGGGGGAACGCTGGGTGGAAGGAAATTTATGGCTCCTCTCAGATTCCAGAACTTTCTGTCACCGAAATGTGAGGAACATGTGTTTTTTTTAGCCAAATTTTGAGGTTTGCAAAGGATTCTGGGTAACAGAACCTAGTCAGAGCCCCACAAGTCACCCCATCTTGGATTCCCCTAGGTCTCTAGTTTTCAAAAATGCACAGGTTTGGTAGGTTTCCCTAGGTGCTGACTAAGCTAGAGGCCAAAATCTACAGGTAGTCACTTTGCAAAAAACAGCTCTGTTTTCTGTGATGTGTCCACGTTGTGTTTTGGGGCATATTCTGTTGCGGGCGCTAGGCCTACCCACACAAGTGAGGTACAATTTTTATTGGGAGACTTGGGGGAACGCTGGGTGGAAGGAAATTTATGGCTCCTCTCAGATTCCAGAACTTTCTGTCACCGAAATGTGAGGAACATGTGTTTTCTTAGCCAAATTTTGAGGTTTGCAAAGGTTTCTAGGTAACAGAACCTGGTCCGAGCCCCGCAAGTCACCCCTCCTTGGATTCCCCTAGTTCTCTAGTTTTCAGAAATGCACAGGTTTGGTAGGTTTCCCTAGGTGCCGGCTGAGCTAGAGGCCAAAATCTACAGGTAGGCACTTCGCAAAAAACACCTCTGTTTTCTTCCAAAAATTTGGATGTGTCCACGTTGCGCTTTGGGGCGTTCCCTGTCGCGGGCGCTAGGCCTACCCACACAAGTGAGGTATAATTTTTATCGGGAGACTTGGGGGAACGCTGGGTGGAAGGAAATTTGTGGCTCCTCTCAGATTCCAGAACTTTCTGCCACAGAAATGTGAGGAAAATGTGTTTTTTTTAGCCAAATTTTGAGGTTTGCAAAGGATTCTGGGTAACAGAACCTAGTCAGAGCCCCACAAGTCACCCCATCTTGGATTCCCCTAGGTCTCTAGTTTTCAAAAATGCACAGGTTTGGTAGGTTTCCCTAGGTGCTGACTAAGCTAGAGGCCAAAATCTACAGGTAGTCACTTTGCAAAAAACAGCTCTGTTTTCTGTGATGTGTCCACGTTGTGTTTTGGGGCATATTCTGTTGCGGGCGCTAGGCCTACCCACACAAGTGAGGTACCATTTTTATCGGGAGACTTGGGGGAACGCTGGGTGGAAGGAAATTTATGGCTCCTCTCAGATTCCAGAACTTTCTGTCACCGAAATGTGAGGAACATGTGTTTTCTTAGCCACATTTTGAGGTTTGGAAAGGTTTCTGGGTAACAGAACCTGGTCCGAGCCCCGCAAGTCACCCCTCCTTGGATTCCCCTAGGTCTCTAGTTTTCAGAAATGCACAGGTTTGGTAGGTTTCCCTAGGTGCCGGCTGAGCTAGAGGCCAAAATCTACAGGTAGGCACTTCGCAAAAAACACCTCTGTTTTCTTCCAAAAATTTGGATGTGTCCACATTGCGCTTTGGGGCGTTCCCTGTCGCGGGCGCTAGGCCTACCCACACAAGTGAGGTATCATTTTTATCGGGAGACTTGGGGGAACGCTGGGTGGAAGGAAATTTGTGGCTCCTCTCAGATTCCAGAACTTTCTGCCACAGAAATGTGAGGAACATGTGTTTTTTTAGCCACATTTTGAGGTTTGCAAAGGATTCTGGGTAACAGAACCTGGTCAGAGCCCCACAAGTCACCCCATCTTGGATTCCCCTAGGTCTCTAGTTTAAAAAATGCACAGGTTTGGAAGGTTTCCCTAGGTGCTGACTGAGCTAGAGGCCAAAATCTACAGGTAATCACTTTGCAAAAAACAGCTCTGTTTTCTGTGATGTGTCCACGTTGTGTTTTGGGGCATATTCTGTTGCGGGCGCTAGGCCTACCCACACAAGTGAGGTATAATTTTTATCGGGAGACTTGGGGGAACGCTGGGTGGAAGGAAATTTGTGGCTCCTCTCAGATTCCAGAACTTTCTGCCACAGAAATGTGAGGAAAATGTGTTTTTTTTAGCCAAATTTTGAGGTTTGCAAAGGATTCTGGGTAACAGAACCTAGTCAGAGCCCCACAAGTCACCCCATCTTGGATTCCCCTAGGTCTCTAGTTTTCAAAAATGCACAGGTTTGGTAGGTTTCCCTAGGTGCTGACTAAGCTAGAGGCCAAAATCTACAGGTAGTCACTTTGCAAAAAACAGCTCTGTTTTCTGTGATGTGTCCACGTTGTGTTTTGGGGCATATTCTGTTGCGGGCGCTAGGCCTACCCACACAAGTGAGGTACCATTTTTATCGGGAGACTTGGGGGAACGCTGGGTGGAAGGAAATTTATGGCTCCTCTCAGATTCCAGAACTTTCTGTCACCGAAATGTGAGGAACATGTGTTTTCTTAGCCACATTTTGAGGTTTGGAAAGGTTTCTGGGTAACAGAACCTGGTCCGAGCCCCGCAAGTCACCCCTCCTTGGATTCCCCTAGGTCTCTAGTTTTCAGAAATGCACAGGTTTGGTAGGTTTCCCTAGGTGCCGGCTGAGCTAGAGGCCAAAATCTACAGGTAGGCACTTCGCAAAAAACACCTCTGTTTTCTTCCAAAAATTTGGATGTGTCCACGTTGCGCTTTGGGGCGTTCCCTGTCGCGGGCGCTAGGCCTACCCACACAAGTGAGGTATCATTTTTATCGGGAGACTTGGGGGAACGCTGGGTGGAAGGAAATTTGTGGCTCCTCTCAGATTCCAGAACTTTCTGCCACAGAAATGTGAGGAACATGTGTTTTTTTAGCCACATTTTGAGGTTTGCAAAGGATTCTGGGTAACAGAACCTGGTCAGAGCCCCACAAGTCACCCCATCTTGGATTCCCCTAGGTCTCTAGTTTAAAAAATGCACAGGTTTGGAAGGTTTCCCTAGGTGCCGGCTGAGCTAGAGGCCAAAATCTACAGGTAGGCACTTTGCAAAAAACAGCTCTGTTTTCTTTAAAAAAATGGGATATGTCAACGTTGTGTTTCGGGGTGTCTCCTGTCGCGGCCGCTAGGCCTACCCACACAAGTGAGGTATCATTTTTATTGGGAGACTTGGGGAAACGCTGGGTGGAAGGAAATTTGTGGCTCCTCTCATGTTCCAGAACTTTCTGTCACCGAAATGTGAGGAAAATGTGTTTTTTTTAGCCAAATTTTGAGGTTTGCAAAGGATTCTGGGTAACAGAACCTAGTCAGAGCCCCACAAGTCACCCCATCTTGGATTCCCCTAGGTCTCTAGTTTTCAAAAATGCACAGGTTTGGTAGGTTTCCCTAGGTGCTGACTAAGCTAGAGGCCAAAATCTACAGGTAGTCACTTTGCAAAAAACAGCTCTGTTTTCTGTGATGTGTCCACGTTGTGATTTGGGGCATATTCTGTTGTGGGCGCTAGGCCTACCCACACAAGTGAGGTACCATTTTTATCGGGAGACTTGGGGGAACGCTGGGTGGAAGGAAATTTATGGCTCCTCTCAGATTCCAGAACTTTCTGTCACCGAAATGTGAGGAACATGTGTTTTCTTAGCCACATTTTGAGGTTTGCAAAGGTTTCTGGGTAACAGAACCTGGTCCGAGCCCCGCAAGACACCCCTCCTTGGATTCCCCTAGGTCTCTAGTTTTCAGAAATGCACAGGTTTGGTAGGTTTCCCTAAGTGCCGGCTGAGCTAGAGGCCAAAATCTACAGGTAGGCACTTCGCAAAAAACACCTCTGTTTTCTTCCAAAAATGTGGATGTGTCCACGTTGCGCTTTGGGGCGTTCCCTGTCGCGGGCGCTAGGCCTACCCACACAAGTGAGGTATCATTTTTATCGGGAGACTTGGGGGAACGCTGGGTGGAAGGAAATTTGTGGCTCCTCTCAGATTCCAGAACTTTCTGCCACAGAAATGTGAGGAACATGTGTTTTTTTAGCCAAATTTTGAGGTTTGCAAAGGATTCTGGGTAACAGAACCTGGTCAGAGCCCCACAAGTCACCCCTCCTTGGATTCCCCTAGGTCTCTAGTTTTCAGAAATGCACAGGTTATGTAGGTTTCCCTAGGTGCCGGCTGAGCTAGAGGCCAAAATCTACAGGTAGGCACTTCGCAAAAAACACCTCTGTTTTCTTCCAAAAATTTGGATGTGTCCACGTTGCGCTTTGGGGCGTTCCCTGTCGCGGGCGCTAGGCCTACCCACACAAGTGAGGTATAATTTTTATCGGGAGACTTGGGGGAACGCTGGGTGGAAGGAAATTTGTGGCTCCTCTCAGATTCCAGAACTTTCTGCCACAGAAATGTGAGGAACATGTGTTTTTTTAGCCAAATTTTGAGGTTTTCAAAGGATTCTGGGTAACAGAACCTGGTCAGAGCCCCACAAGTCACCCCATCTTGGATTCCCCTAGGTCTCTAGTTTAAAAAATGCACAGGTTTGGAAGGTTTCCCTAGGTGCCGGCTGAGCTAGAGGCCAAAATCTACAGGTAGGCACTTTGCAAAAAACAGCTCTGTTTTCTTTAAAAAAATGGGATATGTCAACGTTGTGTTTTGGGGCGTGTCCTGTCGCGGCCGCTAGGCCTACCCACACAAGTGAGGTATCATTTTTATTGGGAGACTTGGGGAAACGCTGGGTGGAAGGAAATGTGTGGCTCCTCTCATATTCCAGAACTTTCTGTCACCGAAATGTGAGGAAAATGTGTTTTTTTTAGCCAAATTTTGAGGTTTGCAAAGGATTCTGGGTAACAGAACCTAGTCAGAGCCCCACAAGTCACCCCATCTTGGATTCCCCTAGGTCTCTAGTTTTCAAAAATGCACAGGTTTGGTAGGTTTCCCTAGGTGCTGACTAAGCTAGAAGCCAAAATCTACAGGTAGTCACTTTGCAAAAAACAGCTCTGTTTTCTGTGATGTGTCCACGTTGTGTTTTGGGGCATATTCTGTTGCGGGCGCTAGGCCTACCCACACAAGTGAGGTACCTTTTTTATCGGGAGACTTGGGGGAACGCTGGGTGGAAGGAAATTTATGGCTCCTCTCAGATTCCAGAACTTTCTGTCACCGAAATGTGAGGAACATGTGTTTTCTTAGCCAAATTTTGAGGTTTGCAAAGGTTTCTGGGTAACAGAACCGGGTCCGAGCCCCGCAAGTCACCCCTCCTTGGATTCCCCTAGGTCTCTAGTTTCCAGAAATGCACAGGTTTGGTAGGTTTCCCTAGGTGCCGGCTGAGCTAGAGGCCAAAATCTACATGTAGGCACTTCGCAAAAAACACCTCTGTTTTCTTCCAAAAATGTGGATGTGTCCACGTTGCGCTTTGGGGCGTTCCCTGTTGCGGGCGCTAGGCCTACCCACACAAGTGAGGTATCATTTTTATCGGGAGACTTGGGGGAACGCTGGGTGGAATTAAATTTGTGGCTCCTCTCAGATTCCAGAACTTTCTGCCACAGAAATGTGAGGAACATGTGTTTTTTTAGCCAAATTTTGAGGTTTGCAAAGGATTCTGGGTAACAGAACCTGGTCAGAGCCCCACAAGTCACCCCATCTTGGATTCCCCTAGGTCTCTAGTTTAAAAAATGCACAGGTTTGGTAGGTTTCCCTAGGTGCCGGCTGAGCTAGAGGCCAAAATCTACAGGTAGTCACTTTGCAAAAAACAGCTCTGTTTTCTGTGATGTGTCCACGGTGTGTTTTGGGGCATATTCTGTTGCGGGTGCTAGGCCTACCTACACAAGTGAGGTACCATTTTTATCGGGAGACTTGGGGGAACGCTGGGTGGAAGGAAATTTATGGCTCCTCTCAGATTCCAGAACTTTCTGTCACCGAAATGTGAGGAACATGTGTTTTCTTAGCCAAATTTTGAGGTTTGCAAAGGTTTCTGAGTAACAGAACCTGGTCCGAAACCCCGCAAGTCACCTCTCCTTGGATTCCCCTAGGTCTCTAGTTTTCAGAATTGCACAGGTTTGGTAGGTTTCCCTAGGTGCTGACTGAGCTAGAGGCCAAAATCTACTGGTAGTCACTTTGCAAAAAACAGCTCTGTTTTCTGTGATGTGTCCACGTTGTGTTTTGGGGCATATTCTGTTGCGGGCGCTAGGCCTACCCACACAAGTGAGGTACCATTTTTATCGGGAGACTTGGGGAAACGCTGGGTGGAAGGAAATTTGTGGCTCCTCTCATATTCCAGAACTTTCTGTCACCGAAATGTGAGGAAAATGTGTTTTTTTTAGCCAAATTTTGAGGTTTGCAAAGGATTCTGGGTAACAGAACCTAGTCAGAGCCCCACAAGTCACCCCATCTTGGATTCCCCTAGGTCTCTAGTTTCAAAAATGCACAGGTTTGGAAGGTTTCCCTAGGTGCCGGCTGAGCTAGAGGCCAAAATCTACAGGTAGGCACTTTGCAAAAAACAGCTCTGTTTTCTTTAAAAAAATGGGATATGTCAACGTTGTGTTTTGGGGCGTCTCCTGTCGCGGCCGCTAGGCCTACCCACACAAGTGAGGTATCATTTTTATTGGGAGACTTGGGGAAACGCTGGGTGGAAGGAAATTTGTGGCTCCTCTCATATTCCAGAACTTTCTGTCACCGAAATGTGAGGAAAATTTGTTTTTTTTAGCCAAATTTTGAGGTTTGCAAAGGATTCTGGGTAACAGAACCTAGTCAGAGCCCCCAAGTCACCCCATCTTGGATTCCCCTAGGTCTCTAGTTTTCAAAAATGCACAGGTTTGGTAGGTTTCCCTAGGTGCTGACTGAGCTAGAGGCCAAAATCTACAGGTAGTCACTTTGCAAAAAACAGCTCTGTTTTCTGTGATGTGTCCACGTTGTGTTTTGGGGCATATTCTGTTGCGGGCGCTAGGCCTACCCACACAAGTGAGGTACCATTTTTATCGGGAGACTTGGGGGAACGCTGAGTGGAAGGAAATTTATGGCTCCTCTCAGATTCCAGAACTTTCTGTCACCGAAATGTGAGGAAAATATGTTTTTTTAGCCAAATTTTAAGGTTTGCAAAGGATTCTGGGTAACAGAACCTGGTCAGAGTCCCACAAGTCACCTCATCTTGGATTCCCCTAGGGCTCTAGTTTTCAAAAATGCACAGGTTTGGTAGGTTTCCCTAGGTGCCGGCTGAGCTAGAGGCCAAAATCTACAGGTAGGCACTTTGCAAAAAACAGCTCTGTTTTCTGTGATGTGTCCACGTTGTGTTTTGGGGCATATCCTGTTGCGGGCGCTATGCCTACCCACACAAGTGAGGTACCATTTTTATCGGGAGACTTGGGGGAACGCTGGGTGGAAGGAAATTTATGGCTCCTCTCAGATTCCAGAACTTTCTGTCACCGAAATGTGAGGAACATGTGTTTTCTTAGCCAAATTTTGAGGTTTGCAAAGGATTCTGAGTAACAGAACCTGGTCAGAGCCCCACAAGTCACCCCATCTTGGATTCCCCTAAGTCTCTGGTTTTAAAAAATGCACAGGTTTTTTAGGTTTCCCTAGGTGCCGGCTGAGCTAGAGGCCAAAATCTACAGGTACGCACTTTGCAAAAAACAGCTTAGTTTTCTTTAAAAAAATGGGATGTGTCAATGTTGTGTTTTGGGGCGTCTCCTGTCGCGGCCGCTAGGCCTACCCACACAAGTGAGGTGTCATTTTTATCGGGAGACTTGGGGGAATGCTGGGTGGAAGGAAATTTGTGGCTCCTCTCAGATTCCAGAACTTTCTGTCAATGAAATGTGAGGAACATGTGTTTTCTTAGCCAAATTTTGAGGATTGCAAAGGATTCTGGGTAACAGAACCTGGTCCGAGCCCCGCAAGTCACCCCTCCTTGGATTCCCCTAGGTCTCTAGTTTTCAGAAAAGCACAGGTTTGGTAGGTTTCCCTAGGTGCCGGCTGAGCTAGAGGCCAAAATCTACAGGTAGGCACTTCGCAAAAAACACCTCTGTTTTCTTCCAAAAATTTGGATGTGTCCACGTTGCGCTTTGGGGCGTTCCCTGTCGCGGGCGCTAGGCCTACCCATACAAGTGAGGTATAATTTTTATCGGGAGACTTGGGGGAACGCTGGGTGGAAGGAAATTTGTGGCTCCTCTCAGATTCCAGAACTTTCTGCCACAGAAATGTGAGGAAAATGTGTTTTTTTTAGCCAAATTTTGAGGTTTGCAAAGGATTCTGGGTAACAGAACCTAGTCAGAGCCCCACAAGTCACCCCATCTTGGATTCCCCTAGGTCTCTAGTTTTCAAAAATGCACAGGTTTGGTAGGTTTCCCTAGGTGCTGACTAAGCTAGAGGCCAAAATCTACAGGTAGTCACTTTGCAAAAAACAGCTCTGTTTTCTGTGATGTGTCCACGTTGTGTTTTGGGGCATATTCTGTTGCGGGCGCTAGGCCTACCCACACAAGTGAGGTACCAATTTTATCGGGAGACTTGGGGGAACGCTGGGTGGAAGGAAATTTATGGCTCCTCTCAGATTCCAGAACTTTCTGTCACCGAAATGTGAGGAACATGTGTTTTCTTAGCCACATTTTGAGGTTTGGAAAGGTTTCTGGGTAACAGAACCTGGTCCGAGCCCCGCAAGTCAACCCTCCTTGGATTCCCCTAGGTCTCTAGTTTTCAGAAATGCACAGGTTTGGTAGGGTTCCCTAGATGCCGGCTGAGCTAGAGGCCAAAATCTACAGGTAGGCACTTCGCAAAAAACACCTCTGTTTTCTTCCAAAAATTTGGATGTGTCCACGTTGCGCTTTGGGGCGTTCCCTGTCGCGGGCGCTAGGCCTACCCATACAAGTGAGGTATAATTTTTATCGGGAGACTTGGGGGAACGCTGGGTGGAAGGAAATTTGTGGCTCCTCTCAGATTCCAGAACTTTCTGCCACAGAAATGTGAGGAAAATGTGTTTTTTTTAGCCAAATTTTGAGGTTTGCAAAGGATTCTGGGTAACAGAACCTAGTCAGAGCCCCACAAGTCACCCCATCTTGGATTCCCCTAGGTCTCTAGTTATCAAAAATGCACAGGTTTGGTAGGTTTCCCTAGGCGCTGACTAAGCTAGAGGCCAAAATCTACAGGTAGTCACTTTGCAAAAAACAGCTTAGTTTTCTTTAAAAAAATGGGATGTGTCAATGTTGTGTTTTGGGGCGTCTCCTGTCGCGGCCGCTAGGCCTACCCACACAAGTGAGGTATCATTTTTATCGGGAGACTTGGGGGAACGCTGGGTGGAAGGAAATTTATGGCTCCTCTCAGATTCCAGAACTTTCTGTCACCGAAATGTGAAGAACATGTGTTTTCTTAGCCAAATTTTGAGGTTTGCAAAGGTTTCTGGGTAACAGAACCGGGTCCGAGCCCCGCAAGTCACCCCTCCTTGGATTCCCCTAGGTCTCTAGTTTTCAGAAATGCACAGGTTTGGTAGGTTTCCCTAGGTGCCGGCTGAGCTAGAGGCCAAAATCTACAGGTAGGCACTTCGCAAAAAACACCTCTGTTTTCTTCCAAAAATTTGGATGTGTCCACGTTGCGCTTTGGGGCGTTCCCTGTCGCGGGCGCTAGGCCTACCCATACAAGTGAGGTATAATTTTTATCGGGAGACTTGGGGGAACGCTGGGTGGAAGGAAATTTGTGGCTCCTCTCAGATTCCAGAACTTTCTGCCACAGAAATGTGAGGAAAATGTGTTTTTTTTTAGCCAAATTTTGAGGTTTGCAAAGGATTCTGGGTAACAGAACCTAGTCAGAGCCCCACAAGTCACCCCATCTTGGATTCCCCTAGGTCTCTAGTTTTCAAAAATGCGCAGGTTTGGTAGGTTTCCCTAGGTGCTGACTAAGCTAGAGGCCAAAATCTACAGGTAGTCACTTTGCAAAAAACAACTCTGTTTTCTGTGATGTGTCCACGTTGTGTTTTGGGGCATATTCTGTTGCGGGCGCTAGGCCTACCCACACAAGTGAGGTACCAATTTTATCGGGAGACTTGGGGGAACGCTGGGTGGAAGGAAATTTATGGCTCCTCTCAGATTCCAGAACTTTCTGTCACCGAAATGTGAGGAACATGTGTTTTCTTAGCCACATTTTGAGGTTTGGAAAGGTTTCTGGGTAACAGAACCTGGTCCGAGCCCCGCAAGTCACCCCTCCTTGGATTCCCCTAGGTCTCTAGTTTTCAGAAATGCACAGGTTTGGTAGGGTTCCCTAGATGCCGGCTGAGCTAGAGGCCAAAATCTACAGGTAGGCACTTCGCAAAAAACACCTCTGTTTTCTTCCAAAAATTTGGATGTGTCCACGTTGCGCTTTGGGGCGTTCCCTGTCGCGGGCGCTAGGCCTACCCATACAAGTGAGGTATAATTTTTATCGGGAGACTTGGGGGAACGCTGGGTGGAAGGAAATTTGTGGCTCCTCTCAGATTCCAGAACTTTCTGCCACAGAAATGTGAGGAAAATGTGTTTTTTTTTAGCCAAATTTTGAGGTTTGCAAAGGATTCTGGGTAACAGAACCTAGTCAGAGCCCCACAAGTCACCCCATCTTGGATTCCCCTAGGTCTCTAGTTATCAAAAATGCACAGGTTTGGTAGGTTTCCCTAGGCGCTGACTAAGCTAGAGGCCAAAATCTACAGGTAGTCACTTTGCAAAAAACAGCTCTGTTTTCTGTGATGTGTCCACGTTGTGTTTTGGGGCATATTCTGTTGCGGGCGCTAGGCCTACCCACACAAGTGAGGTACCAATTTTATCGGGAGACTTGGGGGAACGCTGGGTGGAAGGAAATTTATGGCTCCTCTCAGATTCCAGAACTTTCTGTCACCGAAATGTGAGGAACATGTGTTTTCTTAGCCACATTTTGAGGTTTGGAAAGGTTTCTGGGTAACAGAACCTGGTCCGAGCCCCGCAAGTCACCCCTCCTTGGATTCCCCTAGGTCTCTAGTTTTCAGAAATGCACAGGTTTGGTAGGTTTCCCTAGGTGCCGGCTGAGCTAGAGGCCAAAATCTACAGGTAGGCACTTCGCAAAAAACACCTCTGTTTTCTTCCAAAAATTTGGATGTGTCCACATTGCGCTTTGGGGCGTTCCCTGTCGCGGGCGCTAGGCCTACCCACACAAGTGAGGTATCATTTTTATCGGGAGACTTGGGGGAACGCTGGGTGGAAGGAAATTTGTGGCTCCTCTCAGATTCCAGAACTTTCTGCCACAGAAATGTGAGGAACATGTGTTTTTTTAGCCAAATTTTGAGGTTTGCAAAGGATTCTGGGTAACAGAACCTGGTCAGAGCCCCACAAGTCACCCCATCTTGGATTCCCCTAGGTCTCTAGTTTAAAAAATGCACAGGTTTGGAAGGTTTCCCTAGGTGCCGGCTGAGCTAGAGGCCAGAATCTACAGGTAGGAACTTCGCAAAAAACAGCTCTGTTTTCTTTAAAAAAATGGGATATGTCAACGTTGTGTTTTGGGGTGTCTCCTGTCGCGGCCGCTAGGCCTACCCACACAAGTGAGTTATCATTTTTATTGGGAGACTTGGGGAAACGCTGGGTGGAAGGAAATTTGTGGCTCCTCTCATGTTCCAGAACTTTCTGTCACCGAAATGTGAGGAAAATGTGTTTTTTTTAGCCAAATTTTGAGGTTTGCAAAGGATTCTGGGTAACAGAACCTGGTCCGAGCCCCGCAAGTCACCCCTCCTTGGATTCCCCTAGGTCTCTAGTTTTCAGAAATGCACAGGTTTGGTAGGTTTCCCTAAGTGCCGGCTGAGCTAGAGGCCAAAATCTACAGGTAGGCACTTCGCAAAAAACACCTCTGTTTTCTTCCAAAAATTTGGATGTGTCCACGTTGCGCTTTGGGGCGTTCCCTGTCGCGGGCGCTAGGCCTACCCACACAAGTGAGGTATAATTTTTATCGGGAGACTTGGGGGAACGCTGGGTGGAAGGAAATTTGTGGCTCCTCTCAGATTCCAGAACTTTCTGCCACAGAAATGTGAGGAACATGTGTTTTTTTAGCCAAATTTTGAGGTTTGCAAAGGATTCTGGGTAACAGAACCTGGTCAGAGCCCCACAAGTCACCCCATCTTGGATTCCCCTAGGTCTCTAGTTTAAAAAATGCACAGGTTTGGAAGGTTTCCCTAGGTGCCGGCTGAGCTAGAGGCCAAAATCTACAGGTAGGCACTTTGCAAAAAACAGCTCTGTTTTCTTTAAAAAAATGGGATATGTCAACGTTGTGTTTTGGGGCGTGTCCTGTCGCGGCCGCTAGGCCTACCCACACAAGTGAGGTATCATTTTTATTGGGAGACTTGGGGAAACACTGGGTGGAAGGAAATTTGTGGCTCCTCTCATATTCCAGAACTTTCTGTCACCGAAATGTGAGGAAAATGTGTTTTTTTTAGCCAAATTTTGAGGTTTGCAAAGGATTCTGGGTAACAGAACCTAGTCAGAGCCCCACAAGTCACCCCATCTTGGATTCCCCTAGGTCTCTAGTTTTCAAAAATGCACAGGTTTGGTAGGTTTCCCTAGGTGCTGACTAAGCTAGAGGCCAAAATCTACAGGTAGTCACTTTGCAAAAAACAGCTCTGTTTTCTGTGATGTGTCCACGTTGTGTTTTGGGGCATATTCTGTTGCGGGCGCTAGGCCTACCCACACAAGTGAGGTACCATTTTTATCGGGAGACTTGGGGGAACGCTGGGTGGAAGGAAATTTATGGCTCCTCTCAGATTCCAGAACTTTCTGTCACCGAAATGTGAGGAACATGTGTTTTCTTAGCCAAATTTTGAGGTTTGCAAAGGTTTCTGGGTAACAGAACCTGGTCCGAGCCACGCAAGTCACCCCTCCTTGGATTCCCCTAGTTCTCAAGTTTTCAGAAATGCACAGGTTTGGTAGGTTTCCCTAGGTGCCGGCTGAGCTAGAGGCCAAAATCTACAGGTAGGCACTTCGCAAAAAACACCTCTGTTTTCTTCCAAAAATTTGGATGTGTCCACGTTGCGCTTTGGGGCGTTCCCTGTCGCGGGCGCTAGGCCTACCCACACAAGTGAGGTATAATTTTTATCGGGAGACTTGGGGGAACGCTGGGTGGAAGGAAATTTGTGGCTCCTGTCAGATTCCAGAACTTTCTGCCACAGAAATGTGAGGAACATGCGTTTTTTTTAGCCAAATTTTGAGGTTTGCAAAGGATTCTGGGTAACAGAACCTGGTCAGAGCCCCACAAGTCACCCCATCTTGGATTCCCCTAGGTCTCTAGTTTAAAAAATGCACAGGTTTGGAAGGTTTCCCTAGGTGCCGGCTGAGCTAGAGGCCAAAATCTACAGGTAGGCACTTTGCAAAAAACAGCTCTGTTTTCTTTCAAAAAATGGGATATGTCAACGTTGTGTTTTGGGGCGTTTCCTGTCGCGGCCGCTAGGCCCACCCACACAAGTGAGGTATCATTTTTATTGGGAGACTTGGGGAAACGCTGGGTGGAAGGAAATTTGTGGCTCCTCTCATATTCCAGAACTTTCTGTCACCGAAATGTGAGGAACATGTGTTTTTTTTAGCCAAATTTTGAGGTTTGCAAAGGATTCTGAGTAACAGAACCTAGTCAAAGCCCCACAAGTCACCCCATCTTGGATTCCCCTATGTCTCTAGTTTTCAAAAATGCACAGGTTTGGTAGATTTCCCTAGGTGCTGACTAAGCTAGAGGCCAAAATCTACAGGTAGTCACTTTGCAAAAAACAGCTCTGTTTTCTGTGATGTGTCCACGTTGTGTTTTGGGGCATATTCTGTTGCGGGCACTAGGCCTACCCACACAAGTGAGGTACCATTTTTATCGGGAGACTTGAGGGAACGCTGGGTGGAAGGAAATTTATGGCTCCTCTCAGATTCCAGAACTTTCTGTCACCGAAATGTGAGGAACATGTGTTTTCTTAGCCAAATTTTGAGGTTTGCAAAGGTTTCTGGGTAACAGAACCTGGTCAGAGCCCCACAAGTCACCCCATCTTGGATTCCCCTAGGTCTCTAGTTTTCAAAAATGCACAGGTTTGGTAGGTTTCCCTAGGTGCTGACTAAGCTAGAGGCCAAAATCTACAGGTAGTCACTTTGCAAAAAACAGCTCTGTTTTCTGTGATGTGTCCACGTTGTGTTTTGGGGCATATTCTGTTGCGGGCGCTAGGCCTACCCACACAAGTGAGGTACCATTTTTATCGGGAGACTTGGGGGAACGCTGGGTGGAAGGAAATTTATGGCTCCTCTCAGATTCCAGAACTTTCTGTCACCGAAATGTGAGGAACATGTGTTCTCTTAGCCAAATTTTGAGGTTTGCAAAGGTTTCTGGGTAACAGAACCTGGTCCGAGCCCCGCAAGTCACCCCTCCTTGGATTCCCCTAGTTCTCTAGTTTTCAGAAATGCACAGGTTTGGTAGGTTTCCCTAGGTGCCGGCTGAGCTAGAGGCCAAAATCTACAGGTAGGCACTTCGCAAAAAACACCTCTGTTTTCTTCCAAAAATTTGGATGTGTCCACGTTGCGCTTTGGGGCGTTCCCTGTCGCGGGCGCTAGGCCTACCCACACAAGTGAGGTATAATTTTTATCGGGAGACTTGGGGGAACGCTGGGTGGAAGGAAATTTGTGGCTCCTCTCAGATTCCAGAACTTTCTGCCACAGAAATGTGAGGAAAATGTGTTTTTTTTAGCCAAATTTTGAGGTTTGCAAAGGATTCTGGGTAACAGAACCTAGTCAGAGCCCCACAAGTCACCCCACCTTGGATTCCCCTAGGTCTCTAGTTTTCAAAAATGCACAGGTTTGGTAGGTTTCCCTAGGTGCTGACTAAGCTAGAGGCCAAAATCTACAGGTAGTCACTTTGCAAAAAACAGCTCTGTTTTCTGTGATGTGTCCACGTTGTGTTTTGGGGCATATTCTGTTGCGGGCGCTAGGCCTACCCACACAAGTGAGGTACCATTTTTATCGGGAGACTTGGGGGAACGCTGGGTGGAAGGAAATTTATGGCTCCTCTCAGATTCCAGAACTTTCTGTCACCGAAATGTGAGGAACATGTGTTTTCTTAGCCACATTTTGAGGTTTGGAAAGGTTTCTGGGTAACAGAACCTGATCCGAGCCCCGCAAGTCACCCCTCCTTAGATTCCCCTAGGTCTCTAGTTTTCAGAAATCCACAGGTTTGGTAGGTTTCCCTAGGTGCCGGCTGAGCTAGAGGCCAAAATCTACAGGTAGGCACTTCGCAAAAAACACCTCTGTTTTTTTCCAAAAATTTTGATGTGTCCACGTTGCGCTTTGGGGCGTTCCCTGTCGCAGGCGCTAGGCCTACCCACACAAGTGAGGTATCATTTTTATCGGGAGACTTGGGGGAACGCTAGGTGGAAGGAAATTTGTGGCTCCTCTCAGATTCCAGAACTTTCTGCCACAGAAATGTGAGGAACATGTATTTTTTTAGCCAAATTTTGAGGTTTGCAAAGGATTCTGGGTAACAGAACCTGGTCAGAGCCCCACAAGTCACCCCATCTTGGATTCCCCTAGGTCTCTAGTTTAAAAAATGCACAGGTTTGGAAGGTTTCCCTAGGTGCCGGCTGAGCTAGAGGCCAAAATCTACAGGTAGGCACTTTGCAAAAAACAGCTCTGTTTTCTTTCAAAAAATGGGATATGTCAACGTTGTGTTTTGGGGCGTCTCCTGTCGCGGCCGCTAGGCCTACCCACACAAGTGAGGTATCATTTTTAGTGGGAGACTTGGGGAAACGCTGGGTGGAAGGAAATTTGTGGCTCCTCTCATATTCCAGAACTTTCTGTCACCGAAATGTGAGGAAAATGTGTTTTTTTTAGCCACATTTTGAGGTTTGCAAAGGATTTTGGGTAACAGAACCTAGTCAGAGCCCCACAAGTCACCCCATCCTGGATTCCCCTAGGTCTCTAGTTTTCAAAAATGCACAGGTTTGGTAGGTTTCCCTAGGTGCTGACTGAGCTAGAGGCCAAAATCTACAGGTAGTCACTTTGCGAAAAACAGCTCTGTTTTCTGTGATGTGTCCACGTTGTGTTTTGGGGCATATTCTGTTGCGGGCGCTAGGCCTACCCACACAAGTGAGGTATCATTTTTATTGGGAGACTTGGGGAAACGCTGGTTGGAAGGAAATTTGTGGCTCCTCTCATATTCCAGAACTTTCTGTCACCGAAATGTGAGGAAAATTTGTTTTTTTTAGCCAAATTTTGAGGTTTGCAAAGGATTCTGGGTAACAGAACCTAGTCAGAGCTCCACAAGTCACCCCATCTTGGATTCCCCTAGGTCTCTAGTTTTCAAAAATGCACAGGTTTGGTAGGTTTCCCTAGGTGCTGACTAAGCTAGAGGCCAAAATCTACAGGTAGTCACTTTGCAAAAAACAGCTCTGTTTTCTGTGATGTGTCCACGTTGTGTTTTGGGGCATATTCTGTTGCGGGCGCTAGGCCTACCCACACAAGTGAGGTACCTTTTTTATCGGGAGACTTGGGGGAACGCTGGGTGGAAGGAAATTTATGGCTCCTCTCAGATTCCAGAACTTTCTGTCACCGAAATGTGAGGAACATGTGTTTTCTTAGCCAAATTTTGAGGTTTGCAAAGGATTCTGGGTAACAGAACCTGGTCCGAGCCTGCAAGTCACCCCTCCTTGGATTCCTCTAGGTCTCTAGTTTCCAGAAATGGACAGGTTTGGTAGGTTTCCCTAGGTGCCGGCTGAGCTAGAGGCCAAAATCTACAGGTAGGCACTTCGCAAAAAACACCTCTGTTTTCTTCCAAAAATTTGGATGTGTCCACGTTGCGCTTTGGGGCGTTCCCTGTCACGGGCGCTAGGCCTACCCACACAAGTGAGGTATAATTTTTATCGGGAGACTTGGGGGAACGCTGGGTGGAAGGAAATTTGTGGCTCCTCTCAGATTCCAGAACTTTCTGCCACAGAAATGTGAGGAAAATGTGTTTTTTTTAGCCAAATTTTGAGGTTTGCAAAGGATTCTGGGTAACAGAACCTAGTCAGAGCCCCACAAGTCACCCCACCTTGGATTCCCCTAGGTCTCTAGTTTTCAAAAATGCACAGGTTTGGTAGGTTTCCCTAGGTGCTGACTAAGCTAGAGGCCAAAATCTACAGGTAGTCACTTTGCAAAAAACAGCTCTGTTTTCTGTGATGTGTCCACGTTGTGTTTTGGGGCATATTCTGTTGCGGGCGCTAGGCCTACCCACACAAGTGAGGTACCATTTTTATCGGGAGACTTGGGGGAACGCTGGGTGGAAGGAAATTTATGGCTCCTCTCAGATTCCAGAACTTTCTGTCACCGAAATGTGAGGAACATGTGTTTTCTTAGCCACATTTTGAGGTTTGGAAAGGTTTCTGGGTAACAGAACCTGATCCGAGCCCCGCAAGTCACCCCTCCTTAGATTCCCCTAGGTCTCTAGTTTTCAGAAATCCACAGGTTTGGTAGGTTTCCCTAGGTGCCGGCTGAGCTAGAGGCCAAAATCTACAGGTAGGCACTTCGCAAAAAACACCTCTGTTTTTTTCCAAAAATTTGGATGTGTCCACGTTGCGCTTTGGGGCGTTCCCTGTCGCAGGCGCTAGGCCTACCCACACAAGTGAGGTATCATTTTTATCGGGAGACTTGGCGGAACGCTAGGTGGAAGGAAATTTGTGGCTCCTCTCAGATTCCAGAACTTTCTGCCACAGAAATGTGAGGAACATGTATTTTTTTAGCCAAATTTTGAGGTTTGCAAAGGATTCTGGGTAACAGAACCTGGTCAGAGCCCCACAAGTCACCCCATCTTGGATTCCCCTAGGTCTCTAGTTTAAAAAATGCACAGGTTTGGAAGGTTTCCCTAGGTGCCGGCTGAGCTAGAGGCCAAAATCTACAGGTAGGCACTTTGCAAAAAACAGCTCTGTTTTCTTTCAAAAAATGGGATATGTCAACGTTGTGTTTTGGGGCGTCCCCTGTCGCGGCCGCTAGGCCTACCCACACAAGTGAGGTATCATTTTTAGTGGGAGACTTGGGGAAACGCTGGGTGGAAGGAAATTTGTGGCTCCTCTCATATTCCAGAACTTTCTGTCACCGAAATGTGAGGAAAATGTGTTTTTTTTAGCCACATTTTGAGGTTTGCAAAGGATTTTGGGTAACAGAACCTAGTCAGAGCCCCACAAGTCACCCCATCCTGGATTCCCCTAGGTCTCTAGTTTTCAAAAATGCACAGGTTTGGTAGGTTTCCCTAGGTGCTGACTGAGCTAGAGGCCAAAATCTACAGGTAGTCACTTTGCGAAAAACAGCTCTGTTTTCTGTGATGTGTCCACGTTGTGTTTTGGGGCATATTCTGTTGCGGGCGCTAGGCCTACCCACACAAGTGAGGTATCATTTTTATTGGGAGACTTGGGGAAACGCTGGGTGGAAGGAAATTTGTGGCTCCTCTCATATTCCAGAACTTTCTGTCACCGAAATGTGAGGAAAATTTGTTTTTTTTAGCCAAATTTTGAGGTTTGCAAAGGATTCTGGGTAACAGAACCTAGTCAGAGCTCCACAAGTCACCCCATCTTGGATTCCCCTAGGTCTCTAGTTTTCAAAAATGCACAGGTTTGGTAGGTTTCCCTAGGTGCTGACTAAGCTAGAGGCCAAAATCTACAGATAGTCACTTTGCAAAAAACAGCTCTGTTTTCTGTGATGTGTCCACGTTGTGTTTTGGGGCATATTCTGTTGCGGGCGCTAGGCCTACCCACACAAGTGAGGTACCTTTTTTATCGGGAGACTTGGGGGAACGCTGGGTGGAAGGAAATTTATGGCTCCTCTCATATTCCAGAACTTTCTGTCACCGAAATGTGAGGAACATGTGTTTTCTTAGCCAAATTTTGAGGTTTGCAAAGGATTCTGGGTAACAGAACCTGGTCCGAGCCCCGCAAGTCACCCCTCCTTGGATTCCTCTAAGTCTCTAGTTTCCAGAAATGCACAGGTTTGGTAGGTTTCCCTAGGTGCCGGCTGAGCTAGAGGCCAAAATCTACATGTAGGCACTTCGCAAAAAACACCTCTGTTTTCTTCCAAAAATGTGGATGTGTCCACGTTGCGCTTTGGGGCGTTCCCTGTTGCGGGCGCTAGGCCTACCCACACAAGTGAGGTATCATTTTTATCGGGAGACTTGGGGGAACGCTGGGTGGAATTAAATTTGTGGCTCCTCTCAGATTCCAGAACTTTCTGCCACAGAAATGTGAGGAACATGTGTTTTTTTAGCCAAATTGTGAGGTTTGCAAAGGATTCTGGGTAACAGAACCTGGTCAGAGCCCCACAAGTCACCCCATCTTGGATTCCCCTAGGTCTCTAGTTTAAAAAATGCACAGGTTTGTTAGGTTTCCCTAGGTGCCGGCTGAGCTAGAGGCCAAAATCTACAGGTAATCACTTTGCAAAAAACAGCTCTGTTTTCTGTGATGTGTCCACGGTGTGTTTTGGGGCATATTCTGTTGCGGGCGCTAGGCCTACCTACACAAGTGAGGTACCATTTTTATCGGGAGACTTGGGGGAACGCTGGGTGGAAGGAAATTTATGGCTCCTCTCAGATTCCAGAACTTTCTGTCACCGAAATGTGAGGAACATGTGTTTTCTTAGCCAAATTTTGAGGTTTGCAAAGGTTTCTGAGTAACAGAACCTGGTCCGAGCCCCGCAAGTCACCCCTCCTTGGATTCCCCTAGGTCTCTAGTTTTCAGAAATGCACAGGTTTGGTAGGTTTCCCTAGGTGCTGACAGAGCTAGAGGCCAAAATCTACAGGTAGTCACTTTGCAAAAAACAGCTCTGTTTTCTGTGATGTGTCCACGTTGTGTTTTGGGGCATACTCTGTTGCGGCCGCTAGGCCTACCCACACAAGTGAGGTACCATTTTTATCGGGAGACTTGGGGAAACGCTGGGTGGAAGGAAATTTGTGGCTCCTCTCATATTCCAGAACTTTCTGTCACCGAAATGTGAGGAAAATGTGTTTTTTTTAGCCAAATTTTGAGGTTTGCAAAGGATTCTGGGTAACAGAACCTAGTCAGAGCCCCACAAGTCACCCCATCTTGGATTCCCCTAGGTCTCTAGTTTAAAAAATGCACAGGTTTGGAAGGTTTCCCTAGGTGCCGGCTGAGCTAGAGGCCAAAATCTACAGGTAGGCACTTTGCAAAAAACAGCTCTGTTTTCTTTCAAAAAATGGGATATGTCAACGTTGTGTTTTGGGGCGTCTCCTGTCGCGGCCGCTAGGCCTACCCACACAAGTGAGGTATCATTTTTATTGGGAGACTTGGGGAAACGCTGGGTGGAAGGAAATTTGTGGCTCCTCTCATATTCCAGAACTTTCTGTCACCGAAATGTGAGGAAAATTTGTTTTTTTTAGCCAAATTTTGAGGTTTGCAAAGGATTCTGGGTAACAGAACCTAGTCAGAGCCCCCAAGTCACCCCATCTTGGATTCCCCTAGGTCTCTAGTTTTCAAAAATGCACAGGTTTGGTAGGTTTCCCTAGGTGCTGACTGAGCTAGAGGCCAAAATCTACAGGTAGTCACTTTGCAAAAAACATCTCTGTTTTCTGTGATGTGTCCACGTTGTGTTTTGGGGCATATTCTGTTGCGGGCGCTAGGCCTACCCACACAAGTGAGGTACCATTTTTATCGGGAGACTTGGGGGAACGCTGGGTGGAAGGAAATTTATGGCTCCTCTCAGATTCCAGAACTTTCTGTCACCGAAATGTGAGGAAAATATGTTTTTTTAGCCAAATTTTAAGGTTTGCAAAGGATTCTGGGTAACAGAACCTGGTCAGAGTCCCACAAGTCACCCCATCTTGGATTCCCCTAGGGCTCTAGTTTTCAAAAATGCACAGGTTTGGTAGGTTTCCCTAGGTGCCGGCTGAGCTAGAGGCCAAAATCTACAGGTAGGCACTTTGCAAAAAACAGCTCTGTTTTCTGTGATGTGTCCACGTTGTGTTTTGGGGCATATCCTGTTGCGGGCGCTATGCCTACCCACACAAGTGAGGTACCATTTTTATCGGGAGACTTGGGGGAACGCTGGGTGGAAGGAAATTTATGGCTTCTCTCAGATTCCCGAACTTTCTGTCACCGAAATGTGAGGAACATGTGTTTTCTTAGCCAAATTTTGAGGTTTGCAAAGGATTCTGAGTAACAGAACCTGGTCAGAGCCCCACAAGTCACCCCATCTTGGATTCCCCTAAGTCTCTGGTTTTAAAAAATGCACAGGTTTGGTAGGTTACCCTAGGTGCCGGCTGAGCTAGAGGCCAAAATCTACAGGTACGCACTTTGCAAAAAACAGCTTAGTTTTCTTTAAAAAAATGGGATGTGTCAATGTTGTGTTTTGGGGCGTCTCCTGTCGTGGCCGCTAGGCCTACCCACACAAGTGAGGTGTCATTTTTATCGGGAGACTTGGGGGAATGCTGGGTGGAAGGAAATTTGTGGCTCCTCTCAGATTCCAGAACTTTCTGTCAATGAAATGTGAGGAACATGTGTTATCTTAGCCAAATTTTGAGGATTGCAAAGGATTCTGGGTAACAGAACCTGGTCCGAGCCCCGCAAGTCACCCCTCCTTGGATTCCCCTAGGTCTCTAGTTTTCAGAAATGCACAGGTTTGGTAGGTTTCCCTAGGTGCCGGCTGAGCTAGAGGCCAAAATCTACAGGTAGGCACTTTGCAAAAAACACCTCTGTTTTCTTCCAAACATTTGGATGTGTCCACGTTGCGCTTTGGGGCGTTCCCTGTCGCGGGCGCTAGGCCTACCCATACAAGTGAGGTATCATTTTTATCGGGAGACTTGGGGGAACGCTGGGTGGAAGGAAATTTATGGCTCCTCTCAGATTCCAGAACTTTCTGTCACCGAAATGTGAGGAACATGTGTTTTCTTAGCCAAATTTTGAGGTTTGCAAAGGATTCTGAGTAACAGAACCTGGTCAGAGCCCCACAAGTCACCCCATCTTGGATTCCCGTAAGTCTCTGGTTTTAAAAAATGCACAGGTTTGGTAGGTTTCCCTAGGTGCCGGCTGAGCTAGAGGCCAAAATCTACAGGTAGGCACTTTGCAAAAAACAGCTTAGTTTTCTTTAAAAAAATGGGATGTGTCAATGTTGTGTTTTGGGGCGTCTCCTGTCGCGGCCGCTAGGCCTACCCACACAAGTGAGGTATCATTTTTATCGGGAGACTTGGGGGAACGCTTGGTGGAAGGAAATTTATGGCTCCTCTCAGATTCCAGAACTTTCTGTCACCGAAATGTGAGGAACATGTGTTTTCTTAGCCAAATTTTGAGGTTTGCAAAGGTTTCTGGGTAACAGAACCGGGTCCGAGCCCCGCAAGTCACCCCTCCTTGGATTCCCCTAGGTCTCTAGTTTTCAGAAATGCACAGGTTTGGTAGGTTTCCCTAGGTGCCGGCTGAGCTAGAGGCCAAAATCTACAGGTAGGCACTTCGCAAAAAACACCTCTGTTTTCTTCCAAAAATTTGGATGTGTCCACGTTGCGCTTTGGGGCGTTCCCTGTCGCGGGCGCTAGGCCTACCCATACAAGTGAGGTATAATTTTTATCGGGAGACTTGGGGGAACGCTGGGTGGAAGGAAATTTGTGGCTCCTCTCAGATTCCAGAACTTTCTGCCACAGAAATGTGAGGAAAATGTGTTTTTTTTAGCCAAATTTTGAGGTTTGCAAAGGATTCTGGGTAACAGAACCTAGTCAGAGCCCCACAAGTCACCCCATCTTGGATTCCCCTAGGTCTCTAGTTTTCAAAAATGCACAGGTTTGGTAGGTTTCCCTAGGTGCTGACTAAGCTAGAGGCCAAAATCTACAGGTAGTCACTTTGCAAAAAACAGCTCTGTTTTCTGTGATGTGTCCACGTTGTGTTTTGGGGCATATTCTGTTGCGGGCGCTAGGCCTACCCACACAAGTGAGGTACCAATTTTATCGGGAGACTTGGGGGAACGCTGGGTGGAAGGAAATTTATGGCTCCTCTCAGATTCCAGAACTTTCTGTCACCGAAATGTGAGGAACATGTGTTTTCTTAGCCACATTTTGAGGTTTGGAAAGGTTTCTGGGTAACAGAACCTGGTCCGAGCCCCGCAAGTCACCCCTCCTTGGATTCCCCTAGGTCTCTAGTTTTCAGAAATGCACAGGTTTGGTAGGGTTCCCTAGGTGCCGGCTGAGCTAGAGGCCAAAATCTACAGGTAGGCACTTCGCAAAAAACACCTCTGTTTTCTTCCAAAAATTTGGATGTGTCCACGTTGCGCTTTGGGGCGTTCCCTGTCGCGGGCGCTAGGCCTACCCACACAAGTGAGGTATCATTTTTATTGGGAGACTTGGGGGAACGCTGGGTGGAAGGAAATTTGTGGCTCCTCTCAGATTCCAGAACTTTCTGCCACAGAAATGTGAGGAACATGTGTTTTTTTAGCCAAATTTTGAGGTTTGCAAAGGATTCTGGGTAACAGAACCTGGTCAGAGCCCCACAAGTCACCCCATCTTGGATTCCCCTAGGTCTCTAGTTTAAAAAATGCACAGGTTTGGAAGGTTTCCCTAGGTGCCGGCTGAGCTAGAGGCCAGAATCTACAGGTAGGCACTTCACAAAAAACAGCTCTGTTTTCTTTAAAAAAATGGGATATGTCAACGTTGTGTTTTGGGGTGTCTCCTGTCGCGGCCGCTAGGCCTACCCACACAAGTGAGTTATCATTTTTATTGGGAGACTTGGGGAAACGCTGGGTGGAAGGAAATTTGTGGCTCCTCTCATGTTCCAGAACTTTCTGTCACCGAAATGTGAGGAAAATGTGTTTTTTTTAGCCAAATTTTGAGGTTTGCAAAGGATTCTGGGTAACAGAACCTAGTCAGAGCCCCACAAGTCACCCCATCTTGGATTCCCCTAAGTCTCTGGTTTTAAAAAATGCACAGGTTTGGTAGGTTTCCCTAGGTGCCGGCTGAGCTAGAGGCCAAAATCTACAGGTACGCACTTTGCAAAAAACAGCTTAGTTTTCTTTAAAAAAATGGGATGTGTCAATGTTGTGTTTTGGGGCGTCTCCTGTCGTGGCCGCTAGGCCTACCCACACAAGTGAGGTGTCATTTTTATCGGGAGACTTGGGGGAATGCTGGGTGGAAGGAAATTTGTGGCTCCTCTCAGATTCCAGAACTTTCTGTCAATGAAATGTGAGGAACATGTGTTTTCTTAGCCAAATTTTGAGGATTGCAAAGGATTCTGGGTAACAGAACCTGGTCCGAGCCCCGCAAGTCACCCCTCCTTGGATTCCCCTAGGTCTCTAGTTTTCAGAAATGCACAGGTTTGGTAGGTTTCCCTAGGTGCCGGCTGAGCTAGAGGCCAAAATCTACAGGTAGGCACTTTGCAAAAAACACCTCTGTTTTCTTCCAAACATTTGGATGTGTCCACGTTGCGCTTTGGGGCGTTCCCTGTCGCGGGCGCTAGGCCTACCCATACAAGTGAGGTATCATTTTTATCGGGAGACTTGGGGGAACGCTGGGTGGAAGGAAATTTATGGCTCCTCCCAGATTCCAGAACTTTCTGTCACCGAAATGTGAGGAAAATATGTTTTTTTAGCCAAATTTTAAGGTTTGCAAAGGATTCTGGGTAACAGAACCTGGTCAGAGTCCCACAAGTCACCCCATCTTGGATTCCCCTAGGTCTCTAGTTTTCAAAAATGCACAGGTTTGGTAGGTTTCCCTAGGTGCCGGCTGAGCTAGAGGCCAAAATCTACAGGTAGGCACTTTGCAAAAAACAGCTCTGTTTTCTGTGATGTGTCCACGTTGTGTTTTGGGGCATATCCTGTTGCGGGCGCTATGCCTACCCACACAAGTGAGGTACCATTTTTATCGGGAGACTTGGGGGAATGCTGGGTGGAAGGAAATTTATGGCTCCTCTCAGATTCCAGAACTTTCTGTCACCGAAATGTGAGGAACATGTGTTTTCTTAGCCAAATTTTGAGGTTTGCAAAGGATTCTGAGTAACAGAACCTGGTCAGAGCCCCACAAGTCACCCCATCTTGGATTCCCGTAAGTCTCTGGTTTTAAAAAATGCACAGGTTTGGTAGGTTTCCCTAGGTGCCGGCTGAGCTAGAGGCCAAAATCTACAGGTAGGCACTTTGCAAAAAACAGCTTAGTTTTCTTTAAAAAAATGGGATGTGTCAATGTTGTGTTTTGGGGCGTCTCCTGTCGCGGCCGCTAGGCCTACCCACACAAGTGAGGTATCATTTTTATCGGGAGACTTGGGGGAACGCTGGGTGGAAGGAAATTTATGGCTCCTCTCAGATTCCAGAACTTTCTGTCACCGAAATGTGAGGAACATGTGTTTTCTTAGCCAAATTTTGAGGTTTGCAAAGGTTTCTGGGTAACAGAACCGGGTCCGAGCCCCGCAAGTCACCCCTCCTTGGATTCCCCTAGGTCTCTAGTTTTCAGAAATGCACAGGTTTGGTAGGTTTCCCTAGGTGCCGGCTGAGCTAGAGGCCAAAATCTACAGGTAGGCACTTCGCAAAAAACACCTCTGTTTTCTTCCAAAAATTTGGATGTGTCCACGTTGCGCTTTGGGGCGTTCCCTGTCGCGGGCGCTAGGCCTACCCATACAAGTGAGGTATAATTTTTATCGGGAGACTTGGGGGAACGCTGGGTGGAAGGAAATTTGTGGCTCCTCTCAGATTCCAGAACTTTCTGCCACAGAAATGTGAGGAAAATGTGTTTTTTTTAGCCAAATTTTGAGGTTTGCAAAGGATTCTGGGTAACAGAACCTAGTCAGAGCCCCACAAGTCACCCCATCTTGGATTCCCCTAGGTCTCTAGTTTTCAAAAATGCACAGGTTTGGTAGGTTTCCCTAGGTGCTGACTAAGCTAGAGGCCAAAATCTACAGGTAGTCACTTTGCAAAAAACAGCTCTGTTTTCTGTGATGTGTCCACGTTGTGTTTTGGGGCATATTCTGTTGCGGGCGCTAGGCCTACCCACACAAGTGAGGTACCAATTTTATCGCGAGACTTGGGGGAACGCTGGGTGGAAGGAAATTTATGGCTCCTCTCAGATTCCAGAACTTTCTGTCACCGAAATGTGAGGAACATGTGTTTTCTTAGCCACATTTTGAGGTTTGGAAAGGTTTCTGGGTAACAGAACCTGGTCCGAGCCCCGCAAGTCACCCCTCCTTGGATTCCCCTAGGTCTCTAGTTTTCAGAAATGCACAGGTTTGGTAGGGTTCCCTAGGTGCCGGCTGAGCTAGAGGCCAAAATCTACAGGTAGGCACTTCGCAAAAAACACCTCTGTTTTCTTCCAAAAATTTGGATGTGTCCACGTTGCGCTTTGGGGCGTTCCCTGTCGCGGGCGCTAGGCCTACCCACACAAGTGAGGTATCATTTTTATCGGGAGACTTGGGGGAACGCTGGGTGGAAGGAAATTTGTGGCTCCTCTCAGATTCCAGAACTTTCTGCCACAGAAATGTGAGGAACATGTGTTTTTTTAGCCAAATTTTGAGGTTTGCAAAGGATTCTGGGTAACAGAACCTGGTCAGAGCCCCACAAGTCACCCCATCTTGGATTCCCCTAGGTCTCTAGTTTAAAAAATGCACAGGTTTGGAAGGTTTCCCTAGGTGCCGGCTGAGCTAGAGGCCAGAATCTACAGGTAGGCACTTCGCAAAAAACAGCTCTGTTTTCTTTAAAAAAAATGGGATATGTCAACGTTGTGTTTTGGGGTGTCTCCTGTCGCGGCCGCTAGGCCTACCCACACAAGTGAGTTATCATTTTTATTGGGAGACTTGGGGAAACGCTGGGTGGAAGGAAATTTGTGGCTCCTCTCATGTTCCAGAACTTTCTGTCACCGAAATGTGAGGAAAATGTGTTTTTTTTTAGCCAAATTTTGAGGTTTGCAAAGGATTCTGGGTAACAGAACCTAGTCAGAGCCCCACAAGTCACCCCATCTTGGATTCCCCTCGGTCTCTAGTTTTCAAAAATGCACAGGTTTCGTAGGTTTCCCTAGGTGCTGACTAAGCTAGAGGCCAAAATCTACACGTAGTCACTTTGCAAAAAACAGCTCTGTTTTCTGTGATGTGTCCATGTTGTGTTTTGGGGCATATTCTGTTGCGGGCGCTAGGCCTACCCACACAAGTGAGGTACCAATTTTATCGGGAGACTTGGGGGAACGCTGGGTGGAAGGAAATTTATGGCTCCTCTCAGATTCCAGAACTTTCTGTCACCGAAATGTGAGGAACATGTGTTTTCTTAGCCACATTTTGAGGTTTGGAAAGGTTTCTGGGTAACAGAACCTGGTCCGAGCCCCGCAAGTCACCCCTCCTTGGATTCCCCTAGGTCTCTAGTTTTCAGAAATGCACAGGTTTGGTAGGGTTCCCTAGGTGCCGGCTGAGCTAGAGGCCAAAATCTACAGGTAGGCACTTCGCAAAAAACACCTCTGTTTTCTTCCAAAAATTTGGATGTGTCCACATTGCGCTTTGGGGCGTTCCCTGTCGCGGGCGCTAGGCCTACCCACACAAGTGAGGTATCATTTTTATCGGGAGACTTGGGGGAACGCTGGGTGGAAGGAAATTTGTGGCTCCTCTCAGATTCCAGAACTTTCTGCCACAGAAATGTGAGGAACATGTGTTTTTTTAGCCAAATTTTGAGGTTTGCAAAGGATTCTGGGTAACAGAACCTGGTCAGAGCCCCACAAGTCACCCCATCTTGGATTCCCCTAGGTCTCTAGTTTAAAAAATGCACAGGTTTGGAAGGTTTCCCTAGGTGCCGGCTGAGCTAGAGGCCAGAATCTACAGGTAGGCACTTCACAAAAAACAGCTCTGTTTTCTTTAAAAAAATGGGATATGTCAACGTTGTGTTTTGGGGTGTCTCCTGTCGCGGCCGCTAGGCCTACCCACACAAGTGAGTTATCATTTTTATTGGGAGACTTGGGGAAACGCTGGGTGGAAGGAAATTTGTGGCTCCTCTCATGTTCCAGAACTTTCTGTCACCGAAATGTGAGGAAAATGTGTTTTTTTTTAGCCAAATTTTGAGGTTTGCAAAGGATTCTGGGTAACAGAACCTAGTCAGAGCCCCACAAGTCACCCCATCTTGGATTCCCCTAGGTCTCTAGTTTTCAAAAATGCACAGGTTTGGTAGGTTTCCCTAGGTGCTGACTGAGCTAGAGGCCAAAATCTACAGGTAGTCACTTTGCAAAAAACAGCTCTGTTTTCTGTGATGTGTCCACGTTGTGTTTTGGGGCATATCCTGTTGCGGGCGCTATGCCTACCCACACAAGTGAGGTACCATTTTTATCGGGAGACTTGGGGGAACGCTGGGTGGAAGGAAATTTATGGCTCCTCTCAGATGCCAGAACTTTCTGTCACCGAAATGTGAGGAACATGTGTTTTCTTAGCCAAATTTTGAGGTTTGCAAAGGATTCTGAGTAACAGAACCTGGTCAGAGCCCCACAAGTCACCCCATCTTGGATTCCCCTAAGTCTCTGGTTTTAAAAAATGCACAGGTTTGGTAGGTTTCCCTAGGTGCCGGCTGAGCTAGAGGCCAAAATCTACAGGTACGCACTTTGCAAAAAACAGCTTAGTTTTCTTTAAAAAAATGGGATGTGTCAATGTTGTGTTTTGGGGCGTCTCCTGTCGCGGCCGCTAGGCCTACCCACACAAGTGAGGTGTCATTTTTATCGGGAGACTTGGGGGAATGCTGGGTGGAAGGAAATTTGTGGCTCCTCTCAGATTCCAGAACTTTCTGTCAATGAAATGTGAGGAACATGTGTTTTCTTAGCCAAATTTTGAGGATTGCAAAGGATTCTGGGTAACAGAACCTGGTCCGAGCCCCGCAAGTCACCCCTCCTTGGATTCCCCTAGGTCTCTAGTTTTCAGAAATGCACAGGTTTGGTAGGTTTCCCTAGGTGCCGGCTGAGCTAGAGGCCAAAATCTACAGGTAGGCACTTTGCAAAAAACACCTCTGTTTTCTTCCAAAAATTTGGATGTGTCCACGTTGCGCTTTGGGGCGTTCCCTGTCGCGGGTGCTAGGCCTACCCACACAAGTGAGGTATCATTTTTATCGGGAGACTTGGGGGAACGCTGGGTGGAAGGAAATTTATGGCTCCTCCCAGATTCCAGAACTTTCTGTCACCGAAATGTGAGGAAAATATGTTTTTTTAGCCAAATTTTAAGGTTTGCAAAGGATTCTGGGTAACAGAACCTGGTCAGAGTCCCACAAGTCACCCCATCTTGGATTCCCCTAGGTCTCTAGTTTTCAAAAATGCACAGGTTTGGTAGGTTTCCCTAGGTGCCGGCTGAGCTAGAGGCCAAAATCTACAGGTAGGCACTTTGCAAAAAACAGCTCTGTTTTCTGTGATGTGACCACGTTGTGTTTTGGGGCATATCCTGTTGCGGGCGCTATGCCTACCCACACAAGTGAGGTACCATTTTTATCGGGAGACTTGGGGGAATGCTGGGTGGAAGGAAATTTATGGCTCCTCTCAGATTCCAGAACTTTCTGTCACCGAAATATGAGGAACATGTGTTTTCTTAGCCAAATTTTGAGGTTTGCAAAGGATTCTGAGTAACAGAACCTGGTCAGAGCCCCACAAGTCACCCCATCTTGGATTCCCTTAAGTCTCTGTTTTTAAAAAATGCACAGGTTTGGTAGGTTTCCCTAGGTGCCGGCTGAGCTAGAGGCCAAAATCTACAGGTAGGCACTTTGCAAAAAACAGCTTAGTTTTCTTTAAAAAAATGGGATGTTGTGTTTTGGGGCGTCTCTTGTCGCGGCCGCTAGGCCTACCCACACAAGTGAGGTATCATTTTTATCGGGAGACTTGGGGGAACGCTGGGTGGAAGGAAATTTATGGCTCCTCTCAGATTCCAGAACTTTCTGTCACCGAAATGTGAGGAACATGTGTTTTCTTAGCCAAATTTTGAGGTTTGCAAAGGTTTCTGGGTAACAGAACCGGGTCCGAGCCCCGCAAGTCACCCCTCCTTGGATTCCCCTACGTCTCTAGTTTTCAGAAATGCACAGGTTTGGTAGGTTTCCCTAGGTGCCGGCTGAGCTAGAGGCCAAAATCTACAGGTAGGCACTTTGCAAAAAACACCTCTGTTTTCTTCCAAACATTTGGATGTGTCCACGTTGCGCTTTGGGGCGTTCCCTGTCGCGGGCGCTAGGCCTACCCATTCAAGTGAGGTATCATTTTTATCGGGAGACTTGGGGGAATGCTGGGTGGAAGGAAATTTATGGCTCCTCCCAGATTCCAGAACTTTCTGTCACCGAAATGTGAGGAAAATATGTTTTTTTAGCCAAATTTTAAGGTTTGCAAAGGATTCTGGGTAACAGAACCTGGTCAGAGTCCCACAAGTCACCCCATCTTGGATTCCCCTAGGTCTCTAGTTTTCAAAAATGCACAGGTTTGGTAGGTTTCCCTAGGTGCCGGCTGAGCTAGAGGCCAAAATCTACAGGTAGGCACTTTGCAAAAAACAGCTCTGTTTTCTGTGATGTGTCCACGTTGTGTTTTGGGGCATATCCTGTTGCGGGCGCTATGCCTACCCACACAAGTGAGGTAACATTTTTATCGGGAGACTTGGGGGAATGCTGGCTGGAAGGAAATTTATGGCTCCTCTCAGATTCCAGAACTTTCTGTCACCGAAATGTGAGGAACATGTGTTTTCTTAGCCAAATTTTGAGGTTTGCAAAGGATTCTGAGTAACAGAACCTGGTCAGAGCCCCACAAGTCACCCCATCTTGGATTCCCGTAAGTCTCTGGTTTTAAAAAATGCACAGGTTTGGTAGGTTTCCCTAGGTGCCGGCTGAGCTAGAGGCCAAAATCTACAGGTAGGCACTTTGCAAAATACAGCTTAGTTTTCTTTAAAAAAATGGGATGTGTCAATGTTGTGTTTTGGGGCGTCTCCTGTCGCGGCTGCTAGGCCTACCCACACAAGTGAGGTATCATTTTTATCGGGAGACTTGGGGGAACGCTGGGTGGAAGGAAATTTATGGCTCCTCTCAGATTCCAGAACTTTCTGTCACCGAAATGTGAGGAACATGTGTTTTCTTAGCCAAATTTTGAGGTTTGCAAAGGTTTCTGGGTAACAGAACCGGGTCCGAGCCCCGCAAGTCACCCCTCCTTAGATTCCCCTAGGTCTCTAGTTTTCAGAAATGCACAGGTTTGGTAGGTTTCCCTAGGTGCCGGCTGAGCTAGAGGCCAAAATCTACAGGTAGGCACTTCGCAAAAAACACCTCTGTTTTCTTCCAAAAATTTGGATGTGTCCACGTTGCGCTTTGGGGCGTTCCCTGTCGCGGGCGCTAGGCCTACCCATACAAGTGAGGTATAATTTTTATCGGGAGACTTGGGGGAACGCTGGGTGGAAGGAAATTTGTGGCTCCTCTCAGATTCCAGAACTTTCTGCCACAGAAATGTGAGGAAAATGTGTTTTTTTTAGCCAAATTTTGAGGTTTGCAAAGGATTCTGGGTAACAGAACCTAGTCAGAGCCCCACAAGTCACCCCATCTTGGATTCCCCTAGGTCTCTAGTTTTCAAAAATGCACAGGTTTGGTAGGTTTCCCTAGGTGCTGACTAAGCTAGAGGCCAAAATCTACAGGTAGTCACTTTGCAAAAAACAGCTCTGTTTTCTGTGATGTGTCCACGTTGTGTTTTGGTGCATATTCTGTTGCGGGCGCTAGGCCTACCCACACAAGTGAGGTACCAATTTTATCGGGAGACTTGGGGGAACGCTGGGTGGAAGGAAATTTATGGCTCCTCTCAGATTCCAGAACTTTCTGTCACCGAAATGTGAGGAACATGTGTTTTCTTAGCCACATTTTGAGGTTTGGAAAGGTTTCTGGGTAACAGAACCTGGTCCGAGCCCCGCAAGTCACCCCTCCTTGGATTCCCCTAGGTCTCTAGTTTTCAGAAATGCACAGGTTTGGTAGGGTTCCCTAGGTGCCGGCTGAGCTAGAGGCCAAAATCTACAGGTAGGCACTTCGCAAAAAACACCTCTGTTTTCTTCCAAAAATTTGGATGTGTCCACATTGCGCTTTGGGGCGTTCCCTGTCGCGGGCGCTAGGCCTACCCACACAAGTGAGGTATCATTTTTATCGGGAGACTTGGGGGAACGCTGGGTGGAAGGAAATTTGTGGCTCCTCTCAGATTCCAGAACTTTCTGCCACAGAAATGTGAGGAACATGTGTTTTTTTAGCCAAATTTTGAGGTTTGCAAAGGATTCTGGGTAACAGAACCTGGTCAGAGCCCCACAAGTCACCCCATCTTGGATTCCCCTAGGTCTCTAGTTTAAAAAATGCACAGGTTTGGAAGGTTTCCCTAGGTGCCGGCTGAGCTAGAGGCCAGAATCTACAGGTAGGCACTTCACAAAAAACAGCTCTGTTTTCTTTAAAAAAATGGGATATGTCAACGTTGTGTTTTGGGGTGTCTCCTGTCGCGGCCGCTAGGCCTACCCACACAAGTGAGTTATCATTTTTATTGGGAGACTTGGGGAAACGCTGGGTGGAAGGAAATTTGTGGCTCCTCTCATGTTCCAGAACTTTCTGTCACCGAAATGTGAGGAAAATGTGTTTTTTTTAGCCAAATTTTGAGGTTTGCAAAGGATTCTGGGTAACAGAACCTAGTCAGAGCCCCACAAGTCACCCCATCTTGGATTCCCCTAGGTCTCTAGTTTTAAAAAATGCACAGGTTTCGTAGGTTTCCCTAGGTGCTGACTAAGCTAGAGGCCAAAATCTACAGGTAGTCACTTTGCAAAAAACAGCTCTGTTTTCTGTGATGTGTCCACGTTGTGTTTTGGGGCATATTCTGTTGCGGGCGCTAGGCCTACCCACACAAGTGAGGTACCATTTTTATCGAGAGACTTGGGGGAACGCTGGGTGGAAGGAAATTTATGGCTTATCTCAGATTCCCGAACTTTCTGTCACCGAAATGTGAGGAACATGTGTTTTCTTAGCCAAATTTTGAGGTTTGCAAAGGATTCTGAGTAACAGAACCTGGTCAGAGCCCCACAAGTCACCCCATCTTGGATTCCCCTAAGTCTCTGGTTTTAAAAAATGCACAGGTTTGGTAGGTTTCCCTAGGTGCCGGCTGAGCTAGAGGCCAAAATCTACAGGTACGCACTTTGCAAAAAACAGCTTAGTTTTCTTTAAAAAAATGGGATGTGTCAATGTTGTGTTCTGGGGCGTCTCCTGTCGTGGCCGCTAGGCCTACCCACACAAGTGATGTGTCATTTTTATCGGGAGACTTGGGGGAATGCTGGGTGGAAGGAAATTTGTGGCTCCTCTCAGATTCCAGAACTTTCTGTCAATGAAATGTGAGGAACATGTGTTTTCTTAGCCAAATTTTGAGGATTGCAAAGGATTCTGGGTAACAGAACCTGGTCCGAGCCCCGCAAGTCACCCCTCCTTGGATTCCCCTAGGTCTCTAGTTTTCAGAAATGCACAGGTTTGGTAGGTTTCCCTAGGTGCCGGCTGAGCTAGAGGCCAAAATCTACAGGTAGGCACTTTGCAAAAAACACCTCTGTTTTCTTCCAAACATTTGGATGTGTCCACGTTGCGCTTTGGGGCGTTCCCTGTCGCGGGCGCTAGGCCTACCCATACAAGTGAGGTATCATTTTTATCGGGAGACTTGGGGGAACGCTGGCTGGAAGGAAATTTATGGCTCCTCCCAGATTCCAGAACTTTCTGTCACCGAAATGTGAGGAAAATATGTTTTTTTAGCCAAATTTTAAGGTTTGCAAAGGATTCTGGGTAACAGAACCTGGTCAGAGTCCCACAAGTCACCCCATCTTGGATTCCCCTAGGTCTCTAGTTTTCAAAAATGCACAGGTTTGGTAGGTTTCCCTAGGTGCCGGCTGAGCTAGAGGCCAAAATCTACAGGTAGGCACTTTGCAAAAAACAGCTCTGTTTTCTGTGATGTGTCCACGTTGTGTTTTGGGGCATATCCTGTTGCGGGCGCTATGCCTACCCACACAAGTGAGGTACCATTTTTATCGGGAGACTTGGGGGAATGCTGGGTGGAAGGAAATTTATGGCTCCTCTCAGATTCCAGAACTTTCTGTCACCGAAATGTGAGGAACATGTGTTTTCTTAGCCAAATTTTGAGGTTTACAAAGGATTCTGAGTAACAGAACCTGGTCAGAGCCCCACAAGTCACCCCATCTTGGATTCCCGTAAGTCTCTGGTTTTAAAAAATGCACAGGTTTAGTAGGTTTCCCTAGGTGCCGGCTGAGCTAGAGGCCAAAATCTACAGGTAGGCACTTCGCAAAAAACACCTCTGTTTTCTTCCAAAAATTTGGATGTGTCCACGTTGCGCTTTGGGGCGTTCCCTGTCGCGGGCGCTAGGCCTACCCACACAAGTGAGGTATCATTTTTATCGGGAGACTTGGGGGAACGCTGGGTGGAAGGAAATTTGTGGCTCCTCTCAGATTCCAGAACTTTCTGCCACAGAAATGTGAGGAACATGTGTTTTTTTAGCCAAATTTTGAGGTTTGCAAAGGATTCTGGGTAACAGAACCTGGTCAGAGCCCCACAAGTCACCCCATCTTGGATTCCCCTAGGTCTCTAGTTTTCAAAAATGCACAGGTTTGGTAGGTTTCCCTAGGTGCCGGCTGAGCTAGAGGCCAAAATCTACAGGTAGGCACTTTGCAAAAAACAGCTCTGTTTTCTGTGATGTGTCCACGTTGTGTTTTGGGGCATATCCTGTTGCGGGCGCTATGCCTACCCACACAAGTGAGGTACCATTTTTATCGGGAGACTTGGGGGAATGCTGGGTGGAAGGAAATTTATGGCTCCTCTCAGATTCCAGAACTTTCTGTCACCGAAATGTGAGGAACATGTGTTTTCTTAGCCAAATTTTGAGGTTTACAAAGGATTCTGAGTAACAGAACCTGGTCAGAGCCCCACAAGTCACCCCATCTTGGATTCCCGTAAGTCTCTGGTTTTAAAAAATGCACAGGTTTGGTAGGTTTCCCTAGGTGCCGGCTGAGCTAGAGGCCAAAATCTACAGGTAGGCACTTCGCAAAAAACACCTCTGTTTTCTTCCAAAAATTTGGATGTGTCCACGTTGCGCTTTGGGGCGTTCCCTGTCGCGGGCGCTAGGCCTACCCACACAAGTGAGGTATCATTTTTATCGGGAGACTTGGGGGAACGCTGGGTGGAAGGAAATTTGTGGCTCCTCTCAGATTCCAGAACTTTCTGCCACAGAAATGTGAGGAACATGTGTTTTTTTAGCCAAATTTTGAGGTTTGCAAAGGATTCTGGGTAACAGAACCTGGTCAGAGCCCCACAAGTCACCCCATCTTGGATTCCCCTAGGTCTCTAGTTTAAAAAATGCACAGGTTTGGAAGGTTTCCCTAGGTGCCGGCTGAGCTAGAGGCCAGAATCTACAGGTAGGCACTTCACAAAAAACAGCTCTGTTTTCTTTAAAAAAATGGGATATGTCAACGTTGTGTTTTGGGGTGTCTCCTGTCGCGGCCGCTAGGCCTACCCACACAAGTGAGTTATCATTTTTATTGGGAGACTTGGGGAAACGCTGGGTGGAAGGAAATTTGTGGCTCCTCTCATGTTCCAGAACTTTCTGTCACCGAAATGTGAGGAAAATGTGTTTTTTTTAGCCAAATTTTGAGGTTTGCAAAGGATTCTGGGTAACAGAACCTAGTCAGAGCCCCACAAGTCACCCCATCTTGGATTCCCCTAGGTCTCTAGTTTTCAAAAATGCACAGGTTTGGTAGGTTTCCCTAGGTGCTGACTAAGCTAGAGGCCAAAATCTACAGGTAGTCACTTTGCAAAAAACAGCTCTGTTTTCTGTGATGTGTCCACGTTGTGTTTTGGGGCATATTCTGTTGCGGGCGCTAGGCCTACCCACACAAGTGAGGTACCAATTTTATCGGGAGACTTGGGGGAACGCTGGGTGGAAGGAAATTTATGGCTCCTCTCAGATTCCAGAACTTTCTGTCACCGAAATGTGAGGAACATGTGTTTTCTTAGCCACATTTTGAGGTTTGGAAAGGTTTCTGGGTAACAGAACCTGGTCCGAGCCCCGCAAGTCACCCCTCCTTGGATTCCCCTATGTCTCTAGTTTTCAGAAATGCACAGGTTTGGTAGGGTTCCCTAGGTGCCGGCTGAGCTAGAGGCCAAAATCTACAGGTAGGCACTTCGCAAAAAACACCTCTGTTTTCTTCCCAAAATTTGGATGTGTCCACGTTGCGCTTTGGGGCGTTCCCTGTCGCGGGCGCTAGGCCTACCCACACAAGTGAGGTATCATTTTTATCGGGAGACTTGGGGGAATGCTGGGTGGAAGGAAATTTGTGGCTCCTCTCAGATTCCTGAACTTTCTGCCACAGAAATGTGAGGAACATGTGTTTTTTTAGCCAAATTTTGAGGTTTGCAAAGGATTCTGGGTAACAGAACCTGGTCAGAGCCCCACAAGTCACCCCATCTTGGATTCCCCTAGGTCTCTAGTTTAAAAAATGCACAGGTTTGGAAGGTTTCCCTAGGTGCCGGCTGAGCTAGAGGCCAGAATCTACAGGTAGGCACTTCGCAAAAAACAGCTCTGTTTTCTTTTAAAAAATGGGATATGTCAACGTTGTGTTTTGGGGTGTCTCCTGTCGCGGCCGCTAGGCCTACCCACACAAGTGAGTTATCATTTTTATTGGGAGACTTGGGGAAACGCTGGGTGGAAGGAAATTTGTGGCTCCTCTCATGTTCCAGAACTTTCTGTCACCGAAATGTGAGGAAAATGTGTTTTTTTTAGCCAAATTTTGAGGTTTGCAAAGGATTCTGGATAACAGAACCTAGTCAGAGCCCCACAAGTCACCCCATCTTGGATTCCCCTAGGTCTCTAGTTTTCAAAAATGCACAGGTTTCGTAGGTTTCCCTAGGTGCTGACTAAGCTAGAGGCCAAAATCTACAGGTAGTCACTTTGCAAAAAACAGCTCTGTTTTCTGTGATGTGTCCACGTTGTGTTTTGGGGCATATTCTGTTGCGGGCGCTAGGCCTACCCACACAAGTGAGGTACCATTTTTATCGGGAGACTTGGGGGAACGCTGGGTGGAAGGAAATGTATGGCTCCTCTCAGATTCCAGAACTTTCTGTCACCGAAATGTGAGGAACATGTGTTTTCTTAGCCACATTTTGAGGTTTGCAAAGGTTTCTGGGTAACAGACCCTGGTCCGAGCCCCGCAAGTCACCCCTCCTTGGATTCCCCTAGGTCTCTAGTTTTCAGAAATGCACAGGTTTGGTAGGTTTCACTAGGTGCCGGCTGAGCTAGAGGCCAAAATCTACAGGTAGGCACTTTGCAAAAAACACCTCTGTTTTCTTCCAAAAATTTGGATGTGTCCACGTTGCGCTTTGGGGCGTTCCCTGTCGCGGGCGCTATGCCTACCCACACAAGTGAGGTATCATTTTTATCGGGAGACTTGGGGGAACGCTGGGTGGAAGGAAATTTGTGGCTCCTCTCAGATTCCAGAACTTTCTGCCACAGAAATGTGAGGAACATGTGTTTTTTTTAGCCAAATTTTGAGGTTTGCAAAGGATTCTGGGTAACAGAACCTGGTCAGAGCCCCACAAGTCACCCCATCTTGGATTCCTCTAGGTCTCTAGTTTAAAAAATGCACAGGTTTGGAAGGTTTCCCCAGGTGCCGGCTGAGCTAGAGGCCAAAATCTACAGGTAGGCACTTTGCAAAAAACAGCTCTGTTTTCTTTAAAAAAATGGGATATGTCAACGTTGTGGTTTGGGGCGGCTCCTGTCGCGGCCGCTAGGCCTACCCACACAAGTGAGGTATCATTTTTATTGGGAGACTTGGGGAAACGCTGGGTGGAAGGAAATTTGTGGCTCCTCTCATATTCCAGAACTTTCTGTCACCGAAATGTGAGGAAAATGTGTTTTTTTTAGCCAAATTTTGAGGTTTGCAAAGGATTCTGGGTAACAGAACCTAGTCAGAGCCCCCAAGTCACCCCATCTTGGATTCCCCTAGGTCTCTAGTTTTCAAAAATGCACAGGTTTGGTAGGTTTCCCTAGGTGCTGACTGAGCTAGAGGCCAAAATCTACAGGTAGTCACTTTGCAAAAAACAGCTCTGTTTTCTGTGATGTGTCCACGTTGTGTTTTGGGGCATATCCTGTTGCGGGCGCTATGCCTACCCACACAAGTGAGGTACCATTTTTATCGGGAGACTTGGGGGAACGCTGGGTGGAAGGAAATTTGTGGCTCCTCTCAGATTCCAGAACTTTCTGCCACAGAAATGTGAGGAACATGTGTTTTTTTAGCCAAATTTTGAGGTTTGCAAAGGATTCTGGGTAACAGAACCTGGTCAGAGCCCCACAAGTCACCCCATCTTGGATTCCTCTAGGTCTCTAGTTTAAAAAATTCACAGGTTTGGAAGGTTTCCCCAGGTGCCGGCTGAGCTAGAGGCCAAAATCTACAGGTAGGCACTTTGCAAAAAACAGCTCTGTTTTCTTTAAAAAAATGGGATATGTCAACGTTGTGTTTTGGGGCGGCTCCTGTCGCGGCCGCTAGGCCTACCCACACAAGTGAGGTATCATTTTTATTGGGAGACTTGGGGAAACGCTGGGTGGAAGGAAATTTGTGGCTCCTCTCATATTCCAGAACTTTCTGTCACCGAAATGTGAGGAAAATGTGTTTTTTTTAGCCAAATTTTGAGGTTTGCAAAGGATTCTGGGTAACAGAACCTAGTCAGAGCCCCCAAGTCACCCCATCTTGGATTCCCCTAGGTCTCTAGTTTTCAAAAATGCACAGGTTTGGTAGGTTTCCCTAGGTGCTGACTGAGCTAGAGGCCAAAATCTACAGGTAGTCACTTTGCAAAAAACAGCTCTGTTTTCTGTGATGTGTCCACGTTGTGTTTTGGGGCATATCCTGTTGCGGGCGCTATGCCTACCCACACAAGTGAGGTACCATTTTTATCGGGAGACTTGGGGGAACGCTGGGTGGAAGGAAATTTATGGCTCCTCTCAGATGCCAGAACTTTCTGTCACCGAAATGTGAGGAACATGTGTTTTCTTAGCCAAATTTTGAGGTTTGCAAAGGATTCTGAGTAACAGAACCTGGTCAGAGCCCCACAAGTCACCCCATCTTGGATTCCCCTAAGTCTCTGGTTTTAAAAAATGCACAGGTTTGGTAGGTTTCCCTAGGTGCCGGCTGAGCTAGAGGCCAAAATCTACAGGTACGCACTTTGCAAAAAACAGCTTAGTTTTCTTTAAAAAAATGGGATGTGTCAATGTTGTGTTTTGGGGCGTCTCCTGTCGCGGCCGCTAGGCCTACCCACACAAGTGAGGTGTCATTTTTATCGGGAGACTTGGGGGAATGCTGGGTGGAAGGAAATTTGTGGCTCCTCTCAGATTCCAGAACTTTCTGTCAATGAAATGTGAGGAACATGTGTTTTCTTAGCCAAATTTTGAGGATTGCAAAGGATTCTGGGTAACAGAACCTGGTCCGAGCCCCGCAAGTCACCCCTCCTTGGATTCCCCTAGGTCTCTAGTTTTCAGAAATGCACAGGTTTGGTAGGTTTCCCTAGGTGCCGGCTGAGCTAGAGGCCAAAATCTACAGGTAGGCACTTTGCAAAAAACACCTCTGTTTTCTTCCAAAAATTTGGATGTGTCCACGTTGCGCTTTGGGGCGTTCCCTGTCGCGGGTGCTAGGCCTACCCACACAAGTGAGGTATCATTTTTATCGGGAGACTTGGGGGAACGCTGGGTGGAAGGAAATTTATGGCTCCTCCCAGATTCCAGAACTTTCTGTCACCGAAATGTGAGGAAAATATGTTTTTTTAGCCAAATTTTAAGGTTTGCAAAGGATTCTGGGTAACAGAACCTGGTCAGAGTCCCACAAGTCACCCCATCTTGGATTCCCCTAGGTCTCTAGTTTTCAAAAATGCACAGGTTTGGTAGGTTTCCCTAGGTGCCGGCTGAGCTAGAGGCCAAAATCTACAGGTAGGCACTTTGCAAAAAACAGCTCTGTTTTCTGTGATGTGTCCACGTTGTGTTTTGGGGCATATCCTGTTGCGGGCGCTATGCCTACCCACACAAGTGAGGTACCATTTTTATCGGGAGACTTGGGGGAATGCTGGGTGGAAGGAAATTTATGGCTCCTCTCAGATTCCAGAACTTTCTGTCACCGAAATATGAGGAACATGTGTTTTCTTAGCCAAATTTTGAGGTTTGCAAAGGATTCTGAGTAACAGAACCTGGTCAGAGCCCCAAAAGTCACCCCATCTTGGATTCCCGTAAGTCTCTGTTTTTAAAAAATGCACAGGTTTGGTAGGTTTCCCTAGGTGCCGGCTGAGCTAGAGGCCAAAATCTACAGGTAGGCACTTTGCAAAAAACAGCTTAGTTTTCTTTAAAAAAATGGGATGTGTCAATGTTGTGTTTTGGGGCGTCTCTTGTCGCGGCCGCTAGGCCTACCCACACAAGTGAGGTATCATTTTTATCGGGAGACTTGGGGGAACGCTGGGTGGAAGGAAATTTATGGCTCCTCCCAGATTCCAGAACTTTCTGTCACCGAAATGTGAGGAAAATATGTTTTTTTAGCCAAATTTTAAGGTTTGCAAAGGATTCTGGGTAACAGAACCTGGTCAGAGTCCCACAAGTCACCCCATCTTGGATTCCCCTAGGTCTCTAGTTTTCAAAAATGCACAGGTTTGGTAGGTTTCCCTAGGTGCCGGCTGAGCTAGAGGCCAAAATCTACAGGTAGGCACTTTGCAAAAAACAGCTCTGTTTTCTGTGATGTGTCCACGTTGTGTTTTGGGGCATATCCTGTTGCGGGCGCTATGCCTACCCACACAAGTGAGGTACCATTTTTATCGGGAGACTTGGGGGAATGCTGGGTGGAAGGAAATTTATGGCTCCTCTCAGATTCCAGAACTTTCTGTCACCGAAATATGAGGAACATGTGTTTTCTTAGCCAAATTTTGAGGTTTGCAAAGGATTCTGAGTAACAGAACCTGGTCAGAGCCCCACAAGTCACCCCATCTTGGATTCCCGTAAGTCTCTGGTTTTAAAAAATGCACAGGTTTGGTAGGTTTCCCTAGGTGCCGGCTGAGCTAGAGGCCAAAATCTACAGGTAGGCACTTTGCAAAAAACAGCTTAGTTTTCTTTAAAAAAATGGGATGTGTCAATGTTGTGTTTTGGGGCGTCTCCTGTCGCGGCCGCTAGGCCTACCCACACAAGTGAGGTATCATTTTTATCGGGAGACTTGGGGGAACGCTGGGTGGAAGGAAATTTATGGCTCCTCTCAGATTCCAGAACTTTCTGTCACCGAAATGTGAGGAACATGTGTTTTCTTAGCCAAATTTTGAGGTTTGCAAAGGTTTCTGGGTAACAGAACCGGGTCCGAGCCCCGCAAGTCACCCCTCCTTAGATTCCCCTAGGTCTCTAGTTTTCAGAAATGCACAGGTTTGGTAGGTTTCCCTAGGTGCCGGCTGAGCTAGAGGCCAAAATCTACAGGTAGGCACTTCGCAAAAAACACCTCTGTTTTCTTCCAAAAATTTGGATGTGTCCACGTTGCGCTTTGGGGCGTTCCCTGTCGCGGGCGCTAGGCCTACCCATACAAGTGAGGTATAATTTTTATCGGGAGACTTGGGGGAACGCTGGGTGGAAGGAAATTTGTGGCTCCTCTCAGATTCCAGAACTTTCTGCCACAGAAATGTTAGGAAAATGTGTTTTTTTTAGCCAAATTTTGAGGTTTGCAAAGGATTCTGGGTAACAGAACCTAGTCAGAGCCCCACAAGTCACCCCATCTTGGATTCCCCTAGGTCTCTAGTTTTCAAAAATGCACAGGTTTGGTAGGTTTCCCTAGGTGCTGACTAAGCTAGAGGCCAAAATCTACAGGTAGTCACTTTGCAAAAAACAGCTCTGTTTTCTGTGATGTGTCCACGTTGTGTTTTGGGGCATATTCTGTTGCGGGCGCTAGGCCTACCCACACAAGTGAGGTACCAATTTTATCGGGAGACTTGGGGGAACGCTGGGTGGAAGGAAATTTATGGCTCCTCTCAGATTCCAGAACTTTCTGTCACCGAAATGTGAGGAACATGTGTTTTCTTAGCCACATTTTGAGGTTTGGAAAGGTTTCTGGGTAACAGAACCTGGTCCGAGCCCCGCAAGTCACCCCTCCTTGGATTCCCCTAGGTCTCTAGTTTTCAGAAATGCACAGGTTTGGTAGGGTTCCCTAGGTGCCGGCTGAGCTAGAGGCCAAAATCTACAGGTAGGCACTTCGCAAAAAACACCTCTGTTTTCTTCCAAAAATTTGGAAGTGTCCACGTTGCTCTTTGGGGCGTTCCCTGTCGCGGGCGCTAGGCCTACCCACACAAGTGAGGTATCATTTTTATCGGGAGACTTGGGGGAACGCTGGGTGGAAGGAAATTTGTGGCTCCTCTCAGATTCCAGAACTTTCTGCCACAGAAATGTGAGGAACATGTGTTTTTTTAGCCAAATTTTGAGGTTTGCAAAGGATTCTGGGTAACAGAACCTGGTCAGAGCCCCACAAGTCACCCCATCTTGGATTCCCCTAGGTCTCTAGTTTAAAAAATGCACAGGTTTGGAAGGTTTCCCTAGGTGCCGGCTGAGCTAGAGGCCAGAATCTACAGGTAGGCACTTCACAAAAAACAGCTCTGTTTTCTTTAAAAAAATGGGATATGTCAACGTTGTGTTTTGGGGTGTCTCCTGTCGCGGCCGCTAGGCCTACCCACACAAGTGAGTTATCATTTTTATTGGGAGACTTGGGGAAACGCTGGGTGGAAGGAAATTTGTGGCTCCTCTCATGTTCCAGAACTTTCTGTCAACGAAATGTGAGGAAAATGTGTTTTTTTTAGCCAAATTTTGAGGTTTGCAAAGGATTCTGGGTAACAGAACCTAGTCAGAGCCCCACAAGTCACCCCATCTTGGATTCCCCTAGGTCTCTAGTTTTAAAAAATGCACAGGTTTCGTAGGTTTCCCTAGGTGCTGACTAAGCTAGAGGCCAAAATCTACAGGTAGTCACTTTGCAAAAAACAGCTCTGTTTTCTGTGATGTGTCCACGTTGTGTTTTGGGGCATATTCTGTTGCGGGCGCTAGGCCTACCCACACAAGTGAGGTACCATTTTTATCGAGAGACTTGGGGGAAGGCTGGGTGGAAGGAAATTTATGGCTTATCTCAGATTCCCGAACTTTCTGTCACCGAAATGTGAGGAACATGTGTTTTCTTAGCCAAATTTTGAGGTTTGCAAAGGATTCTGAGTAACAGAACCTGGTCAGAGCCCCACAAGTCACCCCATCTTGGATTCCCCTAAGTCTCTGGTTTTAAAAAATGCACAGGTTTGGTAGGTTTCCCTAGGTGCCGGCTGAGCTAGAGGCCAAAATCTACAGGTACGCACTTTGCAAAAAACAGCTTAGTTTTCTTTAAAAAAATGGGATGTGTCAATGTTGTGTTTTGGGGCGTCTCCTGTCGTGGCCGCTAGGCCTACCCACACAAGTGAGGTGTCATTTTTATCGGGAGACTTGGGGGAATGCTGGGTGGAAGGAAATTTGTGGCTCCTCTCAGATTCCAGAACTTTCTGTCAATGAAATGTGAGGAACATGTGTTTTCTTAGCCAAATTTTGAGGATTGCAAAGGATTCTGGGTAACAGAACCTGGTCCGAGCCCCGCAAGTCACCCCTCCTTGGATTCCCCTAGGTCTCTAGTTTTCAGAAATGCACAGGTTTGGTAGGTTTCCCTAGGTGCCGGCTGAGCTAGAGGCCAAAATCTACAGGTAGGCACTTTGCAAAAAACACCTCTGTTTTCTTCCAAACATTTGGATGTGTCCACGTTGCACTTTGGGGCGTTCCCTGTCGCGGGCGCTAGGCCTACCCATACAAGTGAGGTATCATTTTTATCGGGAGACCTGGGGGAACGCTGGGTGGAAGGAAATTTATGGCTCCTCCCAGATTCCAGAACTTTCTGTCATCGAAATGTGAGGAAAATATGTTTTTTTAGCCAAATTTTAAGGTTTGCAAAGGATTCTGGGTAACAGAACCTGGTCAGAGTCCCACAAGTCACCCCATCTTGGATTCCCCTAGGTCTCTAGTTTTCAAAAATGCACAGGTTTGGTAGGTTTCCCTAGGTGCCGGCTGAGCTAGAGGCCAAAATCTACAGGTAGGCACTTTGCAAAAAACAGCTCTGTTTTCTGTGATGTGTCCACGTTGTGTTTTGGGGCATATCCTGTCGCGGGCGCTAGGCCTACCCACACAAGTGAGGTATCATTTTTATCGGGAGACTTGGGGGAACGCTGGGTGGAAGGAAATTTATGGCTCCTCTCAGATTCCAGAACTTTCTGTCACCGAAATGTGAGGAACATGTGTTTTCTTAGCCAAATTTTGAGGTTTGCAAAGGTTTCTGGGTAACAGAACCTGGTCCGAGCCCCGCAAGTCACCCCTCCTTGGATTCCCCTAGGTCTCTAGTTTTCAGAAATGCACAGGTTTGGTAGGGTTCCCTAGGTGCCGGCTGAGCTAGAGGCCAAAATCTACAGGTAGGCACTTCGCAAAAAACACCTCTGTTTTCTTCCAAAAATTTGGAAGTGTCCACGTTGCTCTTTGGGGCGTTCCCTGTCGCGGGCGCTAGGCCTACCCACACAAGTGAGGTATCATTTTTATCGGGAGACTTGGGGGAACGCTGGGTGGAAGGAAATTTGTGGCTCCTCTCAGATTCCAGAACTTTCTGCCACAGAAATGTGAGGAACATGTGTTTTTTTAGCCAAATTTTGAGGTTTGCAAAGGATTCTGGGTAACAGAACCTGGTCAGAGCCCCACAAGTCACCCCATCTTGGATTCCCCTAGGTCTCTAGTTTAAAAAATGCACAGGTTTGGAAGGTTTCCCTGGTGCCGGCTGAGCTAGAGGCCAGAATCTACAGGTAGGCACTTCACAAAAAACAGCTCTGTTTTCTTTAAAAAAATGGGATATGTCAACGTTGTGTTTTGGGGTGTCTCGTGTCGCGGCCGCTAGGCCTACCCACACAAGTGAGTTATCATTTTTATTGGGAGACTTGGGGAAACGCTGGGTGGAAGGAAATTTGTGGCTCCTCTCATGTTCCAGAACTTTCTGTCACCGAAATGTGAGGAAAATGTGTTTTTTTTAGCCAAATTTTGAGGTTTGCAAAGGATTCTGGGTAACAGAACCTAGTCAGAGCCCCACAAGTCACCCCATCTTGGATTCCCCTAGGTCTCTAGTTTTAAAAAATGCACAGGTTTCGTAGGTTTCCCTAGGTGCTGACTAAGCTAGAGGCCAAAATCTACAGGTAGTCACTTTGCAAAAAACAGCTCTGTTTTCTGTGATGTGTCCACGTTGTGTTTTGGGGCATATTCTGTTGCGGGCGCTAGGCCTACCCACACAAGTGAGGTACCATTTTTATCGAGAGACTTGGGGGAACGCTGGGTGGAAGGAAATTTATGGCTTATCTCAGATTCCCGAACTTTCTGTCACCGAAATGTGAGGAACATGTGTTTTCTTAGCCAAATTTTGAGGTTTGCAAAGGATTCTGAGTAACAGAACCTGGTCAGAGCCCCACAAGTCACCCCATCTTGGATTCCCCTAAGTCTCTGGTTTTAAAAAATGCACAGGTTTGGTAGGTTTCCCGAGGTGCCGGCTGAGCTAGAGGCCAAAATCTACAGGTACGCACTTTGCAAAAAACAGCTTAGTTTTCTTTAAAAAAATGGGATGTGTCAATGTTGTGTTTTGGGGCGTCTCCTGTCGTGGCCGCTAGGCCTACCCACACAAGTGAGGTGTCATTTTTATCGGGAGACTTGGGGGAATGCTGGGTGGAAGGAAATTTGTGGCTCCTCTCAGATTCCAGAACTTTCTGTCAATGAAATGTGAGGAACATGTGTTTTCTTAGCCAAATTTTGAGGATTGCAAAGGATTCTGGGTAACAGAACCTGGTCCGAGCCCCGCAAGTCACCCCTCCTTGGATTCCCCTAGGTCTCTAGTTTTCAGAAATGCACAGGTTTGGTAGGTTTCCCTAGGTGCCGGCTGAGCTAGAGGCCAAAATCTACAGGTAGGCACTTTGCAAAAAACACCTCTGTTTTCTTCCAAACATTTGGATGTGTCCACGTTGCGCTTTGGGGCGTTCCCTGTCGCGGGCGCTAGGCCTACCCATACAAGTGAGGTATCATTTTTATCGGGAGACTTGGGGGAACGCTGAGTGGAAGGAAATTTATGGCTCCTCTCAGATGCCAGAACTTTCTGTCACCGAAATGTGAGGAACATGTGTTTTCTTAGCCAAATTTTGAGGTTTGCAAAGGATTCTGAGTAACAGAACCTGGTCAGAGACCCACAAGTCACCCCATCTTGGATTCCCCTAAGTCTCTGGTTTTAAAAAATGCACAGGTTTGGTAGGTTTCCCGAGGTGCCGGCTGAGCTAGAGGCCAAAATCTACAGGTACGCACTTTGCAAAAAACAGCTTAGTTTTCTTTAAAAAAATGGGATGTGTCAATGTTGTGTTTTGGGGCGTCTCCTGTCGTGGCCGCTAGGCCTACCCACACAAGTGAGGTGTCATTTTTATCGGGAGACTTGGGGGAATGCTGGGTGGAAGGAAATTTGTGGCTCCTCTCAGATTCCAGAACTTTCTGTCAATGAAATGTGAGGAACATGTGTTTTCTTAGCCAAATTTTGAGGATTGCAAAGGATTCTGGGTAACAGAACCTGGTCCGAGCCCCGCAAGTCACCCCTCCTTGGATTCCCCTAGGTCTCTAGTTTTCAGAAATGCACAGGTTTGGTAGGTTTCCCTAGGTGCCGGCTGAGCTAGAGGCCAAAATCTACAGGTAGGCACTTTGCAAAAAACACCTCTGTTTTCTTCCAAACATTTGGATGTGTCCACGTTGCGCTTTGGGGCGTTCCCTGTCGCGGGCGCTAGGCCTACCCATACAAGTGAGGTATCATTTTTATCGGGAGACTTGGGGGAACGCTGGGTGGAAGGAAATTTATGGCTCCTCCCAGATTCCAGAACTTTCTGTCACCGAAATGTGAGGAAAATATGTTTTTTTAGCCAAATTTTAAGGTTTGCAAAGGATTCTGGGTAACAGAACCTGGTCAGAGTCCCACAAGTCACCCCATCTTGGATTCCCCTAGGTCTCTAGTTTTCAAAAATGCACAGGTTTGGTAGGTTTCCCTAGGTGCCGGCTGAGCTAGAGGCCAAAATCTACAGGTAGGCACTTTGCAAAAAACAGCTCTGTTTTCTGTGATGTGTCCACGTTGTGTTTTGGGGCATATCCTGTTGCGGGCGCTATGCCTACCCACACAAGTGAGGTACCATTTTTATCGGGAGACTTGGGGGAATGCTGGGTGGAAGGAAATTTATGGCTCCTCTCAGATTCCAGAACTTTCTGTCACCGAAATGTGAGGAACATGTGTTTTCTTAGCCAAATTTTGAGGTTTGCAAAGGATTCTGAGTAACAGAACCTGGTCAGAGCCCCACAAGTCACCCCATCTTGGATTCCCGTAAGTCTCTGGTTTTAAAAAATGCACAGGTTTGGTAGGTTTCCCTAGGTGCCGGCTGAGCTAGAGGCCAAAATCTACAGGTAGGCACTTCGCAAAAAACACCTCTGTTTTCTTCCAAAAATTTGGATGTGTCCACGTTGCGCTTTGGGGCGTTCCCTGTCGCGGGCGCTAGGCCTACCCACACAAGTGAGGTATCATTTTTATCGGGAGACTTGGGGGAACACTGGGTGGAAGGAAATTTGTGGCTCCTCTCAGATTCCAGAACTTTCTGCCACAGAAATGTGAGGAACATGTGTTTTTTTAGCCAAATTTTGAGGTTTGCAAAGGATTCTGGGTAACAGAACCTGGTCAGAGCCCCACAAGTCACCCCATCTTGGATTCCCCTAGGTCTCTAGTTTAAAAAATGCACAGGTTTGGAAGGTTTCCCTAGGTGCCGGCTGAGCTAGAGGCCAGAATCTACAGGTAGGCACTTCACAAAAAACAGCTCTGTTTTCTTTAAAAAAATGGGATATGTCAACGTTGTGTTTTGGGGTGTCTCCTGTCGCGGCCGCTAGGCCTACCCACACAAGTGAGTTATCATTTTTATTGGGAGACTTGGGGAAACGCTGGGTGGAAGGAAATTTGTGGCTCCTCTCATGTTCCAGAACTTTCTGTCACCGAAATGTGAGGAAAATGTGTTTTTTTTAGCCAAATTTTGAGGTTTGCAAAGGATTCTGGGTAACAGAACCTAGTCAGAGCCCCACAAGTCACCCCATCTTGGATTCCCCTAGGTCTCTAGTTTTCAAAAATGCACAGGTTTCGTAGGTTTCCCTAGGTGCTGACTAAGCTAGAGGCCAAAATCTACAGGTAGTCACTTTGCAAAAAACAGCTCTGTTTTCTCTGATGTGTCCACGTTGTGTTTTGGGGCATATTCTGTTGCGGGCGCTAGGCCTACCCACACAAGTGAGGTACCATTTTTATCGAGAGACTTGGGGGAACGCTGGGTGGAAGGAAATTTATGGCTCCTCTCAGATTCCAGAACTTTCTGTCACCGAAATGTGAGGAACATGTGTTTTCTTAGCCACATTTTGAGGTTTGCAAAGGTTTCTGGGTAACAGAACCGGGTCCGAGCCCCGCAAGTCACCCCTCCTTGGATTCCCCTAGGTCTCTAGTTTTCAGAAATGCACAGGTTTGGTAGGTTTCCCTATGTGCCGGCTGAGCTAGAGGCCAAAATCTACAGGTAGGCACTTCGCAAAAAACACCTCTGTTTTCTTCCAAAAATTTGGATGTGTCCACGTTGCGCTTTGGGGCGTTCCCTGTCGCGGGCGCTAGGCCTACCCATACAAGTGAGGTATAATTTTTATCGGGAGACTTGGGGGAACGCTGGGTGGAAGGAAATTTGTGGCTCCTCTCAGATTCCAGAACTTTCTGCCACAGAAATGTGAGGAAAATGTGTTTTTTTTAGCCAAATTTTGAGGTTTGCAAAGGATTCTGGGTAACAGAACCTAGTCAGAGCCCCACAAGTCACCCCATCTTGGATTCCCCTAGGTCTCTAGTTTTCAAAAATGCACAGGTTTGGTAGGTTTCCCTAGGTGCTGACTAAGCTAGAGGCCAAAATCTACAGGTAGTCACTTTGCAAAAAACAGCTCTGTTTTCTGTGATGTGTCCACGTTGTGTTTTGGGGCATATTCTGTTGCGGGCGCTAGGCCTACCCACACAAGTGAGGTACCAATTTTATCGGGAGACTTGGGGGAACGCTGGGTAGAAGGAAATTTATGGCTCCTCTCAGATTCCAGAACTTTCTGTCACCGAAATGTGAGGAACATGTGTTTTCTTAGCCACATTTTGAGGTTTGGAAAGGTTTCTGGGTAACAGAACCTGGTCCGAGCCCCGCAAGTCACCCCTCCTTGGATTCCCCTAGGTCTCTAGTTTTCAGAAATGCACAGGTTTGGTAGGGTTCCGTAGGTGCCGGCTGAGCTAGAGGCCAAAATCTACAGGTAGGCACTTCGCAAAAAACACCTCTGTTTTCTTCCAAAAATTTGGATGTGTCCACGTTGCGCTTTGGGGCGTTCCCTGTCGCGGGCGCTAGGCCTACCCACACAAGTGAGGTATCATTTTTATCGGGAGACTTGGGGGAACGCTGGGTGGAAGGAAATTTGTGGCTCCTCTCAGATTCCAGAACTTTCTGCCACAGAAATGTGAGGAACATGTGTTTTTTTAGCCAAATTTTGAGGTTTGCAAAGGATTCTGGGTAACAGAACCTGGTCAGAGCCCCACAAGTCACCCCATCTTGGATTCCCCTAGGTCTCTAGTTTAAAAAATGCACAGGTTTGGAAGGTTTCCCTAGGTGCCGGCTGAGCTAGAGGCCAGAATCTACAGGTAGGCTCTTCACAAAAAACAGCTCTGTTTTCTTTAAAAAAATGGGATATGTCAACGTTGTGTTTTGGGGTGTCTCCTGTCGCGGCCGCTAGGCCTACCCACACAAGTGAGTTATCATTTTTATTGGGAGACTTGGGGAAACGCTGGGTGGAAGGAAATTTGTGGCTCCTCTCATGTTCCAGAACTTTCTGTCACCGAAATGTGAGGAAAATGTGTTTTTTTTAGCCAAATTTTGAGGTTTGCAAAGGATTCTGGGTAACAGAACCTAGTCAGAGCCCCACAAGTCACCCCATCTTGGATTCCCCTAGGTCTCTAGTTTTCAAAAATGCACAGGTTTCGTAGGTTTCCCTAGGTGCTGACTAAGCTAGAGGCCAAAATCTACAGGTAGTCACTTTGCAAAAAACAGCTCTGTTTTCTCTGATGTGTCCACGTTGTGTTTTGGGGCATATTCTGTTGCGGGCGCTAGGCCTACCCACACAAGTGAGGTACCATTTTTATCGAGAGACTTGGGGGAACGCTGGGTGGAAGGAAATTTATGGCTCCTCTCAGATTCCAGAACTTTCTGTCACCGAAATGTGAGGAACATGTGTTTTCTTAGCCACATTTTGAGGTTTGCAAAGGTTTCTGGGTAACAGAACCGGGTCCGAGCCCCGCAAGTCACCCCTCCTTGGATTCCCCTAGGTCTCTAGTTTTCAGAAATGCACAGGTTTGGTAGGTTTCCCTATGTGCCGGCTGAGCTAGAGGCCAAAATCTACAGGTAGGCACTTCGCAAAAAACACCTCTGTTTTCTTCCAAAAATTTGGATGTGTCCACGTTGCGCTTTGGGGCGTTCCCTGTCGCGGGCGCTAGGCCTACCCATACAAGTGAGGTATAATTTTTATCGGGAGACTTGGGGGAACGCTGGGTGGAAGGAAATTTGTGGCTCCTCTCAGATTCCAGAACTTTCTGCCACAGAAATGTGAGGAAAATGTGTTTTTTTTAGCCAAATTTTGAGGTTTGCAAAGGATTCTGGGTAACAGAACCTAGTCAGAGCCCCACAAGTCACCCCATCTTGGATTCCCCTAGGTCTCTAGTTTTCAAAAATGCACAGGTTTCGTAGGTTTCCCTAGGTGCTGACTAAGCTAGAGGCCAAAATCTACAGGTAGTCACTTTGCAAAAAACAGCTCTGTTTTCTGTGATGTGTCCACGTTGTGTTTTGGGGCATATTCTGTTGCGGGCGCTAGGCCTACCCACACAAGTGAGGTACCAATTTTATCGGGAGACTTGGGGGAACGCTGGGTGGAAGGAAATTTATGGCTCCTCTCAGATTCCAGAACTTTCTGTCACCGAAATGTGAGGAACATGTGTTTTCTTAGCCTCATTTTGAGGTTTGGAAAGGTTTCTGGGTAACAGAACCTGGTCCGAGCCCCGCAAGTCACCCCTCCTTGGATTCCCCTAGGTCTCTAGTTTTCAGAAATGCACAGGTTTGGTAGGGTTCCCTAGGTGCCGGCTGAGCTAGAGGCCAAAATCTACAGGTAGGCACTTCGCAAAAAACACCTCTGTTTTCTTCCAAAAATTTGGATGTGTCCACGTTGCGCTTTGGGGCGTTCCCTGTCGCGGGCGCTAGGCCTACCCACACAAGTGAGGTATCATTTTTATCGGGAGACTTGGGGGAACGCTGGGTGGAAGGAAATTTGTGGCTCCTCTCAGATTCCAGAACTTTCTGCCACAGAAATGTGAGGAACATGTGTTTTTTTAGCCAAATTTTGAGGTTTGCAAAGGATTCTGGGTAACAGAACCTGGTCAGAGCCCCACAAGTCACCCCATCTTGGATTCCCCTAGGTCTCTAGTTTAAAAAATGCACAGGTTTGGAAGGTTTCCCTAGGTGCCGGCTGAGCTAGAGGCCAGAATCTACAGGTAGGCACTTCGCAAAAAACAGCTCTGTTTTCTTTAAAAAAAATGGGATATGTCAACGTTGTGTTTTGGGGTGGCTCCTGTCGCGGCCGCTAGGCCTACCCACACAAGTGAGTTATCATTTTTATTGGGAGACTTGGGGAAACGCTGGGTGGAAGGAAATTTGTGGCTCCTCTCATGTTCCAGAACTTTCTGTCACCGAAATGTGAGGAAAATGTGTTTTTTTTAGCCAAATTTTGAGGTTTGCAAAGGATTCTGGGTAACAGAACCTAGTCAGAGCCCCACAAGTCACCCCATCTTGGATTCCCCTCGGTCTCTAGTTTTCATAAATGCACAGGTTTCGTAGGTTTCCCTAGGTGCTGACTAAGCTAGAGGCCAAAATCTACAGGTAGTCACTTTGCAAAAAACAGCTCTGTTTTCTGTGATGTGTCCACGTTGTGTTTTGGGGCATATTCTGTTGCGGGCGCTAGGCCTACCCACACAAGTGAGGTACCATTTTTATCGGGAGACTTGGGGGAATGCTGGGTGGAAGGAAATTTATGGCTCCTCTCAGATTCCAGAACTTTCTGTCACCGAAATGTGAGGAACATGTGTTTTCTTAGCCACATTTTGAGGTTTGCAAAGGTTTCTGGGTAACAGACCCTGGTCCGAGCCCCGCAAGTCACCCCTCCTTGGATTCCCCTAGGTCTCTAGTTTTCAGCAATGCACAGGTTTGGTAGGTTTCCCTAGGTGCCGGCTGAGCTAGAGGCCAAAATCTACAGGTAGGCACTTCGCAAAAAACACCTCTGTTTTCTTCCAAAAATTTGGATGTGTCCACGTTGCGCTTTGGGGCGTTCCCTGTCGCGGGCGCTATGCCTACCCACACAAGTGAGGTATCATTTTTATCGGGAGACTTGGGGGAACGCTGGGTGGAAGGAAATTTGTGGCTCCTCTCAGATTCCAGAACTTTCTGCCACAGAAATGTGAGGAACATGTGTTTTTTTAGCCAAATTTTGAGGTTTGCAAAGGATTCTGGGTAACAGAACCTGGTCAGAGCCCCACAAGTCACCCCATCTTGGATTCCTCTAGGTCTCTAGTTTAAAAAATGCACAGGTTTGGAAGGTTTCCCCAGGTGCCGGCTGAGCTAGAGGCCAAAATCTACAGGTAGGCACTTTGCAAAAAACAGCTCTGTTTTCTTTAAAAAAATGGGATATGTCAACGTTGTGTTTTGGGGCGGCTCCTGTCGCGGCCGCTAGGCCTACCCACACAAGTGAGGTATCATTTTTATTGGGAGACTTGGGGAAACGCTGGGTGGAAGGAAATTTGTGGCTCCTCTCATATTCCAGAACTTTCTGTCACCGAAATGTGAGGAAAATGTGTTTTTTTTAGCCAAATTTTGAGGTTTGCAAAGGATTCTGGGTAACAGAACCTAGTCAGAGCCCCCAAGTCACCCCATCTTGGATTCCCCTAGGTCTCTAGTTTTCAAAAATGCACAGGTTTGGTAGGTTTCCCTAGGTGCTGACTGAGCTAGAGGCCAAAATCTACAGGTAGTCACTTTGCAAAAAACAGCTCTGTTTTCTGTGATGTGTCCACGTTGTGTTTTGGGGCATATCCTGTTGCGGGCGCTATGCCTACCCACACAAGTGAGGTACCATTTTTATCGGGAGACTTGGGGGAACGCTGGGTGGAAGGAAATTTATGGCTCCTCTCAGATTCCAGAACTTTCTGTCACCGAAATGTGAGGAACATGTGTTTTCTTAGCCAAATTTTGAGGTTTGCAAAGGATTCTGAGTAACAGAACCTGGTCAGAGCCCCACAAGTCACCCCATCTTGGATTCCCCTAAGTCTCTGGTTTTAAAAAATGCACAGGTTTGGTAGGTTTCCCTAGGTGCCGGCTGAGCTAGAGGCCAAAATCTACAGGTACGCACTTTGCAAAAAACAGCTTAGTTTTCTTTAAAAAAATGGGATGTGTCAATGTTGTGTTTTGGGGCGTCTCCTGTCGCGGCCGCTAGGCCTACCCACACAAGTGAGGTGTCATTTTTATCGGGAGACTTGGGGGAACGCTGGGTGGAAGGAAATTTGTGGCTCCTCTCAGATTCCAGAACTTTCTGCCACAGAAATGTGAGGAAAATGTGTTTTTTTTAGCCAAATTTTGAGGTTTGCAAAGGATTCTGGGTAACAGAACCTAGTCAGAGCCCCACAAGTCACCCCATCTTGGATTCCCCTAGGTCTCTAGTTTTCAAAAATGCACAGGTTTGGTAGGTTTCCCTAGGTGCTGACTAAGCTAGAGGCCAAAATCTACAGGTAGTCACTTTGCAAAAAACAGCTCTGTTTTCTGTGATGTGTCCACGTTGTGTTTTGGGGCATATTCTGTTGCGGGCGCTAGGCCTACCCACACAAGTGAGGTACCAATTTTATCGGGAGACTTGGGGGAACGCTGGGTGGAAGGAAATTTATGGCTCCTCTCAGATTCCAGAACTTTCTGTCACCGAAATGTGAGGAACATGTGTTTTCTTAGCCACATTTTGAGGTTTGGAAAGGTTTCTGGGTAACAGAACCTGGTCCGAGCCCCGCAAGTCACCCCTCCTTGGATTCCCCTAGGTCTCTAGTTTTCAGAAATGCACAGGTTTGGTAGGGTTCCCTAGGTGCCGGCTGAGCTAGAGGCCAAAATCTACAGGTAGGCACTTCGCAAAAAACACCTCTGTTTTCTTCCAAAAATTTGGATGTGTCCACGTTGCGCTTTGGGGCGTTCCCTGTCGCGGGCGCTAGGCCTACCCACACAAGTGAGGTATCATTTTTATCGGGAGACTTGGGGGAACGCTGGGTGGAAGGAAATTTGTGGCTCCTCTCAGATTCCAGAACTTTCTGCCACAGAAATGTGAGGAACATGTGTTTTTTTAGCCAAATTTTGAGGTTTGCAAAGGATTCTGGGTAACAGAACCTGGTCAGAGCCCCACAAGTCACCCCATCTTGGATTCCCCTAGGTCTCTAGTTTAAAAAATGCACAGGTTTGGAAGGTTTCCCTAGGTGCCGGCTGAGCTAGAGGCCAGAATCTACAGGTAGGCACTTCGCAAAAAACAGCTCTGTTTTCTTTAAAAAAATGGGATATGTCAACGTTGTGTTTTGGGGTGTCTCCTGTCGCGGCCGCTAGGCCTACCCACACAAGTGAGTTATCATTTTTATTGGGAGACTTGGGGAAACGCTGGGTGGAAGGAAATTTGTGGCTCCTCTCATGTTCCAGAACTTTCTGTCACCGAAATGTGAGGAAAATGTGTTTTTTTTAGCCAAATTTTGAGGTTTGCAAAGGATTCTGGGTAACAGAACCTAGTCAGAGCCCCACAAGTCACCCAATCTTGGATTCCCCTAGGTCTCTAGTTTTCAAAAATGCACAGGTTTCGTAGGTTTCCCTAGGTGCTGACTAAGCTAGAGGCCAAAATCTACAGGTAGTCACTTTGCAAAAAACAGCTCTGTTTTCTGTGATGTGTCCACGTTGTGTTTTGGGGCATATTCTGTTGCGGGCGCTAGGCCTACCCACACAAGTGAGGTACCATTTTTATCGGGAGACTTGGGGGAACGCTGGGTGGAAGGACATTTATGGCTCCTCTCAGATTCCAGAACTTTCTGTCACCGAAATGTGAGGAACATGTGTTTTCTTAGCCACATTTTGAGGTTTGCAAAGGTTTCTGGGTAACAGACCCTGGTCCGAGCCCCGCAAGTCACCCCTCCTTGGATTCCCCTAGGTCTCTAGTTTTCAGAAATGCACAGGTTTGGTAGGTTTCCCTAGGTGCCGGCTGAGCTAGAGGCCAAAATCTACAGGTAGGCACTTCGCAAAAAACACCTCTGTTTTCTTCCAAAAATTTGGATGTGTCCACGTTGCGCTTTGGGGCGTTCCCTGTCACGGGCGCTATGCCTACCCACACAAGTGAGGTATCATTTTTATCGGGAGACTTGGGGGAACGCTGGGTGGAAGGAAATTTGTGGCTCCTCTCAGATTCCAGAACTTTCTGCCACAGAAATGTGAGGAACATGTGTTTTTTTAGCCAAATTTTGAGGTTTGCAAAGGATTCTGGGTAACAGAACCTGGTCAGAGCCCCACAAGTCACCCCATCTTGGATTCCTCTAGGTCTCTAGTTTAAAAAATGCACAGGTTTGGAAGGTTTCCCCAGGTGCCGGCTGAGCTAGAGGCCAAAATCTACAGGTAGGCACTTTGCAAAAAACAGCTCTGTTTTCTTTAAAAAAATGGAATATGTCAACGTTGTGTTTTGGGGCGGCTCCTGTCGCGGCCGCTAGGCCTACCCACACAAGTGAGGTATCATTTTTATTGGGAGACTTGGGGAAACGCTGGGTGGAAGGAAATTTGTGGCTCCTCTCATATTCCAGAACTTTCTGTCACCGAAATGTGAGGAAAATGTGGTTTTTTTAGCCAAATTTTGAGGTTTGCAAAGGATTCTGGGTAACAGAACCTAGTCAGAGCCCCCAAGTCACCCCATCTTGGATTCCCCTAGGTCTCTAGTTTTCAAAAATGCACAGGTTTGGTAGGTTTCCCTAGGTGCTGACTGAGCTAGAGGCCAAAATCTACAGGTAGTCACTTTGCAAAAAACAGCTCTGTTTTCTGTGATGTGTCCACGTTGTGTTTTGGGGCATATCCTGTTGCGGGCGCTATGCCTACCCACACAAGTGAGGTACCATTTTTATCGGGAGACTTGGGGGAACGCTGGGTGGAAGGAAATTTGTGGCTCCTCTCAGATTCCAGAACTTTCTGCCACAGAAATGTGAGGAACATGTGTTTTTTTAGCCAAATTTTGAGGTTTGCAAAGGATTCTGGGTAACAGAACCTGGTCAGAGCCCCACAAGTCACCCCATCTTGGATTCCTCTAGGTCTCTAGTTTAAAAAATGCACAGGTTTGGAAGGTTTCCCCAGGTGCCGGCTGAGCTAGAGGCCAAAATCTACAGGTAGGCACTTTGCAAAAAACAGCTCTGTTTTCTTTAAAAAAATGGGATATGTCAACGTTGTGTTTTGGGGCGGCTCCTGTCGCGGCCGCTAGGCCTACCCACACAAGTGAGGTATCATTTTTATTGGGAGACTTGGGGAAACGCTGGGTGGAAGGAAATTTGTGGCTCCTCTCATATTCCAGAACTTTCTGTCACCGAAATGTGAGGAAAATGTGTTTTTTTAGCCAAATTTTGAGGTTTGCAAAGGATTCTGGGTAACAGAACCTAGTCAGAGCCCCCAAGTCACCCCATCTTGGATTCCCCTAGGTCTCTAGTTTTCAAAAATGCACAGGTTTGGTAGGTTTCCCTAGGTGCTGACTGAGCTAGAGGCCAAAATCTACAGGTAGTCACTTTGCAAAAAACAGCTCTGTTTTCTGTGATGTGTCCACGTTGTGTTTTGGGGCATATCCTGTTGCGGGCGCTATGCCTACCCACACAAGTGAGGTACCATTTTTATCGGGAGACTTGGGGGAACGCTGGGTGGAAGGAAATTTATGGCTCCTCTCAGATGCCAGAACTTTCTGTCACCGAAATGTGAGGAACATGTGTTTTCTTAGCCAAATTTTGAGGTTTGCAAAGGATTCTGAGTAACAGAACCTGGTCAGAGCCCCACAAGTCACCCCATCTTGGATTCCCCTAAGTCTCTGGTTTTAAAAAATGCACAGGTTTGGTAGGTTTCCCTAGGTGCCGGCTGAGCTAGAGGCCAAAATCTACAGGTACGCACTTTGCAAAAAACAGCTTAGTTTTCTTTAAAAAAATGGGATGTGTCAATGTTGTGTTTTGGGGCGTCTCCTGTCGCGGCCGCTAGGCCTACCCACACAAGTGAGGTGTCATTTTTATCGGGAGACTTGGGGGAATGCTGGGTGGAAGGAAATTTGTGGCTCCTCTCAGATTCCAGAACTTTCTGTCAATGAAATGTGAGGAACATGTGTTTTCTTAGCCAAATTTTGAGGATTGCAAAGGATTCTGGGTAACAGAACCTGGTCCGAGCCCCACAAGTCACCCCTCCTTGGATTCCCCTAGGTCTCTAGTTTTCAGAAATGCACAGGTTTGGTAGGTTTCCCTAGGTGCCGGCTGAGCTAGAGGCCAAAATCTACAGGTAGGCACTTTGCAAAAAACACCTCTGTTTTCTTCCAAAAATTTGGATGTGTCCACGTTGCGCTTTGGGGCGTTCCCTGTCGCGGGTGCTAGGCCTACCCACACAAGTGAGGTATCATTTTTATCGGGAGACTTGGGGGAACGCTGGGTGGAAGGAAATTTATGGCTCCTCCCAGATTCCAGAACTTTCTGTCACCGAAATGTGAGGAAAATATGTTTTTTTAGCCAAATTTTAAGGTTTGCAAAGGATTCTGGGTAACAGAACCTGGTCAGAGTCCCACAAGTCACCCCATCTTGGATTCCCCTAGGTCTCTAGTTTTCAAAAATGCACAGGTTTGGTAGGTTTCCCTAGGTGCCGGCTGAGCTAGAGGCCAAAATCTACAGGTAGGCACTTTGCAAAAAACAGCTCTGTTTTCTGTGATGTATCCACGTTGTGTTTTGGGGCATATCCTGTTGCGGGCGCTATGCCTACCCACACAAGTGAGGTACCATTTTTATCGGGAGACTTGGGGGAATGCTGGGTGGAAGGAAATTTATGGCTCCTCTCAGATTCCAGAACTTTCTGTCACCGAAATATGAGGAACATGTGTTTTCTTAGCCAAATTTTGAGGTTTGCAAAGGATTCTGAGTAACAGAACCTGGTCAGAGCCCCACAAGTCACCCCATCTTGGATTCCCGTAAGTCTCTGTTTTTAAAAAATGCACAGGTTTGGTAGGTTTCCCTAGGTGCCGGCTGAGCTAGAGGCCAAAATCTACAGGTAGGCACTTTGCAAAAAACAGCTTAGTTTTCTTTAAAAAAATGGGATGTGTCAATGTTGTGTTTTGGGGCGTCTCCTGTCGCGGCCGCTAGGCCTACCCACACAAGTGAGGTATCATTTTTATCGGGAGACGTGGGGGAACGCTGGGTGGAAGGAAATTTATGGCTCCTCTCAGATTCCAGAACTTTCTGTCACCGAAATGTGAGGAACATGTGTTTTCTTAGCCAAATTTTGAGGTTTGCAAAGGTTTCTGGGTAACAGAACCGGGTCCGAGCCCCGCAAGTCACCCCTCCTTGGATTCCCCTAGGTCTCTAGTTTTCAGAAATGCACAGGTTTGGTAGGTTTCCCTAGGTGCCGGCTGAGCTAGAGGCCAAAATCTACAGGTAGGCACTTTGCAAAAAACACCTCTGTTTTCTTCCAAAAATTTGGATGTGTCCACGTTGCGCTTTGGGGCGTTCCCTGTCGCGGGTGCTAGGCCTACCCACACAAGTGAGGTATCATTTTTATCGGGAGACTTGGGGGAACGCTGGGTGGAAGGAAATTTATGGCTCCTCCCAGATTCCAGAACTTTCTGTCACCGAAATGTGAGGAAAATATGTTTTTTTAGCCAAATTTTAAGGTTTGCAAAGGATTCTGGGTAACAGAACCTGGTCAGAGTCCCACAAGTCACCCCATCTTGGATTCCCCTAGGTCTCTAGTTTTCAAAAATGCACAGGTTTGGTAGGTTTCCCTAGGTGCCGGCTGAGCTAGAGGCCAAAATCTACAGGTAGGCACTTTGCAAAAAACAGCTCTGTTTTCTGTGATGTGTCCACGTTGTGTTTTGGGGCATATCCTGTTGCGGGCGCTATGCCTACCCACACAAGTGAGGTACCATTTTTATCGGGAGACTTGGGGGAATGCTGGGTGGAAGGAAATTTATGGCTCCTCTCAGATTCCAGAACTTTCTGTCACCGAAATATGAGGAACATGTGTTTTCTTAGCCAAATTTTGAGGTTTGCAAAGGATTCTGAGTAACAGAACCTGGTCAGAGCCCCACAAGTCACCCCATCTTGGATTCCCGTAAGTCTCTGTTTTTAAAAAATGCACAGGTTTGGTAGGTTTCCCTAGGTGCCGGCTGAGCTAGAGGCCAAAATCTACAGGTAGGCACTTTGCAAAAAACAGCTTAGTTTTCTTTAAAAAAATGGGATGTGTCAATGTTGTGTTTTGGGGCGTCCCCTGTCGCGGCCGCTAGGCCTACCCACACAAGTGAGGTATCATTTTTATCGGGAGACTTGGGGGAACGCTGGGTGGAAGGAAATTTATGGCTCCTCTCAGATTCCAGAACTTTCTGTCACCGAAATGTGAGGAACATGTGTTTTCTTAGCCAAATTTTGAGGTTTGCAAAGGTTTCTGGGTAACAGAACCGGGACCGAGCCCCGCAAGTCACCCCTCCTTGGATTCCCCTAGGTCTCTAGTTTTCAGAAATGCACAGGTTTGGTAGGTTTCCCTAGGTGCCGGCTGAGCTAGAGGCCAAAATCTACAGGTAGGCACTTCGCAAAAAACACCTCTGTTTTCTTCCAAAAATTTGGATGTGTCCACGTTGCGCTTTGGGGCGTTCCCTGTTGCGGGCGCTAGGCCTACCCATACAAGTGAGGTATAATTTTTATCGGGAGACTTGGGGGAATGCTGGGTGGAAGGAAATTTGTGGCTCCTCTCAGATTCCAGAACTTTCTGCCACAGAAATGTGAGGAAAATGTTTTTTTTTTAGCCAAATTTTGAGGTTTGCAAAGGATTCTGGGTAACAGAACCTAGTCAGAGCCCCACAAGTCACCCCATCTTGGATTCCCCTAGGTCTCTAGTTTTAAAAAATGCACAGATTTGGTAGGTTTCCCTAGGTGCTGACTAAGCTAGAGGCCAAAATCTACAGGTAGTCACTTTGCAAAAAACAGCTCTGTTTTCTGTGATGTGTCCACGTTGTGTTTTGGGGCATATTCTGTTGCGGGCGCTAGGCCTACCCACACAAGTGAGGTACCAATTTTATCGGGAGACTTGGGGGAACGCTGGGTGGAAGGAAATTTATGGCTCCTCTCAGATTCCAGAACTTTCTGTCACCGAAATGTGAGGAACATGTGTTTTCTTAGCCACATTTTGAGGTTTGGAAAGGTTTCTGGGTAACAGAACCTGGTCCGAGCCCCGCAAGTCACCCCTCCTTGGATTCCCCTAGGTCTCTAGTTTTCAGAAATGCACAGGTTTGGTAGGGTTCCCTAGGTGCCGGCTGAGCTAGAGGCCAAAATCTACAGGTAGGCACTTCGCAAAAAACACCTCTGTTTTCTTCCAAAAATTTGGATGTGTCCACGTTGCGCTTTGGGGCGTTCCCTGTCGCGGGCGCTAGGCCTACCCACACAAGTGAGGTATCATTTTTATCGGGAGACTTGGGGGAACGCTGGGTGGAAGGAAATTTGTGGCTCCTCTCAGATTCCAGAACTTTCTGCCACAGAAATGTGAGGAACATGTGTTTTTTTAGCCAAATTTTGAGGTTTGCAAAGGATTCTGGGTAACAGAACCTGGTCAGAGCCCCACAAGTCACCCCATCTTGGATTCCCCTAGGTCTCTAGTTTAAAAAATGCACAGGTTTGGAAGGTTTCCCTAGGTACCGGCTGAGCTAGAGGCCAGAATCTACAGGTAGGCACTTCGCAAAAATCAGCTCTGTTTTCTTTAAAAAAATGGGATATGTCAACGTTGTGTTTTGGGGTGTCTCCTGTCGCGGCCGCTAGGCCTACCCACACAAGTGAGTTATCATTTTTATTGGGAGACTTGGGGAAACGCTGGGTGGAAGGAAATTTGTGGCTCCTCTCATGTTCCAGAACTTTCTGTCACCGAAATGTGAGGAAAATGTGTTTTTTTTAGCCAAATTTTGAGGTTTGCAAAGGATTCTGGGTAACAGAACCTAGTCAGAGCCCCACAAGTCACCCCATCTTGGATTCCCCTAGGTCTCTAGTTTTAAAAAATGCACAGGTTTCGTAGGTTTCCCTAGGTGCTGACTAAGCTAGAGGCCAAAATCTACAGGTAGTCACTTTGCAAAAAACAGCTCTGTTTTCTGTGATGTGTCCACGTTGTGTTTTGGGGCATATTCTGTTGCGGGCGCTAGGCCTACCCACACAAGTGAGGTACCATTTTTATCGGGAGACTTGGGGGAACGCTGGGTGGAAGGAAATTTATGGCTCCTCTCAGATTCCAGAACTTTCTGTCACCGAAATGTGAGGAACATGTGTTTTCTTAGCCACATTTTGAGGTTTGCAAAGGTTTCTGGGTAACAGACCCTGGTCCGAGCCCCGCAAGTCACCCCTCCTTGGATTCCCCTAGGTCTCTAGTTTTCAGAAATGCACAGGTTTGGTAGGTTTCCCTAGGTGCCGGCTGAGCTAGAGGCCAAAATCTACAGGTAGGCACTTCGCAAAAAACACCTCTGTTTTCTTCCAAAAATTTGGATGTGTCCACGTTGCGCTTTGGGGCGTTCCCTGTCGCGGGCGCTAGGCCTACCCACACAAGTGAGGTATCATTTTTATCGGGAGACTTGGGGGAACGCTGGGTGGAAGGAAATTTGTGGCTCCTCTCAGATTCCAGAACTTTCTGCCACAGAAATGTGAGGAACATGTGTTTTTTTAGCCAAATTTTGAGGTTTGCAAAGGATTCTGGGTAACAGAACCTGGTCAGAGCCCCACAAGTCACCCCATCTTGGATTCCCCTAGGTCTCTAGTTTAAAAAATGCACACGTTTGGAAGGGTTCCCTAGGTGCCGGCTGAGCTAGAGGCCAAAATCTACAGGTAGGCACTTTGCAAAAAACAGCTCTGTTTTCTTTAAAAAAATGGGATATGTCAACGTTGTGTTTTGGGGCGGCTCCTGTCGCGGCCGCTAGGCCTACCCACACAAGTGAGGTATCATTTTTATTGGGAGACTTGGGGAAACGCTGGGTGGAAGGAAATTTGTGGCTCCTCTCATATTCCAGAACTTTCTGTCACCGAAATGTGAGGAAAATGTGTTTTTTTTAGCCAAATTTTGAGGTTTGCAAAGGATTCTGGGTAACAGAACCTAGTCAGAGCCCCACAAGTCACCCCATCTTGGATTCCCCTAGGTCTCTAGTTTTCAAAAATGCACAGGTTTGGTAGGTTTCCCTAGGTGCTGACTAAGCTAGAGGCCAAAATCTACAGGTAGTCACTTTGCAAAAAACAGCTCTGTTTTCTGTGATGTGTCCACGTTGTGTTTTGGGGCATATTCTGTTGCGGGCGCTAGGCCTACCCACACAAGTGAGGTACCATTTTTATCGGGAGACTTGGGGGAACGCTGGGTGGAAGGAAATTTATGGCTCCTCTCAGATTCCACAACTTTCTGTCACCGAAATGTGAGGAACATGTGTTTTCTTAGCCAAATTTTGAGGTTTGCAAAGGTTTCTTGGTAACAGAACCTGGTCCGAGCCCCGCAAGTCACCCCTCCTTGGATTCCCCTAGTTCTCAAGTTTTCAGAAATGCACAGGTTTGGTAGGTTTCCCTAGGTGCCGGCTGAGCTAGAGGCCAAAATCTACAGGTAGGCACTTCGCAAAAAACACCTCTGTTTTCTTCCAAAATTTTGGATGTGTCCACGTTGCGCTTTGGGGCGTTCCCTGTCGCGGGCGCTAGGCCTACCCACACAAGTGAGGTATCATTTTTATCGGGAGACTTGGGGGAACGCTGGGTGGAAGGAAATTTGTGGCTCCTCTCAGATTCCAGAACTTTCTGCCACAGAAATGTGAGGAACATGCGTTTTTTTAGCCAAATTTTGAGGTTTGCAAAGGATTCTGGGTAACAGAACCTGGTCAGAGCCCCACAAGTCACCCCATCTTGGATTCCCCTAGGTCTCTAGTTTAAAAAATGTACAGGTTTGGAAGGTTTCCCTAGGTGCCGGCTGAGCTAGAGGCCAAAATCTACAGGTAGGCACTTTGCAAAAAACAGCTCTGTTTTCTTTCAAAAAATGGGATATGTCAACGTTGTGCTTTGGGGCGTCTCCTGTCGCGGCCGCTAGGCCTACCCACAAAAGTGAGGTATCATTTTTATTGGGAGACTTGGGGGAACGCTGGGTGGAATTAAATTTGTGGCTCCTCTCAGATTCCAGAACTTTCTGCCACAGAAATGTGAGGAACATGTGTTTTTTTAGCCAAATTTTGAGGTTTGCAAAGGATTCTGGTAACAGAACCTGGTCAGAGCCCCACAAGTCACCCCATCTTGGATTCCCATAGGTCTCTAGTTTAAAAAATGCACAGGTTTGTTAGTTTTCCCTAGGTGCCGGCTGAGCTAGAGGCCAAAATCTACAGGTAGGCACTTTGCAAAAAACAGCTCTATTTTCTTTCAAAAAATGGGATATGTCAACGTTGTGTTTTGGGGCGTCCCCTGTCGCGGCCGCTAGGCCTACCCACACAAGTGAGGTATCATTTTTATTGGGAGACTTGGGGAAACGCTGGGTGGAAGGAAATTTGTGGCTCCTCTCATATTCCAGAACTTTCTGTCACCGAAATGTGAGGAAAATGTGTTTTTTTTAGCCAAATTTTGAGGTTTGCAAAGGATTCTGGGTAACAGAACCTAGTCAGAGCCCCACAAGTCACCCCATCTTGGATTCCCCTAGGTCTCTAGTTTTCAGAAATGCACAGGTTTGGTAGGTTTCCCTAGGTGCTGACTGAGCTAGAGGCCAAAATCTACAGGTAGTCACTTTGCAAAAAACAGCTCTGTTTTCTGTGATGTGTCCACGTTGTGTTTTGGGGCATATTCTGTTGCGGGCGCTAGGCCTACCCACACAAGTGAGGTATCATTTTTATTGGGAGACTTGGGGAAACGCTGGGTGGAAGGAACTTTGTGGCTCCTCTCATATTCCAGAACTTTCTGTCGCCGAAATGTGAGGAAAATTTGTTTTTTTTAGCCAAATTTTGAGGTTTGCAAAGGATTCTGGGTAACAGAACCTAGTCAGAGCCCCACAAGTCACCCCATCTTGGATTCCCCTAGGTCTCTAGTTTTCAAAAATGCACAGGTTTGGTAGGTTTCCCTAGGTGCTGACTGAGCTAGAGGCCAAAATCTACAGGTAGTCACTTTGCAAAAAACAGCTCTGTTTTCTGTGATGTGTCCACGTTGTGTTTTGGGGCATATTCTGTTGCGGGCGTTAGGCCTACCCACACAAGTGAGGTACCATTTTTATCGGGAGACTTGGGGGAACGCTGGGTGGAAGGAAATTTATGGCTCCTCTCAGACTCCAGAACTTTCTGTCACCGAAATGTGAGGAAAATATGTTTTTTTAGCCAACTTTTAAGGTTTGCAAAGGATTCTGGGTAACAGAACCTGGTCAGAGTCCCACAAGTCACCCCATCTTGGATTCCCCTAGGTCTCTAGTTTTCCAAAATGCACAGGTTTGGTAGGTTTCCCTAGGTGCCGGCTGAGCTAGAGGCCAAAATCTACAGGTAGGCACTTTGCAAAAAACAGCTCTGTTTTCTGTGATGTGTCCACGTTGTGTTTTGGGGCATATTCTGTTGCGGGCGCTAGGCCTACCCACACAAGTGAGGTATCATTTTTATTGGGAGACTTGGGGAAACGCTGGGTGGAAGGAAATTTGTGGCTCCTCTCATATTCCAGAACTTTCTGTCACCGAAATGTGAGGAAAATTTGTTTTTTTTAGCCAAATTTTGAGGTTTGCAAAGGATTCTGGGTAACAGAACCTAGTCAGAGCCCCACAAGTCACCCCATCTTGGATTCCCCTAGGTCTCTAGTTTTCAAAAATGCACAGGTTTGGTAGGTTTCCCTAGGTGCTGACTGAGCTAGAGGCCAAAATCTACAGGTAGTCACTTTGCAAAAAACAGCTCTGTTTTCTGTGATGTGTCCACGTTGTGTTTTGGGGCATATTCTGTTGCGGGCGCTAGGCCTACCCACACAAGTGAGGTACCATTTTTATCGGGAGACTTGGGGGAACGCTGGGTGGAAGGAAATTTATGGCTCCTCTCATATTCCAGAACTTTCTGTCACCGAAATGTGAGGAAAATTTGTTTTTTTTAGCCAAATTTTGAGGTTTGCAAAGGATTCTGGGTAACAGAACCTAGTCAGAGCCCCACAAGTCACCCCATCTTGGATTCCCCTAGGTCTCTAGTTTTCAAAAATGCACAGGTTTGGTAGGTTTCCCTAGGTGCTGACTGAGCTAGAGGCCAAAATCTACAGGTAGTCACTTTGCAAAAAACAGCTCTGTTTTCTGTGATGTGTCCACGTTGTGTTTTGGGGCATATTCTGTTGCGGGCGCTAGGCCTACCCACACAAGTGAGGTACCATTTTTATCGGGAGACTTGGGGGAACGCTGGGTGGAAGGAAATTTATGGCTCCTCTCAGATTCCACAACTTTCTGTCACCGAAATGTGAGGAACATGTGTTTTCTTAGCCAAATTTTGAGGTTTGCAAAGGTTTCTTGGTAACAGAACCTGATCCGAGCCCCGCAAGTCACCCCTCCTTGGATTCCCCTAGTTCTCAAGTTTTCAGAAATGCACAGGTTTGGTAGGTTTCCCTAGGTGCCGGCTGAGCTAGAGGCCAAAATCTACAGGTAGGCACTTCGCAAAAAACACCTCTGTTTTCTTCCAAAATTTTGGATGTGTCCACGTTGCGCTTTGGGGCGTTCCCTGTCGCGGGCGCTAGGCCTACCCACACAAGTGAGGTATCATTTTTATCGGGAGACTTGGGGGAACGCTGGGTGGAAGGAAATTTGTGGCTCCTCTCAGATTCCAGAACTTTCTGCCACAGAAATGTGAGGAACATGCGTTTTTTTAGCCAAATTTTGAGGTTTGCAAAGGATTCTGGGTAACAGAACCTGGTCAGAGCCCCACAAGTCACCCCATCTTGGATTCCCCTAGGTCTCTAGTTTAAAAAATGTACAGGTTTGGAAGGTTTCCCTAGGTGCCGGCTGAGCTAGAGGCCAAAATCTACAGGTAGGCACTTTGCAAAAAACAGCTCTGTTTTCTTTCAAAAAATGGGATATGTCAACGTTGTGCTTTGGGGCGTCTCCTGTCGCGGCCGCTAGGCCTACCCACACAAGTGAGGTATCATTTTTATTGGGAGACTTGGGGAAACGCTGGGTGGAAGGAAATTTGTGGCTCCTCTCATATTCCAGAACTTTCTGTCACCGAAATGTGAGGAAAATGTGTTTTTTTAGCCAAATTTTGAGGTTTGCAAAGGATTCTGGGTAACAGAACCTAGTCAGAGCCCCACAAGTCACCCCATCCTGGATTCCCCTAGGTCTCTAGTTTTCAAAAATGCACAGGTTTGTAGGTTTCCCTAGGTGCTGACTGAGCTAGAGGCCAAAATCTACAGGTAGTCACTTTGCGAAAAACAGCTCTGTTTTCTGTGATGTGTCCACGTTGTGTTTTGGGGCATATTCTGTTGCGGGCGCTAGGCCTATCCACACAAGTGAGGTATCATTTTTATTGGGAGACTTGGGGAAACGCTGGGTGGAAGGAAATTTGTGGCTCCTCTCATATTCCAGAACTTTCTGTCACCGAAATGTGAGGAAAATGTGTTTTTTTTAGCCAAATTTTGAGGTTTGCAAAGGATTCTGGGTAACAGAACCTAGTCAGAGCTCCACAAGTCACCCCATCTTGGATTCCCCTAGGTCTCTAGTTTTCAAAAATGCACAGGTTTGATAGGTTTCCCTAGGTGCTGACTAAGCTAGATGCCAAAATCTACAGGTAGTCACTTTGCAAATAACAGCTCTGTTTTCTGTGATGTGTCCACGTTGTGTTTTGGGGCATATTCTGTTGCGGGCGCTAGGCCTACCCACACAAGTGAGGTACCATTTTTATAGGGAGACTTGGGGGAACGCTGGGTGGAAGGAAATTTATGGCTCCTCTCAGATTCCAGAACTTTCTGTCACCGAAATGTGAGGAACATGTGTTTTCTTAGCCAAATTTTGAGGTTTGCAAAGGATTCTGGGTAACAGAACCTGGTCCGAGCCCCGCAAGTCACCCCTCCTTGGATTCCCCTAGGTCTCTAGTTTTCAGAAATGCACAGGTTTGGTAGGTTTCCCTAGGTGCCGGCTGAGCTAGAGGCCAAAATCTACATGTAGGCACTTCGCAAAAAACACCTCTGTTTTCTTCCAAAAATTTGGATGTGTCCACGTTGCGCTTTGGGGCGTTCCCTGTCGCGGGCGCTAGGCCTACCCACACAAGTGAGGTATCATTTTTATCGGGAGACTTGGGGGAACGCTGGGTGGAATTAAATTTGTGGCTCCTCTCAGATTCCAGAACTTTCTGCCACAGAAATGTGAGGAACATGTGTTTTTTTAGCCAAATTTTGAGGTTTGCAAAGGATTCTGGGTAACAGAACCTGGTCCGAGCCCCGCAAGTCACCCCTCCTTGGATTCCCCTAGGTCTCTAGTTTTCAGAAATGCACAGGTTTGGTAGGTTTCCCTAGGTGCCGGCTGAGCTAGAGGCCAAAATCTACAGGTAGGCACTTTGCAAAAAACAGCTCTATTTTCTTTCAAAAAATGGGATATGTCAACGTTGTGTTTTGGGGCGTTCCCTGTCGCGGCCGCTAGGCCTACCCACACAAGTGAGGTATCATTTTTATTGGGAGACTTGGGGAAACGCTGGGTGGAAGGAAATTTGTGGCTCCTCTCATATTCCAGAACTTTCTGTCACCGAAATGTGAGGAAAATGTGTTTTTTTTAGCCAAATTTTGAGGTTTGCAAAGGATTCTGGGTAACAGAACCTAGTCAGAGCCCCACAAGTCACCCCATCTTGGATTCCCCTAGGTCTCTAGTTTTCAAAAATGCACAGGTTTGGTAGGTTTCCCTAGGTGCTGACTGAGCTAGAGGCCAAAATCTACAGGTAGTCACTTTGCAAAAAACAGCTCTGTTTTCTGTGATGTGTCCACGTTGTGTTTTGGGGCATATTCTGTTGCGGGCGCTAGGCCTACCCACACAAGTGAGGTATCATTTTTATTGGGAGACTTGGGGAAACGCTGGGTGGAAGGAACTTTGTGGCTCCTCTCATATTCCAGAACTTTCTGTCGCCGAAATGTGAGGAAAATTTGTTTTTTTTAGCCAAATTTTGAGGTTTGCAAAGGATTCTGGGTAACAGAACCTAGTCAGAGCCCCACAAGTCACCCCATCTTGGATTCCCCTAGGTCTCTAGTTTTCAAAAATGCACAGGTTTGGTAGGTTTCCCTAGGTGCTGACTGAGCTAGAGGCCAAAATCTACAGGTAGTCACTTTGCAAAAAACAGCTCTGTTTTCTGTGATGTGTCCACGTTGAGTTTTGGGGCATATTTTGTTGCGGGCGCTAGGCCTACCCACACAAGTGAGGTACCATTTTTATCGGGAGACTTGGGGGAACGCTGGGTGGAAGGACATTTATGGCTCCTCTCAGATTCCAGAACTTTCTGTCACCGAAATGTGAGGAAAATATGTTTTTTTAGCCAAATTTTGAGGTTTGCAAAGGATTCTGGGTAAAAGAACCTGGTCAGAGTCCCACAAGTCACCCCATCTTGGATTCCCCTAGGTCTCTAGTTTTCCAAAATGCACAGGTTTGGTAGGTTTCCCTAGGTGCCGGCTGAGCTAGAGGCCAAAATCTACAGGTAGGCACTTTGCAAAAAACAGCTCTGTTTTCTGTGATGTGTCCACGTTGTGTTTTGGGGCATATTCTGTTGCGGGCGCTAGGCCTACCCACACAAGTGAGGTATCATTTTTATTGGGAGACTTGGGGAAACGCTGGGTGGAAGGTAATTTGTGGCTCCTCTCATATTCCAGAACTTTCTGTCACCGAAATGTGAGGAAAATTTGTTTTTTTTAGCCAAATTTTGAGGTTTGCAAAGGATTCTGGGTAACAGAACCTAGTCAGAGCCCCACAAGTCACCCCATCTTGGATTCCCCTAGGTCTCTAGTTTTCAAAAATGCACAGGTTTGGTAGGTTTCCCTAGGTGCTGACTGAGCTAGAGGCCAAAATCTACAGGTAGTCACTTTGCAAAAAACAGCTCTGTTTTCTGTGATGTGTCCACGTTGTGTTTTGGGGCATATTCTGTTGCGGGCGCTAGGCCTACCCACACAAGTGAGGTACCATTTTTATCGGGAGACTTGTGGGAACGCTGGGTGGAAGGAAATTTATGGCTCCTCTCAGATTCCAGAACTTTCTGTCACCGAAATGTGAGGAAAATATGTTTTTTTAGCCAAATTTTAAGGTTTGCAAAGGATTCTGGGTAACAGAACCTGGTCAGAGTCCCACAAGTCACCCCATCTTGCATTCCCCTAGGTCTCTAGTTTTCAAAAATGCACAGGTTTGGTAGGTTTCCCTAGGTGCCGGCTGAGCTAGAGGCCAAAATCTACAGGTAGGCACTTTGCAAAAAACAGCTCTGTTTTCTGTGATGTGTCCACGTTGTGTTTTGGGGCATATTCTGTTGCGGGCGCTAGGCCTACCCACACAAGTGAGGTACCATTTTTATCGGGAGACTTGGGGGAACGCTGGGTGGAAGGAAATTTATGGCTCCTCTCAGATTCCAGAACTTTCTGTCACCGAAATGTGAGGAACATGTGTTTTCTTAGCCAAATTTTGAGGTTTGCAATGGATTCTGGGTAACAGAACCTGGTCCGAGCCCCGCAAGTCACCCCTCCTTGGATTCCCCTAGGTCTCTAGTTTTCAGAAATGCACAGGTTTGGTAGGTTTCCCTAGGTGCCGGCTGAGCTAGAGGCCAAAATCTACATGTAGGCACTTCGCAAAAAACACCTCTGTTTTCTTCCAAAAATTTGGATGTGTCCACGTTGCGCTTTGGGGCGTTCCCTGTCGCGGGCGCTAGGCCTACCCACACAAGTGAGGTATCATTTTTATCGGGAGACTTGGGGGAACGCTGGGTGGAAGGAAATTTCTGGCTCCTCTCATATTCCAGAACTTTCTGTCACCGAAATGTGAGGAAAATGTGTTTTTTTTAGCCAAATTTTGAGGTTTGCAAAGGATTCTGGGTAACAGAACCTAGTCAGAGCCCCACAAGTCACCCCATCTTGGATTCCCCTAGGTCTCTAGTTTTCAAAAATGCACAGGTTTGGTAGGTTTCCCTAGGTGCTGACTGAGCTAGAGGCCAAAATCTACAGGTAGTCACTTTGCAAAAAACAGCTCTGTTTTCTGTGATGTGTCCACGTTGTGTTTTGGGGCATATTCTGTTGCGGGCGCTAGGCCTACCCACACAAGTGAGGTATCATTTTTATTGGGAGACTTGGGGAAACGCTGGGTGGAAGGAACTTTGTGGCTCCTCTCATATTCCAGAACTTTCTGTCGCCGAAATGTGAGGAAAATTTGTTTTTTTTAGCCAAATTTTGAGGTTTGCAAAGGATTCTGGGTAACAGAACCTAGTCAGAGCCCCACAAGTCACCCCATCTTGGATTCCCCTAGGTCTCTAGTTTTCAAAAATGCACAGGTTTGGTAAGTTTCCCTAGGTGCTGACTGAGCTAGAGGCCAAAATCTACAGGTAGTCACTTTGCAAAAAACAGCTCTGTTTTCTGTGATGTGTCCACGTTGTGTTTTGGGGCATATTCTGTTGCGGGCGTTAGGCCTACCCACACAAGTGAGGTACCATTTTTATCGGGAGACTTGGGGGAACGCTGGGTGGAAGGAAATTTATGGCTCCTCTCAGATTCCAGAACTTTCTGTCACCGAAATGTGAGGAAAATATGTTTTTTTAGCCAACTTTTAAGGTTTGCAAAGGATTCTGGGTAACAGAACCTGGTCAGAGTCCCACAAGTCACCCCATCTTGGATTCCCCTAGGTCTCTAGTTTTCCAAAATGCACAGGTTTGGTAGGTTTCCCTAGGTGCCGGCTGAGCTAGAGGCCAAAATCTACAGGTAGGCACTTTGCAAAAAACAGCTCTGTTTTCTGTGATGTGTCCACGTTGTGTTTTGGGGCATATTCTGTTGCGGGCGTTAGGCCTACCCACACAAGTGAGGTATCATTTTTATTGGGAGACTTGGGGAAACGCTGGGTGGAAGGAAATTTGTGGCTCCTCTCATATTCCAGAACTTTCTGTCACCGAAATGTGAGGAAAATTTGTTTTTTTTAGCCAAATTTTGAGGTTTGCAAAGGATTCTGGGTAACAGAACCTAGTCAGAGCCCCACAAGTCACCCCATCTTGGATTCCCCTAGGTCTCTAGTTTTCAAAAATGCACGGGTTTGGTAGGTTTCCCTAGGTGCTGACTGAGCTAGAGGCCAAAATCTACAGGTAGTCACTTTGCAAAAAACAGCTCTGTTTTCTGTGATGTGTCCACGTTGTGTTTTGGGGCATATTCTGTTGCGGGCGCTAGGCCTACCCACACAAGTGAGGTACCATTTTTATCGGGAGACTTGTGGGAACGCTGGGTGGAAGGAAATTTATGGCTCCTCTCAGATTCCAGAACTTTCTGTCACCGAAATGTGAGGAAAATATGTTTTTTTAGCCAAATTTTAAGGTTTGCAAAGGATTCTGGGTAACAGAACCTGGTCAGAGTCCCACAAGTCACCCCATCTTGCATTCCCCTAGGTCTCTAGTTTTCAAAAATGCACAGGATTGGTAGGTTTCCCTAGGTGCCGGCTGAGCTAGAGGCCAAAATCTACAGGTAGGCACTTTGCAAAAAACAGCTCTGTTTTCTGTGATGTGTCCACGTTGTGTTTTGGGGCATATCCTGTTGCGGGCGCTATGCCTACCCACACAAGTGAGGTACCATTTTTATCGGGAGACCTGGGGGAACGCTGGGTGGAAGGAAATTTATGGCTCCTCTCAGATTCCAGAACTTTCTGTCACCGAAATATGAGGAACATGTGTTTTCTTAGCCAAATTTTGAGGTTTGCAAAGGATTCTGAGTAACAGAACCTGGTCAGAGCCCCACAAGTCACCCCATCTTGGATTCCCCTAAGTCTCTGGTTTTAAAAAATGCACAGGTTTGGTAGGTTTCCCTAGGTGCCGGCTGAGCTAGAGGCCAAAATCTACAGGTAGGCACTTTGCAAAAAACAGCTTAGTTTTCTTTAAAAATATGGGATGTGTCAATGTTGTGTTTTGGGGCGTCTCCTGTCGCGGCCGCTAGGCCTACCCACACAAGTGAGGTGTCATTTTTATCGGGAGACTTGGGGGAACGCTGGGTGGAAGGAAATTTGTGGCTCCTCTCAGATTCCAGAACTTTCTGTCACCGAAATTTGAGGAACATGTGTTTTCTTAGCCAAATTTTGAGGTTTGCAAAGGATTCTGGGTAACAGAACCTGGTCCGAGCCCCGCAAGTCACCCCTCCTTGGATTCCCCTAGGTCTCTAGTTTTCAGAAATGCACAGGTTTGGTAGGTTTCCCTAGGTGCCGGCTGAGCTAGAGGCCAAAATCTACAGGTAGGCACTTTGCAAAAAACACCTCTGTTTTCTTCCAAAAATTTGGATGTGTCCACGTTGCGTTTTGGGGCGTTCCCTGTCGCGGGCGCTAGGCCTACCCACACAAGTGAGGTATCATTTTTATCGGGAGACTTGGGGGAACGCTGGGTGGAAGGAAATTTATGGCTCCTCTCAGATTCCAGAACTTTCTGTCACCGAAATGTGAGGAACATGTGTTTTCTTAGCCAAATTTTGAGGTTTGCAAAGGTTTCTGGGTAACAGAACCTGGTCCGAGCCCCGCAAGTCACCCCTCCTTGGATTCCCCTAGGTCTCTAGTTTTCAGAAATGCACAGGATTGGTAGGTTTCCCCAGGTGCCGGCTGAGCTAGAGGCCAAAATCTACAGGTAGGCACTTCGCAAAAAACACCTCTGTTTTCTTCCAAAAATTTGGATGTGTCCACGTTGCGCTTTGGGGCGTTCCCTGTCGCGGGCGCTAGGCCTACCCACACAAGTGAGGTATCATTTTTATCAGGAGACTTGGGGGAACGCTGGGTGGAAGGAAATTTGTGGCTCCTCTCAGATTCCAGATCTTTCTGCCACAGAAATGTGAGGAACATGTGTTTTTTTATCCAAATTTTGAGGTTTGCAAAGGATTCTGGGTAACAGAACCTAGTCACAGCCCCACAAGTCACCCCATCTTGGATTCCCCTAGGTCTCTAGTTTTCAAAAATGGACAGGTTTGGTAGGTTTCCCTAGGTGCTGACTGAGCTAGAGGCCAAAATCTACAGGTAGTCACTTTGCAAAAAACAGCTCTGTTTTCTGTGATGTGTCCACGTTGTGTTTTGGGGCATATTCTGTTGCGGGCGCTAGGCCTACCCACACAAGTGAGGTACCATTTTTATCGGGAGACTTGGGGGAACGCTGGGTGGAAGGAAATTTGTGGCTCTTCTCAGATTCCAGAACTTTCTGCCACAGAAATGTGAGGAACATGTGTTTTTTTAGCCACATTTTGAGGTTTGCAAAGGATTCTGGGTAACAGAACCTGGTCAGAGCCCCACAAGTCACCCCATCTTGGATTCCCCTAGGTCTCTAGTTTCAAAAATGCACAGGTTTGGTAGGTTTCCCTAGGTGCCGGCTGAGCTAGAGGCCAAAATCTACAGGTAGGCACTTTGCAAAAAACAGCTCTATTTTCTTTCAAAAAATGGGATATGTCAACGTTGTGTTTTGGGGCGCTCCCTGTCGCGGCCGCTAGGCCTACCCACACAAGTGAGGTATCATTTTTATTGGGAGACTTGGGGAAACGCTGGGTGGAAGGAAATTTGTGGCTCCTCTCATATTCCAGAACTTTCTGTCACCGAAATGTGAGGAAAATTTTTATTTTTTAGCCAAATTTTGAGGTTTGCAAAGGATTCTGGGTAACAGAACCTAGTCCGAGCCCCACAAGTCACCCCATCTTGGATTCCCCTAGGTCTCTAGTTTTCAAAAATGCACAGGTTTGGTAGGTTTCCCTAGGTGCTGACTGAGCTAGAGGCCAAAATCTACAGGTAGTCACTTTGCAAAAAACAGCTCTGTTTTCTGTGATGTGTCCACGTTGAGTTTTGGGGCATATTCTGTTGCGGGCGCTAGGCCTACCCACACAAGTGAGGTATCATTTTTATTGGGAGACTTGGGGAAACGCTGGGTGGAAGGAAATTTGTGGCTCCTCTCATATTCCAGAACTTTCTGTCACCGAAATGTGAGGAAAATGTGTTTTATTTAGCCAAATTTTGAGGTTTGCAAAGGATTCTGGGTAACGGAACCTAGTCAGAGCCCCACAAGTCACCCCATCTTGGATTTCCCTAGGTCTCTAGTTTTAAAAAATGCACAGGTTTGGTAGGTTTCCCTAGGTGCTGACTGAGCTAGAGGCCAAAATCTACAGGTAGTCACTTTGCAAAAAACAGCTCTGTTTTCTGTGATGTGTCCACGTTGTGTTTTGGGGCATATTCTGTTGCGGGCGCTAGGCCTACCCACACAAGTGAGGTACCATTTTTATCGGGAGACTTGGGGGAACGCTGGGTGGAAGGAAATTTATGGCTCCTCTCAGATTCCAGAACTTTCTGTCACCGAAATGTGAGGAAAATATGTTTTTTTAGCCAAATTTTGAGGTTTGCAAAGGATTCTGGGTAAAAGAACCTGGTCAGAGTCCCACAAGTCACCCCATCTTGGATTCCCCTAGGTCTCTAGTTTTCAAAAATGCACAGGTTTGGTAGGTTTCCCTAGGTGCCGGCTGAGCTAGAGGCCAAAATCTACCAGGTAGGCACTTTGCAAAAAACAGCTCTGTTTTCTGTGATGTGTCCACGTTGTGTTTTGGAGCATATCCTGTTGCGGGCGCTAGGCCTACCCACACAAGTGAGGTACCATTTGTATCGGGAGACTTGGGGGAATGCTGGGTGGGATTAAATTTATGGCTCCTCTCAGATTCCAGAACTTTCTGTCACCGAAATGTGAGGAACATGTGTTTTCTTAGCCAAATTTTGAGGTTTGCAAAGGATTCTGAGTAACAGAACCTGGTCAGAGCCCCACAAGTCACCCCATCTTGGATTCCCCTAAGTCTCTGGTTTTAAAAAATGCACAGGTTTGGTAGGTTTCCCTAGGTGCCGGCTGAGCTAGAGGCCAAAATCTACAGGTAGGCACTTTGCAAAAAACAGCTTAGTTTTCTTTAAAAAAATGGGATGTGTCAACGTTGTGTTTTGGGGCGCGTCCTGTCGCGGCCGCTAGGCCTACCCACACAAGTGAGGTGTCATTTTTATCGGGAGACTTGGGGGAACGCTGGGTGGAAGGAAATTTGTGGCTCCTCTCAGATTCCAGAACTTTCTGTCACCGAAATGTGAGGAAAATTTGTTTTTTTAGCCAAATTTTGAGGTTTGCAAAGGATTCTGGGTAACAGAACCTGGTCAGAGCCCCACAAGTCACCCCATCTTGGATTCCCCTAGGTCTCTAGTTTTCACAAATTCACAGGTTTGATAGGTTTCCCTGGGTGCCGGCTGAGCTAGAGGCCAAAACCTACAGGTAGGCACTTTGTAAAAAACAGCTCTGTTTTCTTTCAAAAAATGGGATGTGTCAACGTTGTGTTCTGGGGTGGGTACTGTCGCGGCCGCTAGGCTTATCCACACAAGTGAGGTATCATTTTTATCGGGAGACTTGGGGGAACACTGAGTGGAAGGAAATTTGTGGCTCCTCTCAGATTCCAGAACTTTCTGTCACCTAAATGTGAGGAAAATGTGTTTTTGTAGCCAACTTTTGAGGTTTGCAAAGGATTATGGGTAACAGAACCTGGTCAGAGCCCCACAAGTCACCCCATCTTGGATTCCCCTAGGTCTCTAGTTTTCAAAAATGCACAGGTTTGGTAGGTTTCCCTAGGTGCCGGCTGAGCTAGAGGCCAAAATCTACAGGTAGGCACTTCGCAAAAAACACCTCTGTTTTCTTCCAAAAATTTGGATGTGTCCACGTTGCGCTTTGGGGCGTTCCCTGTCGCGGGCGCTAGGCCTACCCACACAAGTGAGGTATCATTTTTATCGGGAGACTTGGGGGAACACTGAGTGGAAGGAAATTTGTGGCTCCTCTCAGATTCCAGAACTTTCTGTCACCTAAATGTGAGGAAAATGTGTTTTTGTAGCCAACTTTTGAGGTTTGCAAAGGATTATGGGTAACAGAACCTGGTCAGAGCCCCACAAGTCACCCCATCTCGGATTCCCCTAGGTCTCTAGTTTCAAAAATGCACAGGTTTGGTAGGTTTCCCTAGGTGCCGGCTGAGCTAGAGGCCAAAATCTACAGGTAGGCACTTTGCAAAAAACAGCTCTGTTTTCTTTCAAAAAATGGGATATGTAAACGTTGTGTTTTGGGGCGTCTCCTGTTGCGGCCGCTAGGCCTACCCACACAAGTGAGATATCATTTTTATTGGGAGACTTGGGGAAACGCTGGGTGGAAGGAAATTTGTGGCTCCTCTCATATTCCAGAACTTTCTGTCACCGAAATGTGAGGAAAATGTATTTTTTTAGCCAAATGTTGAGGTTTGCAAAGGATTCTGGGTAACAGAACCTAGTCAGAGCCCCACAAGTCACCCCATCTTGGATTCCCCTAGGTCTCTAGTTTTCAAAAATGCACAGGTTTGGTAGGTTTCCCTAGGTGCTGACTGAGCTAGAGGCCAAAATCTACAGGTAGTCACTTTGCAAAAAACAGCTCTGTTTTCTGTGATGTGTCCACGTTGTGTTTTGGGGCATATTCTGTTGCGGGCGCTAGGCCTACCCACACAAGTGAGGTATCATTTTTATTGGGAGACTTGGGGAAACGCTGGGTGGAAGGAAATTTGTGGCTCCTCTCATATTCCAGAACTTTCTGTCACCGAAATGTGAGGAAAATTTGTTTTTTTTAGCCAAATTTTGAGGTTTGCAAAGGATTCTGGGTAACAGAACCTAGTCAGAGCCCCACAAGTCACCCCATCTTGGATTCCCCTAGGTCTCTAGTTTTCAAAAATGCACAGGTTTGGTAGGTTTCCCTAGGTGCTGACTGAGCTAGAGGCCAAAATCTACAGGTAGTCACTTTGCAAAAAACAGCTCTGTTTTCTGTGATGTGTCCACGTTGTGTTTTGGGGCATATTCTGTTGCGGGCGCTAGGCCTACCCACACAAGTGAGGTACCATTTTTATCGGGAGACTTGGGGGAACGCTGGGTGGCAGGAAATTTATGGCTCCTCTCAGATTCCAGAACTTTCTGTCACCGAAATGTGAGGAAAATATGTTTTTTTAGCCAAATTTTAAGGTTTGCAAAGGATTCTGGGTAACAGAACCTGGTCAGAGTCCCACAAGTCACCCCATCTTGCATTCCCCTAGGTCTCTAGTTTTCAAAAATGCACAGGTTTGGTAGGTTTCCCTAGGTGCCGGCTGAGCTAGAGGCCAAAATCTACAGGTAGGCACTTTGCAAAAAACAGCTCTGTTTTCTGTGATGTGTCCACGTTGTGTTTTGGGGCATATCCTGTTGCGGGCGCTATGCCTACCCACACAAGTGAGGTACCATTTTTATCGGGAGACTTGGGGGAACGCTGGGTGGAAGGAAATTTATGGCTCTTCTCAGATTCCAGAACTTTCTGTCACCGAAATGTGAGGAACATGTGTTTTCTTAGCCAAATTTTGAGGTTTGCAAAGGATTCTGAGTAACAGAACCTGGTCAGAGCCCCACAAGTCACCCCATCTTGGATTCCCCTAAGTCTCTGGTTTTACAAAATGCACAGGTTTGGTAGGTTTCCCTAGGTGCCGGCTGAGCTAGAGGCCAAAATCTACAGGTAGGCACTTTGCAAAAAACAGCTTAGTTTTCTTTAAAAATATGGGATGTGTCAATGTTGTGTTTTGGGGCGTCTCCTGTCGCGGCCGCTAGGCCTACCCACACAAGTGAGGTGTCATTTTTATCGGGAGACTTGGGGGAACGCTGGGTGGAAGGAAATTTGTGGCTCCTCTCAGATTCCAGAACTTTCTGTCACCGAAATGTGAGGAACATGTGTTTTCTTAGCCAAATTTTGAGGTTTGCAAAGGATTCTGGGTAACAGAACCTGGTCCGAGCCCCGCAAGTCACCCCTCCTTGGATTCCCCTAGGTCTCTAGTTTTCAGAAATGCACAGGTTTGGTAGGTTTCCCTAGGTGCCGGCTGAGCTAGAGGCCAAAATCTACAGGTAGGCACTTCGCAAAAAACACCTCTGTTTTCTTCCAAAAATTTGGATGTGTCCACGTTGCGCTTTGTGGCGTTCCCTGTCGCGGGCGCTAGGCCTACCCACACAAGTGAGGTATCATTTTTATCGGGAGACTTGGGGGAATGCTGGGTGGAAGGAAATTTGTGGCTCCTCTCAGATTCCAGATCTTTCTGCCACAGAAATGTGAGGAACATGTGTTTTTTTATCCAAATTTTGAGGTTTGCAAAGGATTCTGGGTAACAGAACCTAGTCACAGCCCCACAAGTCACCCCATCTTGGATTCCCCTAGGTCTCTAGTTTTCATAAATGGACAGGTTTGGTAGGTTTCCCTAGGTGCTGACTGAGCTAGAGGCCAAAATCTACAGGTAGTCACTTTGCAAAAAACAGCTCTGTTTTCTGTGATGTGTCCACGTTGTGTTTTGGGGCATATTCTGTTGCGGGCGCTAGGCCTACCCACACAAGTGAGGTACCATTTTTATCGGGAGACTTGGGCGAACGCTGGGTGGAAGGAAATTTGTGGCTCCTCTCAGATTCCAGAACTTTCTGCCACAGAAATGTGAGGAACATGTGTTTTTTTAGCCACATTTTGAGGTTTGCAAAGGATTCTGGGTAACAGAACCTGGTCAGAGCCCCACAAGTCACCCCATCTTGGATTCCCCTAGGTCTCTAGTTTCAAAAATGCACAGGTTTGGTAGGTTTCCCTAGGTGCCGGCTGAGCTAGAGGCCAAAATCTACTGGTAGGCACTTTGCAAAAAACAGCTCTATTTTCTTTCAAAAAATGGGATATGTCAACGTTGTGTTTTGGGGCGTCTCCTGTCGCGGCCGCTAGGCCTACCCACACAAGTGAGGTATCATTTTTATTGGGAGACTTGGGGAAACGCTGGGTGGAAGGAAATTTGTGGCTCCTCTCATATTCCAGAACTTTCTGTCACCGAAATGTGAGGAAAATTTGTTTTTTTTAGCCAAATTTAGAGGTTTGCAAAGGATTCTGGGTAACAGAACCTAGTCCGAGCCCCACAAGTCACCCCATCTTGGATTCCCCTAGGTCTCTAGTTTTCAAAAATGCACAGGTTTGGTAGGTTTCCCTAGGTGCTGACTGAGCTAGAGGCCAAAATCTACAGGTAGTCACTTTGCAAAAAACAGCTCTGTTTTCTGTGATGTGTCCACGTTGAGTTTTGGGGCATATTCTGTTGCGGGCGCTAGGCCTACCCACACAAGTGAGGTACCATTTTTATCGGGAGACTTGGGGGAACGCTGGGTGGAAGGACATTTATGGCTCCTCTCAGATTCCAGAACTTTCTGTCACCGAAATGTGAGGAAAATATGTTTTTTTAGCCAAATTTTGAGGTTTGCAAAGGATTCTGGGTAAAAGAACCTGGTCAGAGTCCCTCAAGTCACCCCATCTTGGATTCCCCTAGGTCTCTAGTTTTCAAAAATGCACAGGTTTGGTAGGTTTCCCTAGGTGCCGGCTGAGCTAGAGGCCAAAATCTGCCAGGTAGGCACTTTGCAAAAAACAGCTCTGTTTTCTGTGATGTGTCCACGTTGTGTTTTGGAGCATATCCTGTTGCGGGCTCTAGGCCTACCCACACAAGTGAGGTACCATTTGTATCGGGAGACTTGGGGGAATGCTGGGTGGAAGGAAATTTATGGCTCCTCTCAGATTCCAGAACTTTCTGTCACCGAAATGTGAGGAACATGTGTTTTCTTAGCCAAATTTTGAGGTTTGCAAAGGATTCTGAGTAACAGAACCTGGTCAGAGCCCCACAAGTCACCCCATCTTGGATTCCCCTAAGTCTCTGGTTTTACAAAATGCACAGGTTTGGTAGGTTTCCCTAGGTGCCGGCTGAGCTAGAGGCCAAAATCTACAGGTAGGCACTTTGCAAAAAACAGCTTAGTTTTCTTTAAAAATATGGGATGTGTCAATGTTGTGTTTTGGGGCGTCTCCTGTCGCGGCCGCTAGGCCTACCCACACAAGTGAGGTGTCATTTTTATCGGGAGACTTGGGGGAACGCTGGGTGGAAGGAAATTTGTGGCTCCTCTCAGATTCCAGAACTTTCTGTCACCGAAATGTGAGGAACATGTGTTTTCTTAGCCAAATTTTGAGGTTTGCAAAGGATTCTGGGTAACAGAACCTGGTCCGAGCCCCGCAAGTCACCCCTCCTTGGATTCCCCTAGGTCTCTAGTTTTCAGAAATGCACAGGTTTGGTAGGTTTCCCTAGGTGCCGGCTGAGCTAGAGGCCAAAATCTACAGGTAGGCACTTCGCAAAAAACACCTCTGTTTTCTTCCAAAAATTTGGATGTGTCCACGTTGCGCTTTGGGGCGTTCCCTGTCGCGGGCGCTAGGCCTACCCACACAAGTGAGGTATCATTTTTATCGGGAGACTTGGGGGAACGCTGGGTGGAAGGAAATTTGTGGCTCCTCTCAGATTCCAGATCTTTCTGCCACAGAAATGTGAGGAACATGTGTTTTTTTATCCAAATTTTGAGGTTTGCAAAGGATTCTGGATAACAGAACCTAGTCACAGCCCCACAAGTCACCCCATCTTGGATTCCCCTAGGTCTCTAGTTTTCATAAATGGACAGGTTTGGTAGGTTTCCCTAGGTGCTGACTGAGCTAGAGGCCAAAATCTACAGGTAGTCACTTTGCAAAAAACAGCTCTGTTTTCTGTGATGTGTCCACGTTGTGTTTTGGGGCATATTCTGTTGCGGGCGCTAGGCCTACCCACACAAGTGAGGTACCATTTCTATCGGGAGACTTGGGCGAACGCTGGGTGGAAGGAAATTTTTGGCTCCTCTCAGATTCCAGAACTTTCTGCCACAGAAATGTGAGGAACATGTGTTTTTTTAGCCACATTTTGAGGTTTGCAAAGGATTCTGGGTAACAGAACCTGGTCAGAGCCCCACAAGTCACCCCATCTTGGATTCCCCTAGGTCTCTAGTTTCAAAAATGCACAGGTTTGGTAGGTTTCCCTAGGTGCCGGCTGAGCTAGAGGCCAAAATCTACAGGTAGGCACTTTGCAAAAAACAGCTCTATTTTCTTTCAAAAAATGGGATATGTCAACGTTGTGTTTTGGGGCGTCTCCTGTCGCGGCCGCTAGGCCTACCCACACAAGTGAGGTATAATTTTTATTGGGAGACTTGGGGAAACGCTGGGTGGAAGGAAATTTGTGGCTCCTCTCATATTCCAGAACTTTCTGTCACCGAAATGTGAGGAAAATTTGTTTTTTTTAACCAAATTTAGAGGTTTGCAAAGGATTCTGGGTAACAGAACCTAGTCCGAGCCCCACAAGTCACCCCATCTTGTATTCCCCTAGGTCTCTAGTTTTCAAAAATGCACAGGTTTGGTAGGTTTCCCTAGGTGCTGACTGAGCTAGAGGCCAAAATCTACAGGTAGTTACTTTGCAAAAAACAGCTCTGTTTTCTGTGATGTGTCCACGTTGAGTTTTGGGGCATATTCTGTTGCGGGCGCTAGGCCTACCCACACAAGTGAGGTACCATTTTTATCGGGAGACTTGGGGGAACGCTGGGTGGAAGGACATTTATGGCTCCTCTCAGATTCCAGAACTTTCTGTCACCGAAATGTGAGGAAAATATGTTTTTTTAGCCAAATTTTGAGGTTTGCAAAGGATTCTGGGTAAAAGAACCTGGTCAGAGTCCCTCAAGTCACCCCATCTTGGATTCCCCTATGTCTCTAGTTTTCAAAAATGCACAGGTTTGGTAGGTTTCCCTAGGTGCCGGCTGAGCTAGAGGCCAAAATCTGCCAGGTAGGCACTTTGCAAAAAACAGCTCTGTTTTCTGTGATGTGTCCACGTTGTGTTTTGGAGCATATCCTGTTGCGGGCTCTAGGCCTACCCACACAAGTGAGGTACCATTTGTATCGGGAGACTTGGGGGAATGCTGGGTGGAAGGAAATTTATGGCTCCTCTCAGATTCCAGAACTTTCTGTCACCGAAATGTGAGGAACATGTGTTTTCTTAGCCAAATTTTGAGGTTTGCAAAGGATTCTGAGTAACAGAACCTGGTCAGAGCCCCACAAGTCACCCCATCTTGGATTCCCCTAAGTCTCTGGTTTTAAAAAATGCACAGGTTTGGTAGGTTTCCCTAGGTGCCGGCTGAGCTAGAGGCCAAAATCTACAGGTAGGCACTTTGCAAAAAACAGCTTAGTTTTCTTTAAAAAAATGGGATGTGTCAACGTTGTGTTTTGGGGCGTGTCCTGTCGCGGCCGCTAGGCCTACCCACACAAGTGAGGTGTCATTTTTATCGGGAGACTTGGGGGAACGCTGGGTGGAAGGAAATTTGTGGCTCCTCTCAGATTCCAGAACTTTCTGTCACCGAAATGTGAGGAAAATGTGTTTTTTTAGCCAAATTTTGAGGTTTGCAAAGGATTCTGGGTAACAGATCCTGGTCAGAGCCCCACAAGTCACCCCATCTTGGATTCCCCTAGGTCTCTAGTTTTCACAAATGCACAGGTTTGATAGGTTTCCCTGGGTGCCGGCTGAGCTAGAGGCCAAAATCTACAGGTAGGCACTTTGTAAAAAACAGCTCTGTTTTCTTTCAAAAAATGGGATGTGTCAACGTTGTGTTTTGGGGTGCTCACTGTCGCGGCCGCTAGGCCTATCCACACAAGTGAGGTATCATTTTTATCGGGAGACTTGGGGGAACACTGAGTGGAAGGAAATTTGTGGCTCCTCTCAGATTCCAGAACTTTCTGTCACCTAAATGTGAGGAAAATGTGTTTTTGTAGCCAACTTTTGAGGTTTGGAAAGGATTATGGGTAACAGAACCTGGTCAGAGCCCCACAAGTCACCCCATCTCGGATTCCCCTAGGTCTCTAGTTTCAAAAATGCACAGGTTTGGTAGGTTTCCCTAGGTGCCGGCTGAGCTAGAGGCCAAAATCTACAGGTAGGCACTTTGCAAAAAACAGCTCTGTTTTCTTTCAAAAAATGGGATATGTCAACGTTGTGTTTTGGGGTGTCTCCTGTTGCGGCCGCTAGGCCTACCCACACAAGTGAGGTATCATTTTTATTGGGAGACTTGGGGAAACGCTGGGTGGAAGGAAATTTGTGGCTCCTCTCATATTCCAGAACTTTCTGTCACCGAAATGTGAGGAAAATGTATTTTTTTAGCCAAATTTTGAGGTTTGCAAAGGATTCTGGGTAACAGAACCTAGTCAGAGCCCCACAAGTCACCCCATCTTGGATTCCCCTAGGTCTCTAGTTTTCAAAAATGCACAGGTTTGGTAGGTTTCCCTAGGTGCTGACTGAGCTAGAGGCCAAAATCTACAGGTAGTCACTTTGCAAAAAACAGCTCTGTTTTCTGTGATGTGTCCACATTGTGTTTTGGGGCATATTCTGTTGCGGGCGCTAGGCCTACCCACACAAGTGAGGTATCATTTTTATTGGGAGACTTGGGGAAACGCTGGGTGGAAGGAAATTTGTGGCTCCTCTCATATTCCAGAACTTTCTGTCACCGAAATGTGAGGAAAATTTGTTTTTTTTAGCCAAATTTTGAGGTTTGCAAAGGATTCTGGGTAACAGAACCTAGTCAGAGCCCCACAAGTCACCCCATCTTGGATTCCCCTAGGTCTCTAGTTTTCAAAAATGCACAGGTTTGGTAGGTTTCCCTAGGTGCTGACTGAGCTAGAGGCCAAAATCTACAGGTAGTCACTTTGCAAAAAACAGCTCTGTTTTCTGTGATGTGTCCACGTTGTGTTTTGGGGCATATTCTGTTGCGGGTGCTAGGCCTACCCACACAAGTGAGGTACCATTTTTATCGGGAGACTTGGGGGAACGCTGGGTGGAAGGAAATTTATGGCTCCTCTCAGATTCCAGAACTTTCTGTCACCGAAATGTGAGGAAAATATGTTTTTTTAGCCAAATTTTAAGGTTTGCAAAGGATTCTGGGTAACAGAACCTGGTCAGAGTCCCACAAGTCACCCCATCTTGCATTCCCCTAGGTCTCTAGTTTTCAAAAATGCACAGGTTTGGTAGGTTTCCCTAGGTGCCGGCTGAGCTAGAGGCCAAAATCTACAGGTAGGCACTTTGCAAAAAACAGCTCTGTTTTCTGTGATGTGTCCACGTTGTGTTTTGGGGCATATCCTGTTGCGGACGCTATGCCTACCCACACAAGTGAGGTACCATTTTTATCGGAAGACTTGGGGGAACGCTGGGTGGAAGGAAATTTATGGCTCTTCTCAGATTCCAGAACTTTCTGTCACCGAAATGTGAGGAACATGTGTTTTCTTAGCCAAATTTTGAGGTTTGCAAAGGATTCTGGGTAAAAGAACCTGGTCAGAGTCCCACAAGTCACCCCATCATGGATTCCCCTAGGTCTCTAGTTTTCAAAAATGCACAGGTTTGGTAGATTTCCCTAGGTGCCGGCTGAGCTAGAGGCCAAAATCTACCAGGTAGGCACTTTGCAAAAAACAGCTCTGTTTTCTGTGATGTGTCCACGTTGTGTTTTGGAGCATATCCTGATGCGGGCGCTAGGCCTACCCACACAAGTGAGGTACCATTTGTATCGGGAGACTTGGGGGAATGCTGGGTGGAAGGAAATTTATGGCTCCTCTCAGATTCCAGAACTTTCTTTCACCGAAATGTGAGGAAGATGTGTTTTCTTAGCCAAATTTTGAGGTTTGCAAAGGATTCTGAGTAACAGAACCTGGTCAGAGCCCCACAAGTCACCCCATCTTGGATTCCCCTAAGTCTCTGGTTTTAAAAAATGCACAGGTTTGGTAGGTTTCCCTAGGTGCCGGCTGAGCTAGAGGCCAAAATCTACAGGTAGGCACTTTGCAAACTGTTTTCTTTCAAAAAATGGGATGTGTCAACGTTGTGTTTTGGGGTGCCCACTGTCGCGGCCGCTAGGCCTATCCACACAAGTGAGGTATCATTTTTATCGGGAGACTTGGGGGAACACTGAGTGGAAGGAAATTTGTGGCTCCTCTCAGATTCCAGAACTTTCTGTCACCTAAATGTGAGGAAAATGTGTTTTTGTAGCCAACTTTTGAGGTTTGCAAAGGATTATGGGTAACAGAACCTGGTCAGAGCCCCACAAGTCACCCCATCTCGGATTCCCCTAGGTCTCTAGTTTCAAAAATGCACAGGTTTGGTAGGTTTCCCTAGGTGCCGGCTGAGCTAGAGGCCAAAATGTACAGGTAGGCACTTTGCAAAAAACAGCTCTATTTTCTTTCAAAAAATGGGATATGTCAACGTTGTGTTTTGGGGCGTCTCCTGTCGCGGCCGCTAGGCCTACCCACACAAGTGAGGTATCATTTTTATTGGGAGACTTGGGGAAACGCTGGGTGGAAGGAAATTTGTGGCTCCTCTCATATTCCAGAACTTTCTGTCACCGAAATGTGAGGAAAATTTGTTTTTTTTAGCCAAATTTAGAGGTTTGCAAAGGATTCTGGGTAACAGAACCTAGTCCGAGCCCCACAAGTCACCCCATCTTGGATTCCCCTAGGTCTCTAGTTTTCAAAAATGCACAGGTTTGGTAGGTTTCCCTAGGTGCTGACTGAGCTAGAGGCCAAAATCTACAGGTAGTCACTTTGCAAAAAACAGCTCTGTTTTCTGTGATGTGTCCACGTTGAGTTTTGGGGCATATTCTGTTGCGGGCGCTAGGCCTACCCACACAAGTGAGGTACCATTTTTATCGGGAGACTTGGGGGAACGCTGGGTGGAAGGACATTTATGGCTCCTCTCAGATTCCAGAACTTTCTGTCACCGAAATGTGAGGAAAATATGTTTTTTTAGCCAAATTTTGAGGTTTGCAAAGGATTCTGGGTAAAAGAACCTGGTCAGAGTCCCTCAAGTCACCCCATCTTGGATTCCCCTATGTCTCTAGTTTTCAAAAATGCACAGGTTTGGTAGGTTTCCCTAGGTGCCGGCTGAGCTAGAGGCCAAAATCTGCCAGGTAGGCACTTTGCAAAAAACAGCTCTGTTTTCTGTGATGTGTCCACGTTGTGTTTTGGAGCATATCCTGTTGCGGGCTCTAGGCCTACCCACACAAGTGAGGTACCATTTGTATCGGGAGACTTGGGGGAATGCTGGGTGGAAGGAAATTTATGGCTCCTCTCAGATTCCAGAACTTTCTGTCACCGAAATGTGAGGAACATGTGTTTTCTTAGCCAAATTTTGAGGTTTGCAAAGGATTCTGAGTAACAGAACCTGGTCAGAGCCCCACAAGTCACCCCATCTTGGATTCCCCTAAGTCTCTGGTTTTAAAAAATGCACAGGTTTGGTAGGTTTCCCTAGGTGCCGGCTGAGCTAGAGGCCAAAATCTACAGGTAGGCACTTTGCAAAAAACAGCTTAGTTTTCTTTAAAAAAATGGGATGTGTCAACGTTGTGTTTTGGGGCGTGTCCTGTCGCGGCCGCTAGGCCTACCCACACAAGTGAGGTGTCATTTTTATCGGGAGACTTGGGGGAACGCTGGGTGGAAGGAAATTTGTGGCTCCTCTCAGATTCCAGAACTTTCTGTCACCGAAATGTGAGGAAAATGTGTTTTTTTAGCCAAATTTTGAGGTTTGCAAAGGATTCTGGGTAACAGATCCTGGTCAGAGCCCCACAAGTCACCCCATCTTGGATTCCCCTAGGTCTCTAGTTTTCACAAATGCACAGGTTTGATAGGTTTCCCTGGGTGCCGGCTGAGCTAGAGGCCAAAATCTACAGGTAGGCACTTTGTAAAAAACAGCTCTGTTTTCTTTCAAAAAATGGGATGTGTCAACGTTGTGTTTTGGGGTGCTCACTGTCGCGGCCGCTAGGCCTATCCACACAAGTGAGGTATCATTTTTATCGGGAGACTTGGGGGAACACTGAGTGGAAGGAAATTTGTGGCTCCTCTCAGATTCCAGAACTTTCTGTCACCTAAATGTGAGGAAAATGTGTTTTTGTAGCCAACTTTTGAGGTTTGGAAAGGATTATGGGTAACAGAACCTGGTCAGAGCCCCACAAGTCACCCCATCTCGGATTCCCCTAGGTCTCTAGTTTCAAAAATGCACAGGTTTGGTAGGTTTCCCTAGGTGCCGGCTGAGCTAGAGGCCAAAATCTACAGGTAGGCACTTTGCAAAAAACAGCTCTGTTTTCTTTCAAAAAATGGGATATGTCAACGTTGTGTTTTGGGGTGTCTCCTGTTGCGGCCGCTAGGCCTACCCACACAAGTGAGGTATCATTTTTATTGGGAGACTTGGGGAAACGCTGGGTGGAAGGAAATTTGTGGCTCCTCTCATATTCCAGAACTTTCTGTCACCGAAATGTGAGGAAAATGTATTTTTTTAGCCAAATTTTGAGGTTTGCAAAGGATTCTGGGTAACAGAACCTAGTCAGAGCCCCACAAGTCACCCCATCTTGGATTCCCCTAGGTCTCTAGTTTTCAAAAATGCACAGGTTTGGTAGGTTTCCCTAGGTGCTGACTGAGCTAGAGGCCAAAATCTACAGGTAGTCACTTTGCAAAAAACAGCTCTGTTTTCTGTGATGTGTCCACATTGTGTTTTGGGGCATATTCTGTTGCGGGCGCTAGGCCTACCCACACAAGTGAGGTATCATTTTTATTGGGAGACTTGGGGAAACGCTGGGTGGAAGGAAATTTGTGGCTCCTCTCATATTCCAGAACTTTCTGTCACCGAAATGTGAGGAAAATTTGTTTTTTTTAGCCAAATTTTGAGGTTTGCAAAGGATTCTGGGTAACAGAACCTAGTCAGAGCCCCACAAGTCACCCCATCTTGGATTCCCCTAGGTCTCTAGTTTTCAAAAATGCACAGGTTTGGTAGGTTTCCCTAGGTGCTGACTGAGCTAGAGGCCAAAATCTACAGGTAGTCACTTTGCAAAAAACAGCTCTGTTTTCTGTGATGTGTCCACGTTGTGTTTTGGGGCATATTCTGTTGCGGGTGCTAGGCCTACCCACACAAGTGAGGTACCATTTTTATCGGGAGACTTGGGGGAACGCTGGGTGGAAGGAAATTTATGGCTCCTCTCAGATTCCAGAACTTTCTGTCACCGAAATGTGAGGAAAATATGTTTTTTTAGCCAAATTTTAAGGTTTGCAAAGGATTCTGGGTAACAGAACCTGGTCAGAGTCCCACAAGTCACCCCATCTTGCATTCCCCTAGGTCTCTAGTTTTCAAAAATGCACAGGTTTGGTAGGTTTCCCTAGGTGCCGGCTGAGCTAGAGGCCAAAATCTACAGGTAGGCACTTTGCAAAAAACAGCTCTGTTTTCTGTGATGTGTCCACGTTGTGTTTTGGGGCATATCCTGTTGCGGACGCTATGCCTACCCACACAAGTGAGGTACCATTTTTATCGGAAGACTTGGGGGAACGCTGGGTGGAAGGAAATTTATGGCTCTTCTCAGATTCCAGAACTTTCTGTCACCGAAATGTGAGGAACATGTGTTTTCTTAGCCAAATTTTGAGGTTTGCAAAGGATTCTGGGTAAAAGAACCTGGTCAGAGTCCCACAAGTCACCCCATCATGGATTCCCCTAGGTCTCTAGTTTTCAAAAATGCACAGGTTTGGTAGGTTTCCCTAGGTGCCGGCTGAGCTAGAGGCCAAAATCTACCAGGTAGGCACTTTGCAAAAAACAGCTCTGTTTTCTGTGATGTGTCCACGTTGTGTTTTGGAGCATATCCTGATGCGGGCGCTAGGCCTACCCACACAAGTGAGGTACCATTTGTATCGGGAGACTTGGGGGAATGCTGGGTGGAAGGAAATTTATGGCTCCTCTCAGATTCCAGAACTTTCTTTCACCGAAATGTGAGGAAGATGTGTTTTCTTAGCCAAATTTTGAGGTTTGCAAAGGATTCTGAGTAACAGAACCTGGTCAGAGCCCCACAAGTCACCCCATCTTGGATTCCCCTAAGTCTCTGGTTTTTAAAAATGCACAGGTTTGGTAGGTTTCCCTAGGTGCCGGCTGAGCTAGAGGCCAAAATCTACAGGTAGGCACTTTGCAAACTGTTTTCTTTCAAAAAATGGGATGTGTCAACGTTGTGTTTTGGGGTGCCCACTGTCGCGGCCGCTAGGCCTATCCACACAAGTGAGGTATCATTTTTATCGGGAGACTTGGGGGAACACTGAGTGGAAGGAAATTTGTGGCTCCTCTCAGATTCCAGAACTTTCTGTCACCTAAATGTGAGGAAAATGTGTTTTTGTAGCCAACTTTTGAGGTTTGCAAAGGATTATGGGTAACAGAACCTGGTCAGAGCCCCACAAGTCACCCCATCTCGGATTCCCCTAGGTCTCTAGTTTCAAAAATGCACAGGTTTGGTAGGTTTCCCTAGGTGCCGGCTGAGCTAGAGGCCAAAATCTACAGATAGGCACTTTGCAAAAAACAGCTCTGCTTTCTTTCCAAAAATGGGATATGTCAACGTTGTGTTTTGGGGTGTCTCCTGTTGCGGCCGCTAGGCCTACCCACACAAGTGAGGTATCATTTTTATTGGGAGACTTGGGGAAACGCTGGGTGGAAGGAAATTTGTGGCTCCTCTCGTATTCCAGAACTTTCTGTCACCGAAATGTGAGGAAAATTTGTTTTTTTTAGCCAAATTTTGAGGTTTGCAAAGGATTCTGGGTAACAGAACCTAGTCAGAGCCCCACAAGTCACCCCATCTTGGATTCCCCTAGGTCTCTAGTTTTCAAAAATGCACAGGTTTGGTAGGTTTCCCTAGGTGCTGACTGAGCTAGAGGCCAAAATCTACAGGTAGTCACTTTGCAAAAAACAGCTCTGTTTTCTGTGATGTGTCCACGTTGTGTTTTGGGGCATATTCTGTTGCGGGTGCTAGGCCTACCCACACAAGTGAGGTACCATTTTTATCGGGAGACTTGGGGGAACGCTGGGTGGAAGGAAATTTATGGCTCCTCTCAGATTCCAGAACTTTCTGTCACCGAAATGTGAGGAAAATATGTTTTTTTAGCCAAATTTTAAGGTTTGCAAAGGATTCTTGGTAACAGAACCTGGTCAGAGTCCCACAAGTCACCCCATCTTGCATTCCCCTAGGTCTCTAGTTTTCAAAAATGCACAGGTTTGGTAGGTTTCCCTAGGTGCCGGCTGAGCTAGAGGCCAAAATCTACAGGTAGGCACTTTGCAAAAAACAGCTCTGTTTTCTGTGATGTGTCCACGTTGTGTTTTGGGGCATATCCTGTTGCGGGCGCTATGCCTACCCACACAAGTGAGGTACCATTTTTATCGGAAGACTTGGGGGAACGCTGGGTGGAAGGAAATTTATGGCTCTTCTCAGATTCCAGAACTTTCTGTCACCGAAATGTGAGGAACATGTGTTTTCTTAGCCAAATTTTGAGGTTTGCAAAGGATTCTGAGTAACAGAACCTGGTCAGAGCCCCACAAGTCACCCCATCTTGGATTCCCCTAAGTCTCTGGTTTTAAAAAATGCACAGGTTTGGTAGGTTTCCCTAGGTGCCGGCTGAGCTAGAGGCCAAAATCTACAGGTAGCCACTTTGCAAAAAAAACCTCTGTTTTCTTCCAAAAATTTGGATGTGTCCACGTTGCGTTTTGGGGCATTCCCTGTCGCGGGCGCTAGGCCTACCCACACAAGTGAGGTATCATTTTTATCGGGAGACTTGGGGGAACGCTGGGTGGAAGGAAATTTATGGCTCCTCTCAGATTCCAGAACTTTCTGTCACCGAAATGTGAGGAACATGTGTTTTCTTAGCCAAATTTTGAGGTTTGCAAAGGTTTCTGGGTAACAGAACCTGGTCCGAGCCCCGCAAGTCACCCCTCCTTGGATTCCCCTAGGTCTCTAGTTTTCAGAAATTCACAGGTTTGGTAGGTTTCCCTAGGTGCCGGCTGAGCTAGAGGCCAAAATCTACAGGTAGGCACTTCGCAAAAAACACCTCTGTTTTCTTCCAAAAATTTGGATGTGTCCACGTTGCGCTTTGGGGCGTTCCCTGTCGCGGGCGCTAGGCCTACCCACACAAGTGAGGTATCATTTTTATCGGGAGACTTGGGGGAACGCTGGGTGGAAGGAAATTTGTGGCTCCTCTCAGATTCCAGATCTTTCTGCCACAGAAATGTGAGGAACATGTGTTTTTTTATCCAAATTTTGAGGTTTGCAAAGGATTCTGGGTAACAGAACCTAGTCACAGCCCCACAAGTCACCCCATCTTTGATTCCCCTAGGTCTCTAGTTTTCAAAAATGGACAGGTTTGGTAGGTTTCCCTAGGTGCTGACTGAGCTAGAGGCCAAAATCTACAGGTAGTCACTTTGCAAAAAACAGCTCTGTTTTCTGTGATGTGTCCACGTTGTGTTTTGGGGCATATTCTGTTGCGGGCGCTAGGCCTACCCACACAAGTGAGGTACCATTTTTATCGGGAGACTTGGGCGAACGCTGGGTGGAAGGAAATTTGTGGCTCCTCTCAGATTCCAGAACTTTCTGCCACAGAAATGTGAGGAACATGTGTTTTTTTAGCCACATTTTGAGGTTTGCAAAGGATTCTGGGTAACAGAACCTGGTCAGACCCCACAAGTCACCCCATCTTGGATTCCCCTAGGTCTCTAGTTTCAAAAATGCACAGCTTTGGTAGGTTTCCCTAGGTGCCGGCTGAGCTAGAGGCCAAAATGTACAGGTAGGCACTTTGCAAAAAACAGCTCTATTTTCTTTCAAAAAATGGGATATGTCAACGTTGTGTTTTGGGGCGTCTCCTGTCGCGGCCGCTAGGCCTACCCACACAAGTGAGGTATCATTTTTATTGGGAGACTTGGGGAAACGCTGGGTGGAAGGAAATTTGTGGCTCCTCTCATATTCCAGAACTTTCTGTCACCGAAATGTGAGGAAAATTTGTTTTTTTTAGCCAAATTTAGAGGTTTGCAAAGGATTCTGGGTAACAGAACCTAGTCCGAGCCCCACAAGTCACCCCATCTTGGATTCCCCTAGGTCTCTAGTTTTCAAAAATGCACAGGTTTGGTAGGTTTCCCTAGGTGCTGACTGAGCTAGAGGCCAAAATCTACAGGTAGTCACTTTGCAAAAAACAGCTCTGTTTTCTGTGATGTGTCCACGTTGAGTTTTGGGGCATATTCTGTTGCGGGCGCTAGGCCTACCCACACAAGTGAGGTACCATTTTTATCGGGAGACTTGGGGGAACGCTGGGTGGAAGGACATTTATGGCTCCTCTCAGATTCCAGAACTTTCTGTCACCGAAATGTGAGGAAAATATGTTTTTTTAGCCAAATTTTGAGGTTTGCAAAGGATTCTGGGTAAAAGAACCTGGTCAGAGTCCCTCAAGTCACCCCATCTTGGATTCCCCTATGTCTCTAGTTTTCAAAAATGCACAGGTTTGGTAGGTTTCCCTAGGTGCCGGCTGAGCTAGAGGCCAAAATCTGCCAGGTAGGCACTTTGCAAAAAACAGCTCTGTTTTCTGTGATGTGTCCACGTTGTGTTTTGGAGCATATCCTGTTGCGGGCTCTAGGCCTACCCACACAAGTGAGGTACCATTTGTATCGGGAGACTTGGGGGAATGCTGGGTGGAAGGAAATTTATGGCTCCTCTCAGATTCCAGAACTTTCTGTCACCGAAATGTGAGGAACATGTGTTTTCTTAGCCAAATTTTGAGGTTTGCAAAGGATTCTGAGTAACAGAACCTGGTCAGAGCCCCACAAGTCACAGCATCTTGGATTCCCCTAAGTCTCTGGTTTAAAAAAATGCACAGGTTTGGTAGGTTTCCCTAGGTGCCGGCTGAGCTAGAGGCCAAAATCTACAGGTAGGCACTTTGCAAAAAACTGCTTAGTTTTCTTTAAAAAAATGGGATGTGTCAACGTTGTGTTTTGGGGCGTGTCCTGTCGCGGCCGCTAGGCCTACCCACACAAGTGAGGTGTCATTTTTATCGGGAGACTTGGGGGAACGCTGGGTGGAAGGAAATTTGTGGCTCCTCTCAGATTCCAGAACTTTCTGTCACCGAAATGTGAGGAAAATGTGTTTTTTTAGCCAAATTTTGAGGTTTGCAAAGGATTCTGGGTAACAGATCCTGGTCAGAGCCCCACAAGTCACCCCATCTTGGATTCCCCTAGGTCTCTAGTTTTCACAAATGCACAGGTTTGATAGGTTTCCCTGGGTGCCGGCTGAGCTAGAGGCCAAAATCTACAGGTAGGCACTTTGTAAAAAACAGCTCTGTTTTCTTTCAAAAAATGGGATGTGTCAACGTTGTGTTTTGGGGTGCTCACTGTCGCGGCCGCTAGGCCTATCCACACAAGTGAGGTATCATTTTTATCGGGAGACTTGGGGGAACACTGAGTGGAAGGAAATTTGTGGCTCCTCTCAGATTCCAGAACTTTCTGTCACCTAAATGTGAGGAAAATGTGTTTTTGTAGCCAACTTTTGAGGTTTGGAAAGGATTATGGGTAACAGAACCTGGTCAGAGCCCCACAAGTCACCCCATCTCGGATTCCCCTAGGTCTCTAGTTTCAAAAATGCACAGGTTTGGTAGGTTTCCCTAGGTGCCGGCTGAGCTAGAGGCCAAAATCTACAGGTAGGCACTTTGCAAAAAACAGCTCTGTTTTCTTTAAAAAAATGGGATATGTCAACGTTGTGTTTTGGGGTGTCTCCTGTTGCGGCCGCTAGGCCTACCCACACAAGTGAGGTATCATTTTTATTGGGAGACTTGGGGAAACGCTGGGTGGAAGGAAATTTGTGGCTCCTCTCATATTCCAGAACTTTCTGTCACCGAAATGTGAGGAAAATGTATTTTTTTAGCCAAATTTTGAGGTTTGCAAAGGATTCTGGGTAACAGAACCTAGTCAGAGCCCCACAAGTCACCCCATCTTGGATTCCCCTAGGTCTCTAGTTTTCAAAAATGCACAGGTTTGGTAGGTTTCCCTAGGTGCTGACTGAGCTAGAGGCCAAAATCTACAGGTAGTCACTTTGCAAAAAACAGCTCTGTTTTCTGTGATGTGTCCACATTGTGTTTTGGGGCATATTCTGTTGCGGGCGCTAGGCCTACCCACACAAGTGAGGTATCATTTTTATTGGGAGACTTGGGGAAACGCTGGGTGGAAGGAAATTTGTGGCTCCTCTCATATTCCAGAACTTTCTGTCACCGAAATGTGAGGAAAATTTGTTTTTTTTAGCCAAATTTTGAGGTTTGCAAAGGATTCTGGGTAACAGAACCTAGTCAGAGCCCCACAAGTCACCCCATCTTGGATTCCCCTAGGTCTCTAGTTTTCAAAAATGCACAGGTTTGGTAGGTTTCCCTAGGTGCTGACTGAGCTAGAGGCCAAAATCTACAGGTAGTCACTTTGCAAAAAACAGCTCTGTTTTCTGTGATGTGTCCACGTTGTGTTTTGGGGCATATTCTGTTGCGGGTGCTAGGCCTACCCACACAAGTGAGGTACCATTTTTATCGGGAGACTTGGGGGAACGCTGGGTGGAAGGAAATTTATGGCTCCTCTCAGATTCCAGAACTTTCTGTCACCGAAATGTGAGGAAAATATGTTTTTTTAGCCAAATTTTAAGGTTTGCAAAGGATTCTGGGTAACAGAACCTGGTCAGAGTCCCACAAGTCACCCCATCTTGCATTCCCCTAGGTCTCTAGTTTTCAAAAATGCACAGGTTTGGTAGGTTTCCCTAGGTGCCGGCTGAGCTAGAGGCCAAAATCTACAGGTAGGCACTTTGCAAAAAACAGCTCTGTTTTCTGTGATGTGTCCACGTTGTGTTTTGGGGCATATCCTGTTGCGGGCGCTATGCCTACCCACACAAGTGAGGTACCATTTTTATCGGAAGACTTGGGGGAACGCTGGGTGGAAGGAAATTTATGGCTCTTCTCAGATTCCAGAACTTTCTGTCACCGAAATGTGAGGAACATGTGTTTTCTTAGCCAAATTTTGAGGTTTGCAAAGGATTCTGGGTAAAAGAACCTGGTCAGAGTCCCACAAGTCACCCCATCATGGATTCCCCTAGGTCTCTAGTTTTCAAAAATGCACAGGTTTGGTAGGTTTCCCTAGGTGCCGGCTGAGCTAGAGGCCAAAATCTACCAGGTAGGCACTTTGCAAAAAACAGCTCTGTTTTCTGTGATGTGTCCACGTTGTGTTTTGGAGCATATCCTGATGCGGGCGCTAGGCCTACCCACACAAGTGAGGTACCATTTGTATCGGGAGACTTGGGGGAATGCTGGGTGGAAGGAAATTTATGGCTCCTCTCAGATTCCAGAACTTTCTTTCACCGAAATGTGAGGAAGATGTGTTTTCTTAGCCAAATTTTGAGGTTTGCAAAGGATTCTGAGTAACAGAACCTGGTCAGAGCCCCACAAGTCACCCCATCTTGGATTCCCCTAAGTCTCTGGTTTTAAAAAATGCACAGGTTTGGTAGGTTTCCCTAGGTGCCGGCTGAGCTAGAGGCCAAAATCTACAGGTAGGCACTTTGCAAAAAACAGCTCTGTTTTCTTTCAAAAAATGGGATGTGTCAACGTTGTGTTTTGGGGTGCCCACTGTCGCGGCCGCTAGGCCTATCCACACAAGTGAGGTATCATTTTTATCGGGAGACTTGGGGGAACACTGAGTGGAAGGAAATTTGTGGCTCCTCTCAGATTCCAGAACTTTCTGTCACCTAAATGTGAGGAAAATGTGTTTTTGTAGCCAACTTTTGAGGTTTGCAAAGGATTATGGGTAACAGAACCTGGTCAGAGCCCCACAAGTCACCCCATCTCGGATTCCCCTAGGTCTCTAGTTTCAAAAATGCACAGGTTTGGTAGGTTTCCCTAGGTGCCGGCTGAGCTAGAGGCCAAAATCTACAGATAGGCACTTTGCAAAAAACAGCTCTGCTTTCTTTCCAAAAATGGGATATGTCAACGTTGTGTTTTGGGGTGTCTCCTGTTGCGGCCGCTAGGCCTACCCACACAAGTGAGGTATCATTTTTATTGGGAGACTTGGGGAAACGCTGGGTGGAAGGAAATTTGTGGCTCCTCTCGTATTCCAGAACTTTCTGTCACCGAAATGTGAGGAAAATGTGTTTTTTTTAGCCAAATTTTGAGGTTTGCAAAGGATTCTGGGTAACAGAACCTAGTCAGAGCCCCACAAGTCACCCCATCTTGGATTCCCCTAGGTCTCTAGTTTTCAAAAATGCACAGGTTTGGTAGGTTTCCCTAGGTGCTGACTGAGCTAGAGGCCAAAATCTACAGGTAGTCACTTTGCAAAAAACAGCTCTGTTTTCTGTGATGTGTCCACGTTGTGTTTTGGGGCATATTCTGTTGCGGGTGCTAGGCCTACCCACACAAGTGAGGTACCATTTTTATCGGGAGACTTGGGGGAACGCTGGGTGGAAGGAAATTTATGGCTCCTCTCAGATTCCAGAACTTTCTGTCACCGAAATGTGAGGAAAATATGTTTTTTTAGCCAAATTTTAAGGTTTGCAAAGGATTCTTGGTAACAGAACCTGGTCAGAGTCCCACAAGTCACCCCATCTTGCATTCCCCTAGGTCTCTAGTTTTCAAAAATGCACAGGTTTGGTAGGTTTCCCTAGGTGCCGGCTGAGCTAGAGGCCAAAATATACAGGTAGGCACTTTGCAAAAAACAGCTCTGTTTTCTGTGATGTGTCCACGTTGTGTTTTGGGGCATATCCTGTTGCGGGCGCTATGCCTACCCACACAAGTGAGGTACCATTTTTATCGGAAGACTTGGGGGAACGCTGGGTGGAAGGAAATTTATGGCTCTTCTCAGATTCCAGAACTTTCTGTCACCGAAATGTGAGGAACATGTGTTTTCTTAGCCAAATTTTGAGGTTTGCAAAGGATTCTGAGTAACAGAACCTGGTCAGAGCCCCACAAGTCACCCCATCTTGGATTCCCCTAAGTCTCTGGTTTTAAAAAATGCACAGGTTTGGTAGGTTTCCCTAGGTGCCGGCTGAGCTAGAGGCCAAAATCTACAGGTAGCCACTTTGCAAAAAAAACCTCTGTTTTCTTCCAAAAATTTGGATGTGTCCACGTTGCGTTTTGGGGCATTCCCTGTCGCGGGCGCTAGGCCTACCCACACAAGTGAGGTATCATTTTTATCGGGAGACTTGGGGGAACGCTGGGTGGAAGGAAATTTATGGCTCCTCTCAGATTCCAGAACTTTCTGTCACCGAAATGTGAGGAACATGTGTTTTCTTAGCCAAATTTTGAGGTTTGCAAAGGTTTCTGGGTAACAGAACCTGGTCCGAGCCCCGCAAGTCACCCCTCCTTGGATTCCCCTAGGTCTCTAGTTTTCAGAAATTCACAGGTTTGGTAGGTTTCCCTAGGTGCCGGCTGAGCTAGAGGCCAAAATCTACAGGTAGGCACTTCGCAAAAAACACCTCTGTTTTCTTCCAAAAATTTGGATGTGTCCACGTTGCGCTTTGGGGCGTTCCCTGTCGCGGGCGCTAGGCCTACCCACACAAGTGAGGTATCATTTTTATCGGGAGACTTGGGGGAACGCTGGGTGGAAGGAAATTTGTGGCTCCTCTCAGATTCCAGATCTTTCTGCCACAGAAATGTGAGGAACATGTGTTTTTTTATCCAAATTTTGAGGTTTGCAAAGGATTCTGGGTAACAGAACCTAGTCACAGCCCCACAAGTCACCCCATCTTTGATTCCCCTAGGTCTCTAGTTTTCAAAAATGGACAGGTTTGGTAGGTTTCCCTAGGTGCTGACTGAGCTAGAGGCCAAAATCTACAGGTAGTCACTTTGCAAAAAACAGCTCTGTTTTCTGTGATGTGTCCACGTTGTGTTTTGGGGCATATTCTGTTGCGGGCGCTAGGCCTACCCACACAAGTGAGGTACCATTTTTATCGGGAGACTTGGGCGAACGCTGGGTGGAAGGAAATTTGTGGCTCCTCTCAGATTCCAGAACTTTCTGCCACAGAAATGTGAGGAACATGTGTTTTTTTAGCCACATTTTGAGGTTTGCAAAGGATTCTGGGTAACAGAACCTGGTCAGACCCCACAAGTCACCCCATCTTGGATTCCCCTAGGTCTCTAGTTTCAAAAATGCACAGGTTTGGTAGGTTTCCCTAGGTGCCGGCTGAGCTAGAGGCCAAAATCTACAGGTAGGCACTTTGCAAAAAACAGCTCTATTTTCTTTCAAAAAATGGGATATGTCAACGTTGTGTTTTGGGGCGTCTCCTGTCGCGGCCGCTAGGCCTACCCACACAAGTGAGGTATCATTTTTATTGGGAGACTTGGGGAAACGCTGGGTGGAAGGAAATTTGTGGCTCCTCTCATATTCCAGAACTTTCTGTCACCGAAATGTGAGGAAAATTTGTATTTTTTAGCCAAATTTAGAGGTTTGCAAAGGATTCTGGGTAACAGAACCTAGTCCGAGCCCCACAAGTCACCCCATCTTGGATTCCCCTAGGTCTCTAGTTTTAAAAAATGCACAGGTTTGGTAGGTTTCCCTAGGTGCTGACTGAGCTAGAGGCCAAAATCTACAGGTAGTCACTTTGCAAAAAACAGCTCTGTTTTCTGTGATGTGTCCACGTTGAGTTTTGGGGCATATTCTGTTGCGGGCGCTAGGCCTACCCACACAAGTGAGGTATCATTTTTATTGGGAGACTTGGGGAAACGCTGGGTGGAAGGAAATTTGTGGCTCCTCTCATATTCCAGAACTTTCTGTCACCGAAATGTGAGGAAAATGTGTTTTTTTTAGCCATATTTTGAGGTTTGCAAAGGATTCTGGGTAACGGAACCTAGTCAGAGCCCCACAAGGCACCCCATCTTGGATTTCCCTAGGTCTCTAGTTTTAAAAAATGCACAGGTTTGGTAGGTTTCCCTAGGTGCTGACTGAGCTAGAGGCCAAAATCTACAGGTAGTCACTTTGCAAAAAACAGCTCTGTTTTCTGTGATGTGTCCACGTTGTGTTTTGGGGCATATTCTGTTGCGGGCGCTAGGCCTACCCACACAAGTGAGGTACCATTTTTATCGGGAGACTTGGGGGAACGCTGGGTGGAAGGAAATTTATGGCTCCTCTCAGATTCCAGAACTTTCTGTCACCGAAATGTGAGGAAAATATGTTTTTTTAGCCAAATTTTGAGGTTTGCAAAGGATTCTGGGTAAAAGAACCTGGTCAGAGTCCCACAAGTCACCCCATCTTGGATTCCCCTAGGTCTCTAGTTTTCAAAAATGCACAGGTTTGGTAGGTTTCCCTAGGTGCCGGCTGAGCTAGAGGCCAAAATCTACCAGGTAGGCACTTTGCAACAAACAGCTCTGTTTTCTGTGATGTGTCCACGTTGTGTTTTGGAGCATATCCTGTTGCGGGCGCTAGGCCTACCCACACAAGTGAGGTACCATTTGTATCGGGAGACTTGGGGGAATGCTGGGTGGAAGGAAATTTATGGCTCCTCTCAGATTCCAGAACTTTCTGTCACCGAAATGTGAGGAACATGTGTTTTCTTAGCCAAATTTTGAGGTTTGCAAAGGATTCTGAGCAACAGAACCTGGTCAGAGTCCCACAAGTCACCCCATTTTGGATTCCCCTAAGTCTCTGGTTTTAAAAAATGCACAGGTTTGGTAGGTTTCCCTAGGTGCCGGCTGAGCTAGAGGCCAAAATCTACAGGTAGGCACTTTGCAAAAAACAGCTTAGTTTTCTTTAAAAAAATGGGATGTGTCAACGTTGTGTTTTGGGGCGCGTCCTGTCGCGGCCGCTAGGCCTACCCACACAAGTGAGGTGTCATTTTTATCGGGAGATTTGGGGGAACGCTGGGTGGAAGGAAATTTGTGGCTCCTCTCAGATTCCAGAACTTTCTGTCACCGAAATGTGAGGAAAATGTGTTTTTTTAGCCAAATTTTGAGGTTTGCAAAGGATTCTGGGTAACAGAACCTGGTCAGAGCCCCACAAGTCACCCCATCTTGGATTCCCCTAGGTCTCTAGTTTTCACAAATGCACAGGTTTGATAGGTTTCCCTGGGTGCCGGCTGAGCTAGAGGCCAAAATCTACAGGTAGGCACTTTGTAAAAAACAGCTCTGTTTTCTTTCAAAAAATGGGATGTGTCAACGTTGTGTTTTGGGGTGCCTACTGTCGCGGCCGCTAGGCTTATCCACACAAGTGAGGTATCATTTTTATCGGGAGACTTGGGGGAACACTGAGTGGAAGGAAATTTGTGGCTCCTCTCAGATTCCAGAACTTTCTGTCACCTAAATGTGAGGAAAATGTGTTTTTGTAGCCAACTTTTGAGGTTTGCAAAGGATTATGGGTAACAGAACCTGGTCCGAGCCCCGCAAGTCACCCCTCCTTGGATTCCCCTAGGTCTCTAGTTTTCAGAAATGCACAGGTTTGGTAGGGTTCCCTAGGTGCCGGCTGAGCTAGAGGCCAAAATCTACAGGTAGGCACTTCGCAAAAAACACCTCTGTTTTCTTCCAAAAATTTGGATGTGTCCACGTTGCGCTTTGGGGCGTTCCCTGTCGCGGGCGCTAGGCCTACCCACACAAGTGAGGTATCATTTTTATCGGGAGACTTGGGGGAACGCTGGGTGGAAGGAAATTTGTGGCTCCTCTCAGATTCCAGAACTTTCTGCCACAGAAATGTGAGGAACATGTGTTTTTTTAGCCAAATTTTGAGGTTTGCAAAGGATTCTGGGTAACAGAACCTGGTCAGAGCCCCACAAGTCACCCCATCTTGGATTCCCCTAGGTCTCTAGTTTAAAAAATGCACAGGTTTGGAAGGTTTCCCTAGGTGCCGGCTGAGCTAGAGGCCAGAATCTACAGGTAGGCACTTCGCAAAAAACAGCTCTGTTTTCTTTAAAAAAATGGGATATGTCAACGTTGTGTTTTGGGGTGTCTCCTGTCGCGGCCGCTAGGCCTACCCACACAAGTGAGGTATCATTTTTATTGGGAGACTTGGGGAAACGCTGGGTGGAAGGAAATTTGTGGCTCCTCTCATGTTCCAGAACTTTCTGTCACCGAAATGTGAGGAAAATGTGTTTTTTTTAGCCAAATTTTGAGGTTTGCAAAGGATTCTGGGTAACAGAACCTAGTCAGAGCCCCACACGTCACCCCATCTTGGATTCCCCTAGGTCTCTAGTTTTCAAAAATGCACAGGTTACGTAGGCTTCCCTAGTTGCTGACTAAGCTAGAGGCCAAAATCTACAGGTAGTCACTTTGCAAAAAACAGCTCTGTTTTCTGTGATGTGTCCACGTTGTGTTTTGGGGCATATTCTGTTGCGGGCGCTAGGCCTACCCACACAAGTGAGGTACCATTTTTATCGGTAGACTTGGGGGAACGCTGGGTGGAAGGAAATTTATGGCTCCTCTCAGATTCCAGAACTTTCTGTCACCGAAATGTGAGGAACATGTGTTTTCTTAGCCACATTTTGAAGTTTGCAAAGGTTTCTGGGTAACAGACCCTGGTCCGAGCCTCGCAAGTCACCCCTCCTTGGATTCCCCTAGGTCTCTAGTTTCAAAAATACACAGGTTTGGAAGGTTTCCCTAGGTGCCGGCTGAGCTAGAGGCCAAAATCTACAGGTAGGCACTTTGCAAAAAACAGCTCTGTTTTCTTTAAAAAAATGGGATATGTCAACGTTGTGTTTTGGGGCGTGTCCTGTCGCGGCCGCTAGGCCTACCCACACAAGTGAGGCATCATTTTTATTGGGAGACTTGGGGAAACGCTGGGTGGAAGGAAATTTGTGGCTCCTCTCATATTCCAGAACTTTCTGTCACCGAAATGTGAGGAAAATGTGTTTTTTTTAGCCAAATTTTGAGGTTTGCAAAGGATTCTGGGTAACAGAACCTAGTCAGAGCCCCACAAGTCACCCATTCTTGGATTCCCCTAGGTCTCTAGTTTTCAAAAATGCACAGGTTTGGTAGGTTTCCCTAGGTGCTGACTAAGCTAGAGGCCAAAATCTACAGGTAGTCACTTTGCAAAAAACAGCTCTGTTTTCTGTGATGTGTCCACGTTGTGTTTTGGGGCATATTCTGTTGCGGGCGCTAGGCCTACCCACACAAGTGAGGTACCATTTTTATCGGGAGACTTGGGGGAACGCTGGGTGGAAGGAAATTTATGGCTCCTCTCAGATTCCAGAACTTTCTGTCACCGAAATGTGAGGAACATGTGTTTTCTTAGCCAAATTTTGAGGTTTGCAAAGGATTCTGGGTAACAGAACCTGGTCCGAGCCCTGCAAGTCACCCCTCCTTGGATTCCCCTAAGTCTCTAGTTTTCAGAAATGCACAGGTTTGGTAGGTTTCCCTAGGTGCCGGCTGAGCTAGAGGCCAAAATCTACAGGTAGGCACTTTGCAAAAAACACCTCTGTTTTCTTCAAAGAATTTGGATGTGTCCACGTTGCGCTTTGGGGCGTTCCCTGTCGCGGGCGCTAGGCCTACACACACAAGTGGGGTATCATTTTTATCGGGAGACTTGGGGGAACGCTGGGTGGAAGGAAATTTATGGCTCCTCTCAGATTCCAGAACTTTCTGTCACCGAAATGTGAGGAACATGTGTTTTCTTAGCCAAATTTTGAGGTTTGCAAAGGTTTCTGGGTAACAGAACCTGGTCCGAGCCCCGCAAGTCACCCCTCCTTGGATTCCCCTAAGTCTCTGGTTTTCAAAAATGCACAGGTTTGGTAGGTTTCCCTAGCTGCCGGCTGAGCTAGAGGCCAAAATCTACAGGTAGGCACTTTGCAAAAAACAGCTCTGTTTTCTGTGATGTGTCCACGTTGTGTTTTGGGGCATATCCTGTTGCGGGCGCTAGGCCTACCCACACAAGTGAGGTACCATTTTTATCAGGAGACTTGGGGGAAGGCTGGGTGGAAGGAAATTTGTGGCTCCTCTCAGATTTCAGAACTTTCTGTCACCGAAATGTGAGGAAAATATGTTTTTTTAGCCAAATTTTGAGGTTTGCAAAGGATTCTGGGTAACAGAACCTGGTCAGAGCCCCACAAGTCACCTCATCTTGGATTCCCCTAGGTCTCTAGTTTTCAAAAATGCACAGGTTTGGTAGGTCTCCCTAGGTGCCGGCTGAGCTAGAGGCCTAAATCTACAGGTAGGCACTTTGCAAAAAACAGCTCTGTTTTCTTTCAAAAAATGGGATGTGCCCACTTTGTGTTTTGGGACATTTCCTGTAGCGGGCGCTAGGACTACCCACACAAGTGAGGTACCATTTTTATCGGGAGACTTGGGGGAACGCTGGGTGGAAGGAAATTTGTGGCTCCTCTCAGATTTCAGAACTTTCTGTCACCGAAATGTGAGGAAAATTTGTTTTTTTAACCAAATCTTGAGGTTTGCAAAGGATTCTGAGTAACAGAACCTGGTCAGAGCCCCACAAGTCACCCCATCTCGGATTCCCCTAGGTCTCTAGTTTCAAAAATGCACAGGTTTGGTAGGTTTCCCTAGGTGCCGGCTGAGCTAGAGGCCAAAATCTACAGGTAGGCACTTTGCAAAAAACAGCTCTGTTTTCTTTAAAAAAATGGGATATGTCAACGTTGTGTTTTGGGGCGTCTCCTGTCGCGGCCGCTAGGCCTACCCACACAAGTGAGGTATCATTTTTATTGGGAGACTTGGGGAAACGCTGGGTGGAAGGAAATTTGTGGCTCCTCTCATATTCCAGAACTTTCTGTCACCGAAATGTGAGGAAAATGTATTTTTTTAGCCAAATTTTGAGGTTTGCAAAGGATTCTGGGTAACAGAACCTAGTCAGAGCCCCACAAGTCACCCCATCTTGGATTCCCCTAGGTCTCTAGTTTTCAAAAATGCACAGGTTTGGTAGGTTTCCCTAGGTGCTGACTGAGCTAGAGGCCAAAATCTACAGGTAGTCACTTTGCAAAAAACAGCTCTGTTTTCTGTGATATGTCCACGTTGTGTTTTGGGGCATATTCTGTTGCGGGCGCTAGGCCTACCCACACAAGTGAGGTATCATTTTTATTGGGAGACTTGGGGAAACGCTGGGTGGAAGGAAATTTGTGGCTCCTCTCATATTCCAGAATTTTCTGTCACCGAAATGAGAGGAAAATGTGTTTTTTTTAGCCAAATTTTGAGGTTTGCAAAGGATTCTGGGTAACAGAACCTAGTCAGAGCCCCACAAGTCACCCCATCTTGGATTCCCCTAGGTCTCTAGTTTTCAAAAATGCACAGGTTTGGTAGGTTTCCCTAGGTGCTGAATGAGCTAGAGGCCAAAATCTACAGGTAGTCACTTTGCAAAAAACAGCTCTGTTTTCTGTGATGTGTCCACGTTGTGTTTTGGGGCATATTCTGTTGCGGGCGCTAGGCCTACCCACACAAGTGAGGTACCATTTCTATCGGGAGACTTGGGGGAACGCTGGGTGGAAGGAAATTTATGGCTCCTCTCAGATTCCAGAACTTTCTGTCACCGAAATGTGAGGAACATGTGTTTTCTTAGCCAAATTTTGAGGTTTGCAAAGGTTTCTGGGTAACAGAACCTGGTCCGAGCCCCGCAAGTCACCCCTCCTTGGATTCCCCTAGGTCTCTAGTTTTCAGAAAGGCACAGGTTTGGTAGGTTTCCCTAGGTGCCGGCTGAGCTAGAGGCCAAAATCTACAGGTAGGCACTTTGCAAAAAACACCTCTGTTTTCTTCCAAAAATTTGGATGTGTCCACGTTGTGCTTTGGGGCGTTCCCTGTCACGGGCGCTAGGCCTACCCACACAAGTGAGGTATCATTTTTATCGGGAGACTTGGGGGAACGCTGGGTGGAAGGAAATTTGTGGCTCCTCTCAGATTCCAGAACTTTCTGCCACAGAAATGTGAGGAACATGTGTTTTTTTAGCCAAATTTTGAGGTTTGCAAAGGTTTCTGGGTAACAGAACCTGGTCCGAGCCCCGCAAGTCACCCCTCCTTGGATTCCCCTAGGTCTCTAGTTTTCAGAAAGGCACAGGTTTGGTAGGTTTCCCTAGGTGCCGGCTGAGCTAGAGGCCAAAATCTACAGGTAGGCACTTCGCAAAAAACACCTCTGTTTTCTTCCAAAAATTTGGATGTGTCCACGTTGCGCTTTGGGGCGTTCCCTGTCGCGGGCGCTAGGCCTACCCACACAAGTGAAGTATCATTTTTATCGGGAGACTTGGGGGAACGCTGGGTGGAAGGAAATTTGTGGCTCCTCTCAGATTCCAGAACTTTCTGCCACAGAAATGTGAGGAACATGTGTTTTTTTATCCAAATTTTGAGGTTTGCAAAGGATTCTGGGTAACAGAACCTAGTCAGAGCCCCACAAGTCACCCCATCTTGGATTCCCCTAGGTCTCTAGTTTTCAAAAATGCACAGGTTTGGTAGGTTTCCCTAGGTGCCGGCTGAGCTAGAGGCCAAAATCTACTGGTAGGCACTTTGCAAAAAACAGCTCTGTTTTCTGTGATGTGTCCACGTTGTGTTTTGGGGCATATCCTGTTGCGGGCGCTATGCCTACCCACACAAGTGAGGTACCATTTTTATCGGGAGACTTGGGGGAACGCTGGGTGGAAGGAAATTTATGGCTCCTCTCAGATTCCAGAACTTTCTGTCACCGAAATGTGAGGAACATGTGTTTTCTTAGCCAAATTTTGAGGTTTGCAAAGGTTTCTGGGTAACAGAACCTGGTCCGAGCCCCGCAAGTCACCCCTCCTTGGATTCCCCTAGGTCTCTAGTTTTCAGAAATGCACAGGTTTGGTAGGTTTCCCTAGGTGCCGGCTGAACTAGAGGCCAAAATCTACAGGTAGGCACTTCGCAAAAAACACCTCTGTTTTCTTCCAAAAATTTGGATGTGTCCACGTTGCGCTTTGGGGCGTTCCCTGTCGCGGGCGCTAGGCCTACCCACACAAGTGAGGTATCATTTTTATTGGGAGACTTGGGGGAACGCTGGGTGGAAGGAAATTTGTGGCTCTTCTCAGATTCCAGAACTTTCTGCCACAGAAATGTGAGGAAAATGTGTTTTTTTTAGCCAAATTTTGAGGTTTGCAAAGGATTCTGGGTAACAGAACCTAGTCAGAGCCCCACAAGTCACCCCATCTTGGATTCGCCTAGGTCTCTAGTTTTCAAAAATGCACAGGTTTGGTAGGTTTCCCTAGGTGCCGGCTGAGCTAGAGGCCAAAATCTACAGGTAGTCACTTTGCAAAAAACAGCTCTGTTTTCTGTGATGTGTCCACGTTGTGTTTTGGGGCATATTCTGTTGCGGGCGCTAGGCCTACCCACACAAGTGAGGTACCAATTTTATCGGAAGACTTGGGGGAACGCTGGGTGGAAGGAAATTTATGGCTCCTCTCAGATTCCAGAACTTTCTGTCACCGAAATGTGAGGAGCATGTGTTTTCTTAGCCACATTTTGAGGTTTGGAAAGGTTTCTGGGTAACAGAACCTGGTCCGAGCCCCGCAAGTCACCCCTCCTTGGATTCCCCTAGGTCTCTAGTTTTCAGAAATGCACAGGTTTGGTAGGGTTCCCTAGGTGCCGGCTGAGCTAGAGGCCAAAATCTACAGGTAGGCACTTCGCAAAAAACACCTCTGTTTTCTTCCAAAAATTTGGATGTGTCCACGTTGCGCTTTGGGGCGTTCCCTGTCGCGGGCGCTAGGCCTACCCACACAAGTGAGGTATCATTTTTATCGGGAGACTTGGGGGAACGCTGGGTGGAAGGAAATTTGTGGCTCCTCTCAGATTCCAGAACTTTCTGCCACAGAAATGTGAGGAACATGTGTTTTTTTAGCCAAATTTTGATGTTTGCAAAGGATTCTGGGTAACAGAACCTGATCAGAGCCCCACAAGTCACCCCATCTTGGATTCCCCTAGGTCTCTAGTTTAAAAAATGCACAGGTTTGGAAGGTTTCCCTGGGTGCCGGCTGAGCTAGAGGCCAGAATCTACAGGTAGGCACTTCGCAAAAAACTGCTCTGTTTTCTTTAAAAAAATGGGATATGTCAACGTTGTGTTTTGGGGTGTGTCCTGTCGCGGCCGCTAGGCCTACCCACACAAGTGAGGTATCATTTTTATTGGGAGACTTGGGGAAACACTGGGTGGAAGGAAATTTGTGGCTCCTCTCATGTTCCAGAACTTTCTGTCACCGAAATGTGAGGAAAATGTGTTTTTTTTAGCCAAATTTTGAGGTTTGCAAAGGATTCTGGGTAACAGAACCTAGTCAGAGCCCCACAAGTCACCCCATCTTGGATTCCCCTAGGTCTCTAGTTTTCAAAAATGCACAGGTTTCGTAGGTTTCCCTAGGTGCTGACTAAGCTAGAGGTCAAAATCTACAGGTAGTCACTTTGCAAAAAACAGCTCTGTTTTCTGTGATTAGTCCACGTTGTGTTTTGGGGCATATTCTGTTGCGGGCGCTAGGCCTACCCACACAAGTGAGGTACCATTTTTATCGGGAGACTTGGGGGAACGCTGGGTGGAAGGAAATTTGTGGCTCCTCTCAGATTCCAGAACTTTCTGCCACAGAAATGTGAGGAACATGTGTTTTTTTATCCAAATTTTGAGGTTTGCAAAGGATTCTGGGTAACAGAACCTAGTCAGAGCCCCACAAGTCACCCCATCTTGGATTCCCCTAGGTCTCTAGTTTTCAAAAATGCACAGGTTTGGTAGGTTTCCCTAGGTGCCGGCTGAGCTAGAGGCCAAAATCTACAGGTAGGCACTTTGCAAAAAACAGCTCTGTTTTCTGTGATGTGTCCACGTTGTGTTTTGGGGCATATCCTGTTGCGGGCGCTATGCCTACCCACACAAGTGAGGTACCATTTTTATCGGGAGACTTGGGGGAACGCTGGGTGGAAGGAAATTTATGGCTCCTCTCAGATTCCAGAACTTTCTGTCACCGAAATGGGAGGAACATGTGTTTTCTTAGCCAAATTTTGAGGTTTGCAAAGGTTTCTGGGTAACAGAACCTGGTCCGAGCCCCGCAAGTCACCCCTCCTTGGATTCCCCTAGGTCTCTAGTTTTCAGAAATGCACAGGTTTGGTAGGTTTCCCTAGGTGCCGGCTGAGCTAGAGGCCAAAATCTACAGGTAGGCACTTGGCAAAAAACACCTCTGTTTTCTTCCAAAAATTTGGATGTGTCCACGTTGCGCTTTGGGGCGTTCCCTGTCGCGGGCGCTAGGCCTACCCACACAAGTGAGGTATCATTTTTATTGGGAGACTTGGGGGAACGCTGGGTGGAAGGAAATTTGTGGCTCCTCTCAGATTCCAGAACTTTCTGCCACAGAAATGTGAGGAACATGTGTTTTTTTTAGCCAAATTTTGAGGTTTGCAAAGGATTCTGGGTAACAGAACCTAGTCAGAGCCCCACAAGTCACCCCATCTTGGATTCCCCTAGGTCTCTAGTTTTCAAAAATGCACAGGTTTGGTAGGTTTCCCTAGGTGCCGGCTGAGCTAGAGGCCAAAATCTACAGGTAGTCACTTTGCAAAAAACAGCTCTGTTTTCTGTGATGTGTCCACGTTGTGTTTTGGGGCATATTCTGTTGCGGGCGCTAGGCCTACCCACACAAGTGAGGTACCAATTTTATCGGAAGACTTGGGGGAACGCTGGGTGGAAGGAAATTTATGGCTCCTCTCAGATTCCAGAACTTTCTGTCACCGAAATGTGAGGAACATGTGTTTTCTTAGCCACATTTTGAGGTTTGGAAAGGTTTCTGGGTAACAGAACCTGGTCCGAGCCCCGCAAGTCACCCCTCCTTGGATTCCCCTAGGTCTCTAGTTTTCAGAAATGCACAGGTTTGGTAGGGTTCCCTAGGTGCCGGCTGAGCTAGAGGCCAAAATCTACAGGTAGGCACTTCGCAAAAAACACCTCTGTTTTCTTCCAAAAATTTGGATGTGTCCACGTTGCGCTTTGGGGCGTTCCCTGTCGCGGGCGCTAGGCCTACCCACACAAGTGAGGTATCATTTTTATCGGGAGACTTGGGGGAACGCTGGGTGGCAGGAAATTTGTGGCTCCTCTCAGATTCCAGAACTTTCTGCCACAGAAATGTGAGGAACATGTGTTTTTTTAGCCAAATTTTGATGTTTGCAAAGGATTCTGGGTAACAGAACCTGGTCAGAGCCCCACAAGTCACCCCATCTTGGATTCCCCTAGGTCTCTAGTTTAAAAAATGCACAGGTTTGGAAGGTTTCCCTAGGTGCCGGCTGAGCTAGAGGCCAGAATCTACAGGTAGGCACTTCGCAAAAAACTGCTCTGTTTTCTTTAAAAAAATGGGATATGTCAACGTTGTGTTTTGGGGTGTCTCCTGTCGCGGCCGCTAGGCCTACCCACACAAGTGAGGTATCATTTTTATTGGGAGACTTGGGGAAACGCTGGGTGGAAGGAAATTTGTGGCTCCTCTCATGTTCCAGAACTTTCTGTCACCGAAATGTGAGGAAAATGTGTTTTTTTTAGCCAAATTTTGAGGTTTGCAAAGGATTCTGGGTAACAGAACCTAGTCAGAGCCCCACAAGTCACCCCATCTTGGATTCCCCTAGGTCTCTAGTTTTCAAAAATGCACAGGTTTCGTAGGTTTCCCTAGGTGCTGACTAAGCTAGAGGCCAAAATCTACAGGTAGTCACTTTGCAAAAAACAGCTCTGTTTTCTGTGATTAGTCCACGTTGTGTTTTGGGGCATATTCTGTTGCGGGCGCTAGGCCTACCCACACAAGTGAGGTACCATTTTTATCGGGAGACTTGGGGGAACGCTGGGTGGAAGGAAATTTATGGCTCCTCTCAGATTCCAGAACTTTCTGTCACCGAAATGTGAGGAACATGTGTTTTCTTAGCCACATTTTGAGGTTTGCAAAGGTTTCTGGGTAACAGACCCTGGTCCGAGCCCCGCAAGTCACCCCTCCTTGGATTCCCCTAGGTCTCTAGTTTCAAAAATACACAGGTTTGGAAGGTTTCCCTAGGTGCCGGCTGAGCTAGAGGCCAAAATCTACAGGTAGGCACTTTGCAAAAAACAGCTCTGTTTTCTTTCAAAAAATGGGATATGTCAACGTTGTGTTTTGGGGCGTGTCCTGTCGCGGCCGCTAGGCCTACCCACACAAGTGAGGTATCATTTTTATTGGGAGACTTGGGGAAACGCTGGGTGGAAGGAAATTTGTGGCTCCTCTCATATTCCAGAACTTTCTGTCACCGAAATGTGAGGAAAATGTGTTTTTTTTAGCCAAATTTTGAGGTTTGCAAAGGATTCTGGGTAACAGAACCTAGTCAGAGCCCCACAAGTCACCCATTCTTAGATTCCCCTAGGTCTCTAGTTTTCAAAAATGCACAGGTTTGGTAGGTTTCCCTAGGTGCTGACTAAGCTAGAGGCCAAAATCTACAGGTAGTCACTTTGCAAAAAACAGCTCTGTTTTCTGTGATGTGTCCACGTTGTGTTTTGGGGCATATTCTGTTGCGGGCGCTAGGCCTACCCACACAAGTGAGGTACCATTTTTATCGGGAGACTTGGGGGAACGCTGGGTAGAAGGAAATTTATGGCTCCTCTCAGATTCCAGAACTTTCTGTCACCGAAATGTGAGGAACATGTGTTTTCTTAGCCAAATTTTGAGGTTTGCAAAGGATTCTGGGTAACAGAACCTGGTCCGAGCCCCGCAAGTCACCCCTCCTTGGATTCCCCTAAGTCTCTAGTTTTCAGAAATGCACAGGTTTGGTAGGTTTCCCTAGGTGCCGGCTGAGCTAGAGGTCAAAATCTACAGGTAGTCACTTTGCAAAAAACAGCTCTGTTTTCTGTGATATGTCCACGTTGTGTTTTGGGGCATATTCTGTTGCGGGCGCTAGGCCTACCCACACAAGTGAGGTATCATTTTTATCGGGAGACTTGGGGGAACGCTGGGTGGAATGAAATTTGTGGCTCCTCTCAGATTCCAGAACTTTCTGCCACAGAAATGTGAGGAACATGTGTTTTTTTAGCCAAATTTTGAGGTTTGCAAAGGTTTCTGGGTAACAGAACCTGGTCCGAGCCCCGCAAGTCACCCCTCCTTGGATTCCCCTAGGTCTCTAGTTTTCAGAAAGGCACAGGTTTGGTAGGTTTCCCTAGGTGCCGGCTGAGCTAGAGGCCAAAATCTACAGGTAGGCACTTCGCAAAAAACACCTCTGTTTTCTTCCAAAAATTTGGATGTGTCCACGTTGCGCTTTGGGGCGTTCCCTGTCGCGGGCGCTAGGCCTACCCACACAAGTGAAGTATCATTTTTATCGGGAGACTTGGGGGAACGCTGGGTGGAAGGAAATTTGTGGCTCCTCTCAGATTCCAGAACTTTCTGCCACAGAAATGTGAGGAACATGTGGTTTTTTTTCCAAATTTTGAGGTTTGCAAAGGATTCTGGGTAACAGAACCTAGTCAGAGCCCCACAAGTCACCCCATCTTGGATTCCCCTAGGTCTCTAGTTTTCAAAAATGCACAGGTTTGGTAGGTTTCCCTAGGTGCCGGCTGAGCTAGAGGCCAAAATCTACAGGTAGGCACTTTGCAAAAAACAGCTCTGTTTTCTGTGATGTGTCCACGTTGTGTTTTGGGGCATATCCTGTTGCGGGCGCTATGCCTACCCACACAAGTGAGGTACCATTTTTATCGGGAGACTTGGGGGAACGCTGGGTGGAAGGAAATTTATGGCTCCTCTCAGATTCCAGAACTTTCTGTCACCGAAATGTGAGGAACATGTGTTTTCTTAGCCAAATTTTGAGGTTTGCAAAGGTTTCTGGGTAACAGAACCTGGTCCGAGCCCCGCAAGTCACCCCTCCTTGGATTCCCCTAGGTCTCTAGTTTTCAGAAATGCACAGGTTTGGTAGGTTTCCCTAGGTGCCGGCTGAGCTAGAGGCCAAAATCTACAGGTAGGCACTTCGCAAAAAACACCTCTGTTTTCTTCCAAAAATTTGGATGTGTCCACGTTGCGCTTTGGGGCGTTCCCTGTCGCGGGCGCTAGGCCTACCCACACAAGTGAGGTATCATTTTTATTGGGAGACTTGGGGGAACGCTGGGTGGAAGGAAATTTGTGGCTCCTCTCAGATTCCAGAACTTTCTGCCACAGAAATGTGAGGAAAATGTGTTTTTTTTAGCCAAATTTTGAGGTTTGCAAAGGATTCTGGGTAACAGAACCTAGTCAGAGCCCCACAAGTCACCCCATCTTGGATTCCCCTAGGTCTCTAGTTTTCAAAAATGCACAGGTTTGGTAGGTTTCCCTAGGTGCTGGCTGAGCTAGAGGCCAAAATCTACAGGTAGTCACTTTGCAAAACACAGCTCTGTTTTCTGTGATGTGTCCACGTTGTGTTTTGGGGCATATTCTGTTGCGGGCGCTAGGCCTACCCACACAAGTGAGGTACCAATTTTATCGGGAGACTTGGGGGAACGCTGGGTGGAAGGAAATTTATGGCTCCTCTCAGATTCCAGAACTTTCTGTCACCGAAATGTGAGGAACATGTGTTTTCTTAGCCACATTTTGAGGTTTGGAAAGGTTTCTGGGTAACAGAACCTGGTCCGAGCCCCGCAAGTCACCCCTCCTTGGATTCCCCTAGGTCTCTAGTTTTCAGAAATGCACAGGTTTGGTAGGGTTCCCTAGGTGCCGGCTGAGCTAGAGGCCAAAATCTACAGGTAGGCACTTCGCAAAAAACACCTCTGTTTTCTTCCAAAAATTTGGATGTGTCCACGTTGCGCTTTGGGGCGTTCCCTGTCGCGGGCGCTAGGCCTACCCACACAAGTGAGGTATCATTTTTATCGGGAGACTTGGGGGAACGCTGGGTGGAAGGGAATTTGTGGCTCCTCTCAGATTCCAGAACTTTCTGCCACAGAAATGTGAGGAACATGTGTTTTTTTAGCCAAATTTTGATGTTTGCAAAGGATTCTGGGTAACAGAACCTGGTCAGAGCCCCACAAGTCACCCCATCTTGGATTCCCCTAGGTCTCTAGTTTAAAAAATGCACAGGTTTGGAAGGTTTCCCTAGGTGCCGGCTGAGCTAGAGGCCAGAATCTACAGGTAGGCACTTCGCAAAAAACTGCTCTGTTTTCTTTAAAAAAATGGGATATGTCAACGTTGTGTTTTGGGGTGTCTCCTGTCGCGGCCGCTAGGCCTACCCACACAAGTGAGGTATCATTTTTATTGGGAGACTTGGGGAAACGCTGGGTGGAAGGAAATTTGTGGCTCCTCTCATGTTCCAGAACTTTCTGTCACCGAAATGTGAGGAAAATGTGTTTTTTTTAGCCAAATTTTGAGGTTTGCAAAGGATTCTGGGTAACAGAACCTAGTCAGAGCCCCACAAGTCACCCCATCTTGGATTCCCCTAGGTCTCTAGTTTTCAAAAATGCACAGGTTTGGTAGGTTTCCCTAGGTGCTGACTAAGCTAGAGGCCAAAATCTACAGGTAGTCACTTTGCAAAAAACAGCTCTGTTTTCTGTGATTAGTCCACGTTGTGTTTTGGGGCATATTCTGTTGCGGGCGCTAGGCCTACCCACACAAGTGAGGTACCATTTTAATCGGGAGACTTGGGGGAACGCTGGGTGGAAGGAAATTTATGGCTCCTCTCAGATTCCAGAACTTTCTGTCACCGAAATGTGAGGAACATGTGTTTTCTTAGCCACATTTTGAGGTTTGCAAAGGTTTCTGGGTAACAGACCCTGGTCCGAGCCCCGCAAGTCACCCCTCCTTGGATTCCCCTAGGTCTCTAGTTTCAAAAATACACAGGTTTGGAAGGTTTCCCTAGGTGCCGGCTGAGCTAGAGGCCAAAATCTACAGGTAGGCACTTTGCAAAAAACAGCTCTGTTTTCTTTCAAAAAATGGGATATGTCAACGTTGTGTTCTGGGGCGTGTCCTGTCGCGGCCGCTAGGCCTACCCACACAAGTGAGGTATCATTTTTATTGGGAGACTTGGGGAAACGCTGGGTGGAAGGAAATTTGTGGCTCCTCTCATATTCCAGAACTTTCTGTCACCGAAATGTGAGGAAAATGTGTTTTTTTTTAGCCAAATTTTGAGGTTTGCAAAGGATTCTGGGTAACAGAACCTAGTCAGAGCCCCACAAGTCACCCATTCTTGGATTCCCCTAGGTCTCTAGTTTTCAAAAATGCACAGGTTTGGTAGGTTTCCCTAGGTGCTGACTAAGCTAGAGGCCAAAATCTACAGGTAGTCACTTTGCAAAAAACAGCTCTGTTTTCTGTGATGTGTCCACGTTGTGTTTTGGGGCATATTCTGTTGCGGGCGCTAGGCCTACCCACACAAGTGAGGTACCATTTTTATCGGGAGACTTGGGGGAACGCTGGGTAGAAGGAAATTTATGGCTCCTCTCAGATTCCAGAACTTTCTGTCACCGAAATGTGAGGAACATGTGTTTTCTTAGCCAAATTTTGAGGTTTGCAAAGGATTCTGGGTAACAGAACCTGGTCCGAGCCCCGCAAGTCACCCCTCCTTGGATTCCCCTAAGTCTCTAGTTTTCAGAAATGCACAGGTTTGGTAGGTTTCCCTAGGTGCCGGCTGAGCTAGAGGCCAAAATCTACAGGTAGGCACTTTGCAAAAAACACCTCTGTTTTCTTCAAAAAATTTGGATGTGTCCACGTTGCGCTTTGGGGCGTTCCCTGTCGCGGGCGCTAGGCCTACACACACAAGTGAGGTATCATTTTTATCGGGAGACTTGGGGGAACGCTGGGTGGAAGGAAATTTATGGCTCCTCTCAGATTCCAGAACTTTCTGTCACCGAAATGTGAGGAACATGTGTTTTCTTAGCCACATTTTGAGGTTTGCAAAGGTTTCTGGGTAACAGACCCTGGTCCGAGCCCCGCAAGTCACCCCTCCTTGGATTCCCCTAGGTCTCTAGTTTAAAAAATGCACAGGTTTGGAAGGTTTCCCTAGGTGCCGGCTGAGCTAGAGGCCAGAATCTACAGGTAGGCACTTCGCAAAAAACAGCTCTGTTTTCTTTAAAAAAATGGGATATGTCAACGTTGTGTTTTGGGGTGTCTCTTGTCGCGGCCGCTAGGCCTACCCACACAAGTGAGGTATAATTTTTATTGGGAGACTTGGGGAAACGCTGGGTGGAAGGAAATTTGTGGCTCCTCTCATGTTCCAGAACTTTCTGTCACCGAAATGTGAGGAAAATGTGTTTTTTTTAGCCAAATTTTGAGGTTTGCAAAGGATTCTGGGTAACAGAACCTAGTCAGAGCCCCACAAGTCACCCCATCTTGGATTCCCCTAGGTCTCTAGCTTTCAAAAATGCACAGGTTTCGTAGGTTTCCCTAGGTGCTGACTAAGCTAGAGGCCAAAATCTACAGGTAGTCACTTTGCAAAAAACAGCTCTGTTTTCTGTGATGTGTCCACGTTGTGTTTTGGGGCATATTCTGTTGCGGGCGCTAGGCCTACCCACACAAGTGAGGTACCATTTTTATCGGGAGACTTGGGGGAACGCTGGGTGGAAGGAAATTTATGGCTCCTCTCAGATTCCAGAACTTTCTGTCACCGAAATGTGAGGAACATGTGTTTTCTTAGCCACATTTTGAGGTTTGCAAAGGTTTCTGGGTAACAGACCCTGGTCCGAGCCCCGCAAGTCACCCCTCCTTGGATTCCCCTAGGTCTCTAGTTTCAAAAATACACAGGTTTGGAAGGTTTCCCTAGGTGCCGGCTGAGCTAGAGGCCAAAATCTACAGGTAGGCACTTTGCAAAAAACAGCTCTGTTTTCTTTCAAAAAATGGGATATGTCAACGTTGTGTTTTGGGGTGTGTCCTGTCGCGGCCGCTAGGCCTACCCACACAAGTGAGGTATCATTTTTATTGGGAGACTTGGGGAAACGCTGGGTGGAAGGAAATTTGTGGCTCCTCTCATATTCCAGAACTTTCTGTCACCGAAATGTGAGGAAAATGTGTTTTTTTTAGCCAAATTTTGAGGTTTGCAAAGGATTCTGGGTAACAGAACCTAGTCAGAGCCCCACAAGTCACCCATTCTTGGATTCCCCTAGGTCTCTAGTTTTCAAAAATGCACAGGTTTGGTAGGTTTCCCTAGGTGCTGACTAAGCTAGAGGCCAAAATCTACAGGTAGTCACTTTGCAAAAAACAGCTCTGTTTTCTGTGATGTGTCCACGTTGTGTTTTGGGGCATATCCTGTTGCGGGCGCTATGCCTACCCACACAAGTGAGGTACCATTTTTATCGGGAGACTTGGGGGAACGCTGGGTGGAAGGAAATTTATGGCTCCTCTCAGATTCCAGAACTTTCTGTCACCGAAATGTGAGGAACATGTGTTTTCTTAGCCAAATTTTGAGGTTTGCAAAGGTTTCTGGGTAACAGAACCTGGTCCGAGCCCCGCAAGTCACCCCTTCTTGGATTCCCCTAGGTCTCTAGTTTTCAGAAATGCACAGGTTTGGTAGGTTTCCCTAGGTGCCGGCTGAGCTAGAGGCCAAAATCTACAGGTAGGCACTTCGCAAAAAACACCTCTGTTTTCTTCCAAAAATTTGGATGTGTCCACGTTGCGCTTTGGGGCGTTCCCTGTCGCGGGCGCTAGGCCTACCCACACAAGTGAGGTATCATTTTTATTGGGAGACTTGGGGGAACGCTGGGTGGAAAGAAATTTGTGGCTCCTCTCAGATTCCAGAACTTTCTGCCACAGAAATGTGAGGAAAATGTGTTTTTTTATTAGCCAAATTTTGAGGTTTGCAAAGGATTCTGGGTAACAGAACCTAGTCAGAGCCCCACAAGTCACCCCATCTTGGATTCCCCTAGGTCTCTAGTTTTCAAAAATGCACAGGTTTGGTAGGTTTCCCTAGGTGCCGGCTGAGCTAGAGGCCAAAATCTACAGGTAGTCACTTTGCAAAAAACAGCTCTGTTTTCTGTGATGTGTCCGCGTTGTGTTTTGGGGCATATTCTGTTGCGGGCGCTAGGCCTACCCACACAAGTGAGGTACCAATTTTATCGGAAGACTTGGGGGAACGCTGGGTGGAAGGAAATTTATGGCTCCTCTCAGATTCCAGAACTTTCTGTCACCGAAATGTGAGGAACATGTGTTTTCTTAGCCACATTTTGAGGTTTGGAAAGGTTTCTGGGTAACAGAACCTGGTCCGAGCCCCGCAAGTCACCCCTCCTTGGATTCCCCTAGGTCTCTAGTTTTCAGAAATGCACAGGTTTGGTAGGGTTCCCTAGGTGCCGGCTGAGCTAGAGGCCAAAATCTACAGGTAGGCACTTCGCAAAAAACACCTCTGTTTTCTTCCAAAAATTTGGATGTGTCCACGTTGCGCTTTGGGGCGTTCCCTGTCGCGGGCGCTAGGCCTACCCACACAAGTGAGGTATCATTTTTATCGGGAGACTTGGGGGAACGCTGGGTGGAAGGAAATTTGTGGCTCCTCTCAGATTCCAGAACTTTCTGCCACAGAAATGTGAGGAACATGTGTTTTTTTAGCCAAATTTTGATGTTTGCAAAGGATTCTGGGTAACAGAACCTGGTCAGAGCCCCACAAGTCACCCCATCTTGGATTCCCCTAGGTCTCTAGTTTAAAAAATGCACAGGTTTGGAAGGTTTCCCTGGGTGCCGGCTGAGCTAGAGGCCAGAATCTACAGGTAGGCACTTCGCAAAAAACTGCTCTGTTTTCTTTAAAAAATTGGGATATGTCAACGTTGTGTTTTGGGGTGTCTCCTGTCGCGGCCGCTAGGCCTACCCACACAAGTGAGGTATCATTTTTATTGGGAGACTTGGGGAAACGCTGGGTGGAAGGAAATTTGTGGCTCCTCTCATGTTCCAGAACTTTCTGTCACCGAAATGTGAGGAAAATGTGTTTTTTTTTAGCCAAATTTTGAGGTTTGCAAAGGATTCTGGGTAACAGAACCTAGTCAGAGCCCCACAAGTCACCCCATCTTGGATTCCCCTAGGTCTCTAGTTTTCAAAAATGCACAGGTTTCGTAGGTTTCCCTAGGTGCTGACTAAGCTAGAGGCCAAAATCTACAGGTAGTCACTTTGCAAAAAACAGCTCTGTTTTCTGTGATTAGTCCACGTTGTGTTTTGGGGCATATTCTGTTGCGGGCGCTAGGCCTACCCACACAAGTGAGGTACCATTTTTATCGGGAGACTTGGGGGAACGCTGGGTGGAAGGAAATTTGTGGCTCCTCTCAGATTCCAGAACTTTCTGCCACAGAAATGTGAGGAACATGTGTTTTTTTATCCAAATTTTGAGGTTTGCAAAGGATTCTGGGTAACAGAACCTAGTCAGAGCCCCACAAGTCACCCCATCTTGGATTCCCCTAGGTCTCTAGTTTTCAAAAATGCACAGGTTTGGTAGGTTTCCCTAGGTGCCGGCTGAGCTAGAGGCCAAAATCTACAGGTAGGCACTTTGCAAAAAACAGCTCTGTTTTCTGTGATGTGTCCACGTTGTGTTTTGGGGCATATCCTGTTGCGGGCGCTATGCCTACCCACACAAGTGAGGTACCATTTTTATCGGGAGACTTGGGGGAACGCTGGGTGGAAGGAAATTTATGGCTCCTCTCAGATTCCAGAACTTTCTGTCACCGAAATGTGAGGAACATGTGTTTTCTTAGCCAAATTTTGAGGTTTGCAAAGGTTTCTGGGTAACAGAACCTGGTCCGAGCCCCGCAAATCACCCCTCCTTGGATTCCCCTAGGTCTCTAGTTTTCAGAAATGCACAGGTTTGGTAGGTTTCCCTAGGTGCCGGCTGAGCTAGAGGCCAAAATCTACAGGTAGGCACTTCGCAAAAAACACCTCTGTTTTCTTCCAAAAATTTGGATGTGTCCACGTTGCGCTTTGGGGCGTTCCCTGTCGCGGGCGCTAGGCCTACCCACACAAGTGAGGTATCATTTTTATTGGGAGACTTGGGGGAACGCTGGGTGGAAGGACATTTGTGGCTCCTCTCAGATTCCAGAACTTTCTGCCACAGAAATGTGAGGAAAATGTGTTTTTTTTAGCCAAATTTTGAGGTTTGCAAAGGATTCTGGGTAACAGAACCTAGTCAGAGCCCCACAAGTCACCCCATCTTGGATTCCCCTAGGTCTCTAGTTTTCAAAAATGCACAGGTTTGGTAGGTTTCCCTAGGTGCCGGCTGAGCTAGAGGCCAAAATCTACAGGTAGTCACTTTGCAAAAAACAGCTCTGTTTTCTGTGATGTGTCCACGTTGTGTTTTGGGGCATATTCTGTTGCGGGCGCTAGGCCTACCCACACAAGTGAGGTACCAATTTTATCGGAAGACTTGGGGGGACGCTGGGTGGAAGGAAATTTATGGCTCCTCTCAGATTCCAGAACTTTCTGTCACCGAAATGTGAGGAACATGTGTTTTCTTAGCCACATTTTGAGGTTTGGAAAGGTTTCTGGGAAACAGAACCTGGTCCGAGCCCCGCAAGTCACCCCTCCTTGGATTCCCCTAGGTCTCTAGTTTTCAGAAATGCACAGGTTTGGTAGGGTTCCCTAGGTGCCGGCTGAGCTAGAGGCCAAAATCTACAGGTAGGCACTTCGCAAAAAACACCTCTGTTTTCTTCCAAAAATTTGGATGTGTCCACGTTGCGCTTTGGGGCGTTCCCTGTCGCGGGCGCTAGGCCTACACACACAAGTGAGGTATCATTTTTATCGGGAGACTTGGAGGAACGCTGGGTGGAAGGAAATTTGTGGCTCCTCTCAGATTCCAGAACTTTCTGCCACAGAAATGTGAGGAACATGTGTTTTTTTAGCCAAATTTTGATGTTTGCAAAGGATTCTGGGTAACAGAACCTGGTCAGAGCCCCACAAGTCACCCCATCTTGGATTCCCCTAGGTCTCTAGTTTAAAAAATGCACAGGTTTGGAAGGTTTCCCTAGGTGCCGGCTGAGCTAGAGGCCAGAATCTACAGGTAGGCACTTCGCAAAAAACTGCTCTGTTTTCTTTAAAAAAATGGGATATGTCAACGTTGTGTTTTGGGGTGTCTCCTGTCGCGGGCGCTAGGCCTACACACACAAGTGGGGTATCATTTTTATCGGGAGACTTGGGGGAACGCTGGGTGGAAGGAAATTTATGGCTCCTCTCAGATTCCAGAACTTTCTGTCACCGAAATGTGAGGAACATGTGTTTTCTTAGCCAAATTTTGAGGTTTGCAAAGGTTTCTGGGTAACAGAACCTGGTCCGAGCCCCGCAAGTCACCCCTCCTTGGATTCCCCTAAGTCTCTGGTTTTCAAAAATGCACAGGTTTGGTAGGTTTCCCTAGCTGCCGGCTGAGCTAGAGGCCAAAATCTACAGGTAGGCACTTTGCAAAAAACAGCTCTGTTTTCTGTGATGTGTCCACGTTGTGTTTTGGGGCATATCCTGTTGCGGGCGCTAGGCCTACCCACACAAGTGAGGTACCATTTTTATCAGGAGACTTGGGGGAAGGCTGGGTGGAAGGAAATTTGTGGCTCCTCTCAGATTTCAGAACTTTCTGTCACCGAAATGTGAGGAAAATATGTTTTTTTAGCCAAATTTTGAGGTTTGCAAAGGATTCTGGGTAACAGAACCTGGTCAGAGCCCCACAAGTCACCTCATCTTGGATTCCCCTAGGTCTCTAGTTTTCAAAAATGCACAGGTTTGGTAGGTCTCCCTAGGTGCCGGCTGAGCTAGAGGCCTAAATCTACAGGTAGGCACTTTGCAAAAAACAGCTCTGTTTTCTTTCAAAAAATGGGATGTGCCCACTTTGTGTTTTGGGACATTTCCTGTAGCGGGCGCTAGGACTACCCACACAAGTGAGGTACCATTTTTATCGGGAGACTTGGGGGAACGCTGGGTGGAAGGAAATTTGTGGCTCCTCTCAGATTTCAGAACTTTCTGTCACCGAAATGTGAGGAAAATTTGTTTTTTTAACCAAATCTTGAGGTTTGCAAAGGATTCTGAGTAACAGAACCTGGTCAGAGCCCCACAAGTCACCCCATCTCGGATTCCCCTAGGTCTCTAGTTTCAAAAATGCACAGGTTTGGTAGGTTTCCCTAGGTGCCGGCTGAGCTAGAGGCCAAAATCTACAGGTAGGCACTTTGCAAAAAACAGCTCTGTTTTCTTTAAAAAAATGGGATATGTCAACGTTGTGTTTTGGGGCGTCTCCTGTCGCGGCCGCTAGGCCTACCCACACAAGTGAGGTATCATTTTTATTGGGAGACTTGGGGAAACGCTGGGTGGAAGGAAATTTGTGGCTCCTCTCATATTCCAGAACTTTCTGTCACCGAAATGTGAGGAAAATGTATTTTTTTAGCCAAATTTTGAGGTTTGCAAAGGATTCTGGGTAACAGAACCTAGTCAGAGCCCCACAAGTCACCCCATCTTGGATTCCCCTAGGTCTCTAGTTTTCAAAAATGCACAGGTTTGGTAGGTTTCCCTAGGTGCTGACTGAGCTAGAGGCCAAAATCTACAGGTAGTCACTTTGCAAAAAACAGCTCTGTTTTCTGTGATATGTCCACGTTGTGTTTTGGGGCATATTCTGTTGCGGGCGCTAGGCCTACCCACACAAGTGAGGTATCATTTTTATTGGGAGACTTGGGGAAACGCTGGGTGGAAGGAAATTTGTGGCTCCTCTCATATTCCAGAATTTTCTGTCACCGAAATGAGAGGAAAATGTGTTTTTTTTAGCCAAATTTTGAGGTTTGCAAAGGATTCTGGGTAACAGAACCTAGTCAGAGCCCCACAAGTCACCCCATCTTGGATTCCCCTAGGTCTCTAGTTTTCAAAAATGCACAGGTTTGGTAGGTTTCCCTAGGTGCTGAATGAGCTAGAGGCCAAAATCTACAGGTAGTCACTTTGCAAAAAACAGCTCTGTTTTCTGTGATGTGTCCACGTTGTGTTTTGGGGCATATTCTGTTGCGGGCGCTAGGCCTACCCACACAAGTGAGGTACCATTTCTATCGGGAGACTTGGGGGAACGCTGGGTGGAAGGAAATTTATGGCTCCTCTCAGATTCCAGAACTTTCTGTCACCGAAATGTGAGGAACATGTGTTTTCTTAGCCAAATTTTGAGGTTTGCAAAGGTTTCTGGGTAACAGAACCTGGTCCGAGCCCCGCAAGTCACCCCTCCTTGGATTCCCCTAGGTCTCTAGTTTTCAGAAAGGCACAGGTTTGGTAGGTTTCCCTAGGTGCCGGCTGAGCTAGAGGCCAAAATCTACAGGTAGGCACTTTGCAAAAAACACCTCTGTTTTCTTCCAAAAATTTGGATGTGTCCACGTTGTGCTTTGGGGCGTTCCCTGTCACGGGCGCTAGGCCTACCCACACAAGTGAGGTATCATTTTTATCGGGAGACTTGGGGGAACGCTGGGTGGAAGGAAATTTGTGGCTCCTCTCAGATTCCAGAACTTTCTGCCACAGAAATGTGAGGAACATGTGTTTTTTTAGCCAAATTTTGAGGTTTGCAAAGGTTTCTGGGTAACAGAACCTGGTCCGAGCCCCGCAAGTCACCCCTCCTTGGATTCCCCTAGGTCTCTAGTTTTCAGAAAGGCACAGGTTTGGTAGGTTTCCCTAGGTGCCGGCTGAGCTAGAGGCCAAAATCTACAGGTAGGCACTTCGCAAAAAACACCTCTGTTTTCTTCCAAAAATTTGGATGTGTCCACGTTGCGCTTTGGGGCGTTCCCTGTCGCGGGCGCTAGGCCTACCCACACAAGTGAAGTATCATTTTTATCGGGAGACTTGGGGGAACGCTGGGTGGAAGGAAATTTGTGGCTCCTCTCAGATTCCAGAACTTTCTGCCACAGAAATGTGAGGAACATGTGTTTTTTTATCCAAATTTTGAGGTTTGCAAAGGATTCTGGGTAACAGAACCTAGTCAGAGCCCCACAAGTCACCCCATCTTGGATTCCCCTAGGTCTCTAGTTTTCAAAAATGCACAGGTTTGGTAGGTTTCCCTAGGTGCCGGCTGAGCTAGAGGCCAAAATCTACTGGTAGGCACTTTGCAAAAAACAGCTCTGTTTTCTGTGATGTGTCCACGTTGTGTTTTGGGGCATATCCTGTTGCGGGCGCTATGCCTACCCACACAAGTGAGGTACCATTTTTATCGGGAGACTTGGGGGAACGCTGGGTGGAAGGAAATTTATGGCTCCTCTCAGATTCCAGAACTTTCTGTCACCGAAATGTGAGGAACATGTGTTTTCTTAGCCAAATTTTGAGGTTTGCAAAGGTTTCTGGGTAACAGAACCTGGTCCGAGCCCCGCAAGTCACCCCTCCTTGGATTCCCCTAGGTCTCTAGTTTTCAGAAATGCACAGGTTTGGTAGGTTTCCCTAGGTGCCGGCTGAACTAGAGGCCAAAATCTACAGGTAGGCACTTCGCAAAAAACACCTCTGTTTTCTTCCAAAAATTTGGATGTGTCCACGTTGCGCTTTGGGGCGTTCCCTGTCGCGGGCGCTAGGCCTACCCACACAAGTGAGGTATCATTTTTATTGGGAGACTTGGGGGAACGCTGGGTGGAAGGAAATTTGTGGCTCTTCTCAGATTCCAGAACTTTCTGCCACAGAAATGTGAGGAAAATGTGTTTTTTTTAGCCAAATTTTGAGGTTTGCAAAGGATTCTGGGTAACAGAACCTAGTCAGAGCCCCACAAGTCACCCCATCTTGGATTCGCCTAGGTCTCTAGTTTTCAAAAATGCACAGGTTTGGTAGGTTTCCCTAGGTGCCGGCTGAGCTAGAGGCCAAAATCTACAGGTAGTCACTTTGCAAAAAACAGCTCTGTTTTCTGTGATGTGTCCACGTTGTGTTTTGGGGCATATTCTGTTGCGGGCGCTAGGCCTACCCACACAAGTGAGGTACCAATTTTATCGGAAGACTTGGGGGAACGCTGGGTGGAAGGAAATTTATGGCTCCTCTCAGATTCCAGAACTTTCTGTCACCGAAATGTGAGGAGCATGTGTTTTCTTAGCCACATTTTGAGGTTTGGAAAGGTTTCTGGGTAACAGAACCTGGTCCGAGCCCCGCAAGTCACCCCTCCTTGGATTCCCCTAGGTCTCTAGTTTTCAGAAATGCACAGGTTTGGTAGGGTTCCCTAGGTGCCGGCTGAGCTAGAGGCCAAAATCTACAGGTAGGCACTTCGCAAAAAACACCTCTGTTTTCTTCCAAAAATTTGGATGTGTCCACGTTGCGCTTTGGGGCGTTCCCTGTCGCGGGCGCTAGGCCTACCCACACAAGTGAGGTATCATTTTTATCGGGAGACTTGGGGGAACGCTGGGTGGAAGGAAATTTGTGGCTCCTCTCAGATTCCAGAACTTTCTGCCACAGAAATGTGAGGAACATGTGTTTTTTTAGCCAAATTTTGATGTTTGCAAAGGATTCTGGGTAACAGAACCTGATCAGAGCCCCACAAGTCACCCCATCTTGGATTCCCCTAGGTCTCTAGTTTAAAAAATGCACAGGTTTGGAAGGTTTCCCTGGGTGCCGGCTGAGCTAGAGGCCAGAATCTACAGGTAGGCACTTCGCAAAAAACTGCTCTGTTTTCTTTAAAAAAATGGGATATGTCAACGTTGTGTTTTGGGGTGTGTCCTGTCGCGGCCGCTAGGCCTACCCACACAAGTGAGGTATCATTTTTATTGGGAGACTTGGGGAAACACTGGGTGGAAGGAAATTTGTGGCTCCTCTCATGTTCCAGAACTTTCTGTCACCGAAATGTGAGGAAAATGTGTTTTTTTTAGCCAAATTTTGAGGTTTGCAAAGGATTCTGGGTAACAGAACCTAGTCAGAGCCCCACAAGTCACCCCATCTTGGATTCCCCTAGGTCTCTAGTTTTCAAAAATGCACAGGTTTCGTAGGTTTCCCTAGGTGCTGACTAAGCTAGAGGTCAAAATCTACAGGTAGTCACTTTGCAAAAAACAGCTCTGTTTTCTGTGATTAGTCCACGTTGTGTTTTGGGGCATATTCTGTTGCGGGCGCTAGGCCTACCCACACAAGTGAGGTACCATTTTTATCGGGAGACTTGGGGGAACGCTGGGTGGAAGGAAATTTGTGGCTCCTCTCAGATTCCAGAACTTTCTGCCACAGAAATGTGAGGAACATGTGTTTTTTTATCCAAATTTTGAGGTTTGCAAAGGATTCTGGGTAACAGAACCTAGTCAGAGCCCCACAAGTCACCCCATCTTGGATTCCCCTAGGTCTCTAGTTTTCAAAAATGCACAGGTTTGGTAGGTTTCCCTAGGTGCCGGCTGAGCTAGAGGCCAAAATCTACAGGTAGGCACTTTGCAAAAAACAGCTCTGTTTTCTGTGATGTGTCCACGTTGTGTTTTGGGGCATATCCTGTTGCGGGCGCTATGCCTACCCACACAAGTGAGGTACCATTTTTATCGGGAGACTTGGGGGAACGCTGGGTGGAAGGAAATTTATGGCTCCTCTCAGATTCCAGAACTTTCTGTCACCGAAATGGGAGGAACATGTGTTTTCTTAGCCAAATTTTGAGGTTTGCAAAGGTTTCTGGGTAACAGAACCTGGTCCGAGCCCCGCAAGTCACCCCTCCTTGGATTCCCCTAGGTCTCTAGTTTTCAGAAATGCACAGGTTTGGTAGGTTTCCCTAGGTGCCGGCTGAGCTAGAGGCCAAAATCTACAGGTAGGCACTTGGCAAAAAACACCTCTGTTTTCTTCCAAAAATTTGGATGTGTCCACGTTGCGCTTTGGGGCGTTCCCTGTCGCGGGCGCTAGGCCTACCCACACAAGTGAGGTATCATTTTTATTGGGAGACTTGGGGGAACGCTGGGTGGAAGGAAATTTGTGGCTCCTCTCAGATTCCAGAACTTTCTGCCACAGAAATGTGAGGAACATGTGTTTTTTTTAGCCAAATTTTGAGGTTTGCAAAGGATTCTGGGTAACAGAACCTAGTCAGAGCCCCACAAGTCACCCCATCTTGGATTCCCCTAGGTCTCTAGTTTTCAAAAATGCACAGGTTTGGTAGGTTTCCCTAGGTGCCGGCTGAGCTAGAGGCCAAAATCTACAGGTAGTCACTTTGCAAAAAACAGCTCTGTTTTCTGTGATGTGTCCACGTTGTGTTTTGGGGCATATTCTGTTGCGGGCGCTAGGCCTACCCACACAAGTGAGGTACCAATTTTATCGGAAGACTTGGGGGAACGCTGGGTGGAAGGAAATTTATGGCTCCTCTCAGATTCCAGAACTTTCTGTCACCGAAATGTGAGGAACATGTGTTTTCTTAGCCACATTTTGAGGTTTGGAAAGGTTTCTGGGTAACAGAACCTGGTCCGAGCCCCGCAAGTCACCCCTCCTTGGATTCCCCTAGGTCTCTAGTTTTCAGAAATGCACAGGTTTGGTAGGGTTCCCTAGGTGCCGGCTGAGCTAGAGGCCAAAATCTACAGGTAGGCACTTCGCAAAAAACACCTCTGTTTTCTTCCAAAAATTTGGATGTGTCCACGTTGCGCTTTGGGGCGTTCCCTGTCGCGGGCGCTAGGCCTACCCACACAAGTGAGGTATCATTTTTATCGGGAGACTTGGGGGAACGCTGGGTGGCAGGAAATTTGTGGCTCCTCTCAGATTCCAGAACTTTCTGCCACAGAAATGTGAGGAACATGTGTTTTTTTAGCCAAATTTTGATGTTTGCAAAGGATTCTGGGTAACAGAACCTGGTCAGAGCCCCACAAGTCACCCCATCTTGGATTCCCCTAGGTCTCTAGTTTAAAAAATGCACAGGTTTGGAAGGTTTCCCTAGGTGCCGGCTGAGCTAGAGGCCAGAATCTACAGGTAGGCACTTCGCAAAAAACTGCTCTGTTTTCTTTAAAAAAATGGGATATGTCAACGTTGTGTTTTGGGGTGTCTCCTGTCGCGGCCGCTAGGCCTACCCACACAAGTGAGGTATCATTTTTATTGGGAGACTTGGGGAAACGCTGGGTGGAAGGAAATTTGTGGCTCCTCTCATGTTCCAGAACTTTCTGTCACCGAAATGTGAGGAAAATGTGTTTTTTTTAGCCAAATTTTGAGGTTTGCAAAGGATTCTGGGTAACAGAACCTAGTCAGAGCCCCACAAGTCACCCCATCTTGGATTCCCCTAGGTCTCTAGTTTTCAAAAATGCACAGGTTTCGTAGGTTTCCCTAGGTGCTGACTAAGCTAGAGGCCAAAATCTACAGGTAGTCACTTTGCAAAAAACAGCTCTGTTTTCTGTGATTAGTCCACGTTGTGTTTTGGGGCATATTCTGTTGCGGGCGCTAGGCCTACCCACACAAGTGAGGTACCATTTTTATCGGGAGACTTGGGGGAACGCTGGGTGGAAGGAAATTTATGGCTCCTCTCAGATTCCAGAACTTTCTGTCACCGAAATGTGAGGAACATGTGTTTTCTTAGCCACATTTTGAGGTTTGCAAAGGTTTCTGGGTAACAGACCCTGGTCCGAGCCCCGCAAGTCACCCCTCCTTGGATTCCCCTAGGTCTCTAGTTTCAAAAATACACAGGTTTGGAAGGTTTCCCTAGGTGCCGGCTGAGCTAGAGGCCAAAATCTACAGGTAGGCACTTTGCAAAAAACAGCTCTGTTTTCTTTCAAAAAATGGGATATGTCAACGTTGTGTTTTGGGGCGTGTCCTGTCGCGGCCGCTAGGCCTACCCACACAAGTGAGGTATCATTTTTATTGGGAGACTTGGGGAAACGCTGGGTGGAAGGAAATTTGTGGCTCCTCTCATATTCCAGAACTTTCTGTCACCGAAATGTGAGGAAAATGTGTTTTTTTTAGCCAAATTTTGAGGTTTGCAAAGGATTCTGGGTAACAGAACCTAGTCAGAGCCCCACAAGTCACCCATTCTTAGATTCCCCTAGGTCTCTAGTTTTCAAAAATGCACAGGTTTGGTAGGTTTCCCTAGGTGCTGACTAAGCTAGAGGCCAAAATCTACAGGTAGTCACTTTGCAAAAAACAGCTCTGTTTTCTGTGATGTGTCCACGTTGTGTTTTGGGGCATATTCTGTTGCGGGCGCTAGGCCTACCCACACAAGTGAGGTACCATTTTTATCGGGAGACTTGGGGGAACGCTGGGTAGAAGGAAATTTATGGCTCCTCTCAGATTCCAGAACTTTCTGTCACCGAAATGTGAGGAACATGTGTTTTCTTAGCCAAATTTTGAGGTTTGCAAAGGATTCTGGGTAACAGAACCTGGTCCGAGCCCCGCAAGTCACCCCTCCTTGGATTCCCCTAAGTCTCTAGTTTTCAGAAATGCACAGGTTTGGTAGGTTTCCCTAGGTGCCGGCTGAGCTAGAGGTCAAAATCTACAGGTAGTCACTTTGCAAAAAACAGCTCTGTTTTCTGTGATATGTCCACGTTGTGTTTTGGGGCATATTCTGTTGCGGGCGCTAGGCCTACCCACACAAGTGAGGTATCATTTTTATCGGGAGACTTGGGGGAACGCTGGGTGGAATGAAATTTGTGGCTCCTCTCAGATTCCAGAACTTTCTGCCACAGAAATGTGAGGAACATGTGTTTTTTTAGCCAAATTTTGAGGTTTGCAAAGGTTTCTGGGTAACAGAACCTGGTCCGAGCCCCGCAAGTCACCCCTCCTTGGATTCCCCTAGGTCTCTAGTTTTCAGAAAGGCACAGGTTTGGTAGGTTTCCCTAGGTGCCGGCTGAGCTAGAGGCCAAAATCTACAGGTAGGCACTTCGCAAAAAACACCTCTGTTTTCTTCCAAAAATTTGGATGTGTCCACGTTGCGCTTTGGGGCGTTCCCTGTCGCGGGCGCTAGGCCTACCCACACAAGTGAAGTATCATTTTTATCGGGAGACTTGGGGGAACGCTGGGTGGAAGGAAATTTGTGGCTCCTCTCAGATTCCAGAACTTTCTGCCACAGAAATGTGAGGAACATGTGGTTTTTTTTCCAAATTTTGAGGTTTGCAAAGGATTCTGGGTAACAGAACCTAGTCAGAGCCCCACAAGTCACCCCATCTTGGATTCCCCTAGGTCTCTAGTTTTCAAAAATGCACAGGTTTGGTAGGTTTCCCTAGGTGCCGGCTGAGCTAGAGGCCAAAATCTACAGGTAGGCACTTTGCAAAAAACAGCTCTGTTTTCTGTGATGTGTCCACGTTGTGTTTTGGGGCATATCCTGTTGCGGGCGCTATGCCTACCCACACAAGTGAGGTACCATTTTTATCGGGAGACTTGGGGGAACGCTGGGTGGAAGGAAATTTATGGCTCCTCTCAGATTCCAGAACTTTCTGTCACCGAAATGTGAGGAACATGTGTTTTCTTAGCCAAATTTTGAGGTTTGCAAAGGTTTCTGGGTAACAGAACCTGGTCCGAGCCCCGCAAGTCACCCCTCCTTGGATTCCCCTAGGTCTCTAGTTTTCAGAAATGCACAGGTTTGGTAGGTTTCCCTAGGTGCCGGCTGAGCTAGAGGCCAAAATCTACAGGTAGGCACTTCGCAAAAAACACCTCTGTTTTCTTCCAAAAATTTGGATGTGTCCACGTTGCGCTTTGGGGCGTTCCCTGTCGCGGGCGCTAGGCCTACCCACACAAGTGAGGTATCATTTTTATTGGGAGACTTGGGGGAACGCTGGGTGGAAGGAAATTTGTGGCTCCTCTCAGATTCCAGAACTTTCTGCCACAGAAATGTGAGGAAAATGTGTTTTTTTTAGCCAAATTTTGAGGTTTGCAAAGGATTCTGGGTAACAGAACCTAGTCAGAGCCCCACAAGTCACCCCATCTTGGATTCCCCTAGGTCTCTAGTTTTCAAAAATGCACAGGTTTGGTAGGTTTCCCTAGGTGCTGGCTGAGCTAGAGGCCAAAATCTACAGGTAGTCACTTTGCAAAACACAGCTCTGTTTTCTGTGATGTGTCCACGTTGTGTTTTGGGGCATATTCTGTTGCGGGCGCTAGGCCTACCCACACAAGTGAGGTACCAATTTTATCGGGAGACTTGGGGGAACGCTGGGTGGAAGGAAATTTATGGCTCCTCTCAGATTCCAGAACTTTCTGTCACCGAAATGTGAGGAACATGTGTTTTCTTAGCCACATTTTGAGGTTTGGAAAGGTTTCTGGGTAACAGAACCTGGTCCGAGCCCCGCAAGTCACCCCTCCTTGGATTCCCCTAGGTCTCTAGTTTTCAGAAATGCACAGGTTTGGTAGGGTTCCCTAGGTGCCGGCTGAGCTAGAGGCCAAAATCTACAGGTAGGCACTTCGCAAAAAACACCTCTGTTTTCTTCCAAAAATTTGGATGTGTCCACGTTGCGCTTTGGGGCGTTCCCTGTCGCGGGCGCTAGGCCTACCCACACAAGTGAGGTATCATTTTTATCGGGAGACTTGGGGGAACGCTGGGTGGAAGGGAATTTGTGGCTCCTCTCAGATTCCAGAACTTTCTGCCACAGAAATGTGAGGAACATGTGTTTTTTTAGCCAAATTTTGATGTTTGCAAAGGATTCTGGGTAACAGAACCTGGTCAGAGCCCCACAAGTCACCCCATCTTGGATTCCCCTAGGTCTCTAGTTTAAAAAATGCACAGGTTTGGAAGGTTTCCCTAGGTGCCGGCTGAGCTAGAGGCCAGAATCTACAGGTAGGCACTTCGCAAAAAACTGCTCTGTTTTCTTTAAAAAAATGGGATATGTCAACGTTGTGTTTTGGGGTGTCTCCTGTCGCGGCCGCTAGGCCTACCCACACAAGTGAGGTATCATTTTTATTGGGAGACTTGGGGAAACGCTGGGTGGAAGGAAATTTGTGGCTCCTCTCATGTTCCAGAACTTTCTGTCACCGAAATGTGAGGAAAATGTGTTTTTTTTAGCCAAATTTTGAGGTTTGCAAAGGATTCTGGGTAACAGAACCTAGTCAGAGCCCCACAAGTCACCCCATCTTGGATTCCCCTAGGTCTCTAGTTTTCAAAAATGCACAGGTTTGGTAGGTTTCCCTAGGTGCTGACTAAGCTAGAGGCCAAAATCTACAGGTAGTCACTTTGCAAAAAACAGCTCTGTTTTCTGTGATTAGTCCACGTTGTGTTTTGGGGCATATTCTGTTGCGGGCGCTAGGCCTACCCACACAAGTGAGGTACCATTTTAATCGGGAGACTTGGGGGAACGCTGGGTGGAAGGAAATTTATGGCTCCTCTCAGATTCCAGAACTTTCTGTCACCGAAATGTGAGGAACATGTGTTTTCTTAGCCACATTTTGAGGTTTGCAAAGGTTTCTGGGTAACAGACCCTGGTCCGAGCCCCGCAAGTCACCCCTCCTTGGATTCCCCTAGGTCTCTAGTTTCAAAAATACACAGGTTTGGAAGGTTTCCCTAGGTGCCGGCTGAGCTAGAGGCCAAAATCTACAGGTAGGCACTTTGCAAAAAACAGCTATGTTTTCTTTCAAAAAATGGGATATGTCAACGTTGTGTTCTGGGGCGTGTCCTGTCGCGGCCGCTAGGCCTACCCACACAAGTGAGGTATCATTTTTATTGGGAGACTTGGGGAAACGCTGGGTGGAAGGAAATTTGTGGCTCCTCTCATATTCCAGAACTTTCTGTCACCGAAATGTGAGGAAAATGTGTTTTTTTTAGCCAAATTTTGAGGTTTGCAAAGGATTCTGGGTAACAGAACCTAGTCAGAGCCCCACAAGTCACCCATTCTTGGATTCCCCTAGGTCTCTAGTTTTCAAAAATGCACAGGTTTGGTAGGTTTCCCTAGGTGCTGACTAAGCTAGAGGCCAAAATCTACAGGTAGTCACTTTGCAAAAAACAGCTCTGTTTTCTGTGATGTGTCCACGTTGTGTTTTGGGGCATATTCTGTTGCGGGCGCTAGGCCTACCCACACAAGTGAGGTACCATTTTTATCGGGAGACTTGGGGGAACGCTGGGTAGAAGGAAATTTATGGCTCCTCTCAGATTCCAGAACTTTCTGTCACCGAAATGTGAGGAACATGTGTTTTCTTAGCCAAATTTTGAGGTTTGCAAAGGATTCTGGGTAACAGAACCTGGTCCGAGCCCCGCAAGTCACCCCTCCTTGGATTCCCCTAAGTCTCTAGTTTTCAGAAATGCACAGGTTTGGTAGGTTTCCCTAGGTGCCGGCTGAGCTAGAGGCCAAAATCTACAGGTAGGCACTTTGCAAAAAACACCTCTGTTTTCTTCAAAAAATTTGGATGTGTCCACGTTGCGCTTTGGGGCGTTCCCTGTCGCGGGCGCTAGGCCTACACACACAAGTGAGGTATCATTTTTATCGGGAGACTTGGGGGAACGCTGGGTGGAAGGAAATTTATGGCTCCTCTCAGATTCCAGAACTTTCTGTCACCGAAATGTGAGGAACATGTGTTTTCTTAGCCACATTTTGAGGTTTGCAAAGGTTTCTGGGTAACAGACCCTGGTCCGAGCCCCGCAAGTCACCCCTCCTTGGATTCCCCTAGGTCTCTAGTTTAAAAAATGCACAGGTTTGGAAGGTTTCCCTAGGTGCCGGCTGAGCTAGAGGCCAGAATCTACAGGTAGGCACTTCGCAAAAAACAGCTCTGTTTTCTTTAAAAAAATGGGATATGTCAACGTTGTGTTTTGGGGTGTCTCTTGTCGCGGCCGCTAGGCCTACCCACACAAGTGAGGTATAATTTTTATTGGGAGACTTGGGGAAACGCTGGGTGGAAGGAAATTTGTGGCTCCTCTCATGTTCCAGAACTTTCTGTCACCGAAATGTGAGGAAAATGTGTTTTTTTTAGCCAAATTTTGAGGTTTGCAAAGGATTCTGGGTAACAGAACCTAGTCAGAGCCCCACAAGTCACCCCATCTTGGATTCCCCTAGGTCTCTAGCTTTCAAAAATGCACAGGTTTCGTAGGTTTCCCTAGGTGCTGACTAAGCTAGAGGCCAAAATCTACAGGTAGTCACTTTGCAAAAAACAGCTCTGTTTTCTGTGATGTGTCCACGTTGTGTTTTGGGGCATATTCTGTTGCGGGCGCTAGGCCTACCCACACAAGTGAGGTACCATTTTTATCGGGAGACTTGGGGGAACGCTGGGTGGAAGGAAATTTATGGCTCCTCTCAGATTCCAGAACTTTCTGTCACCGAAATGTGAGGAACATGTGTTTTCTTAGCCACATTTTGAGGTTTGCAAAGGTTTCTGGGTAACAGACCCTGGTCCGAGCCCCGCAAGTCACCCCTCCTTGGATTCCCCTAGGTCTCTAGTTTCAAAAATACACAGGTTTGGAAGGTTTCCCTAGGTGCCGGCTGAGCTAGAGGCCAAAATCTACAGGTAGGCACTTTGCAAAAAACAGCTCTGTTTTCTTTCAAAAAATGGGATATGTCAACGTTGTGTTTTGGGGTGTGTCCTGTCGCGGCCGCTAGGCCTACCCACACAAGTGAGGTATCATTTTTATTGGGAGACTTGGGGAAACGCTGGGTGGAAGGAAATTTGTGGCTCCTCTCATATTCCAGAACTTTCTGTCACCGAAATGTGAGGAAAATGTGTTTTTTTTAGCCAAATTTTGAGGTTTGCAAAGGATTCTGGGTAACAGAACCTAGTCAGAGCCCCACAAGTCACCCATTCTTGGATTCCCCTAGGTCTCTAGTTTTCAAAAATGCACAGGTTTGGTAGGTTTCCCTAGGTGCTGACTAAGCTAGAGGCCAAAATCTACAGGTAGTCACTTTGCAAAAAACAGCTCTGTTTTCTGTGATGTGTCCACGTTGTGTTTTGGGGCATATCCTGTTGCGGGCGCTATGCCTACCCACACAAGTGAGGTACCATTTTTATCGGGAGACTTGGGGGAACGCTGGGTGGAAGGAAATTTATGGCTCCTCTCAGATTCCAGAACTTTCTGTCACCGAAATGTGAGGAACATGTGTTTTCTTAGCCAAATTTTGAGGTTTGCAAAGGTTTCTGGGTAACAGAACCTGGTCCGAGCCCCGCAAGTCACCCCTTCTTGGATTCCCCTAGGTCTCTAGTTTTCAGAAATGCACAGGTTTGGTAGGTTTCCCTAGGTGCCGGCTGAGCTAGAGGCCAAAATCTACAGGTAGGCACTTCGCAAAAAACACCTCTGTTTTCTTCCAAAAATTTGGATGTGTCCACGTTGCGCTTTGGGGCGTTCCCTGTCGCGGGCGCTAGGCCTACCCACACAAGTGAGGTATCATTTTTATTGGGAGACTTGGGGGAACGCTGGGTGGAAAGAAATTTGTGGCTCCTCTCAGATTCCAGAACTTTCTGCCACAGAAATGTGAGGAAAATGTGTTTTTTTATTAGCCAAATTTTGAGGTTTGCAAAGGATTCTGGGTAACAGAACCTAGTCAGAGCCCCACAAGTCACCCCATCTTGGATTCCCCTAGGTCTCTAGTTTTCAAAAATGCACAGGTTTGGTAGGTTTCCCTAGGTGCCGGCTGAGCTAGAGGCCAAAATCTACAGGTAGTCACTTTGCAAAAAACAGCTCTGTTTTCTGTGATGTGTCCGCGTTGTGTTTTGGGGCATATTCTGTTGCGGGCGCTAGGCCTACCCACACAAGTGAGGTACCAATTTTATCGGAAGACTTGGGGGAACGCTGGGTGGAAGGAAATTTATGGCTCCTCTCAGATTCCAGAACTTTCTGTCACCGAAATGTGAGGAACATGTGTTTTCTTAGCCACATTTTGAGGTTTGGAAAGGTTTCTGGGTAACAGAACCTGGTCCGAGCCCCGCAAGTCACCCCTCCTTGGATTCCCCTAGGTCTCTAGTTTTCAGAAATGCACAGGTTTGGTAGGGTTCCCTAGGTGCCGGCTGAGCTAGAGGCCAAAATCTACAGGTAGGCACTTCGCAAAAAACACCTCTGTTTTCTTCCAAAAATTTGGATGTGTCCACGTTGCGCTTTGGGGCGTTCCCTGTCGCGGGCGCTAGGCCTACCCACACAAGTGAGGTATCATTTTTATCGGGAGACTTGGGGGAACGCTGGGTGGAAGGAAATTTGTGGCTCCTCTCAGATTCCAGAACTTTCTGCCACAGAAATGTGAGGAACATGTGTTTTTTTAGCCAAATTTTGATGTTTGCAAAGGATTCTGGGTAACAGAACCTGGTCAGAGCCCCACAAGTCACCCCATCTTGGATTCCCCTAGGTCTCTAGTTTAAAAAATGCACAGGTTTGGAAGGTTTCCCTGGGTGCCGGCTGAGCTAGAGGCCAGAATCTACAGGTAGGCACTTCGCAAAAAACTGCTCTGTTTTCTTTAAAAAATTGGGATATGTCAACGTTGTGTTTTGGGGTGTCTCCTGTCGCGGCCGCTAGGCCTACCCACACAAGTGAGGTATCATTTTTATTGGGAGACTTGGGGAAACGCTGGGTGGAAGGAAATTTGTGGCTCCTCTCATGTTCCAGAACTTTCTGTCACCGAAATGTGAGGAAAATGTGTTTTTTTTAGCCAAATTTTGAGGTTTGCAAAGGATTCTGGGTAACAGAACCTAGTCAGAGCCCCACAAGTCACCCCATCTTGGATTCCCCTAGGTCTCTAGTTTTCAAAAATGCACAGGTTTCGTAGGTTTCCCTAGGTGCTGACTAAGCTAGAGGCCAAAATCTACAGGTAGTCACTTTGCAAAAAACAGCTCTGTTTTCTGTGATTAGTCCACGTTGTGTTTTGGGGCATATTCTGTTGCGGGCGCTAGGCCTACCCACACAAGTGAGGTACCATTTTTATCGGGAGACTTGGGGGAACGCTGGGTGGAAGGAAATTTGTGGCTCCTCTCAGATTCCAGAACTTTCTGCCACAGAAATGTGAGGAACATGTGTTTTTTTATCCAAATTTTGAGGTTTGCAAAGGATTCTGGGTAACAGAACCTAGTCAGAGCCCCACAAGTCACCCCATCTTGGATTCCCCTAGGTCTCTAGTTTTCAAAAATGCACAGGTTTGGTAGGTTTCCCTAGGTGCCGGCTGAGCTAGAGGCCAAAATCTACAGGTAGGCACTTTGCAAAAAACAGCTCTGTTTTCTGTGATGTGTCCACGTTGTGTTTTGGGGCATATCCTGTTGCGGGCGCTATGCCTACCCACACAAGTGAGGTACCATTTTTATCGGGAGACTTGGGGGAACGCTGGGTGGAAGGAAATTTATGGCTCCTCTCAGATTCCAGAACTTTCAGTCACCGAAATGTGAGGAACATGTGTTTTCTTAGCCAAATTTTGAGGTTTGCAAAGGTTTCTGGGTAACAGAACCTGGTCCGAGCCCCGCAAATCACCCCTCCTTGGATTCCCCTAGGTCTCTAGTTTTCAGAAATGCACAGGTTTGGTAGGTTTCCCTAGGTGCCGGCTGAGCTAGAGGCCAAAATCTACAGGTAGGCACTTCGCAAAAAACACCTCTGTTTTCTTCCAAAAATTTGGATGTGTCCACGTTGCGCTTTGGGGCGTTCCCTGTCGCGGGCGCTAGGCCTACCCACACAAGTGAGGTATCATTTTTATTGGGAGACTTGGGGGAACGCTGGGTGGAAGGACATTTGTGGCTCCTCTCAGATTCCAGAACTTTCTGCCACAGAAATGTGAGGAAAATGTGTTTTTTTTAGCCAAATTTTGAGGTTTGCAAAGGATTCTGGGTAACAGAACCTAGTCAGAGCCCCACAAGTCACCCCATCTTGGATTCCCCTAGGTCTCTAGTTTTCAAAAATGCACAGGTTTGGTAGGTTTCCCTAGGTGCCGGCTGAGCTAGAGGCCAAAATCTACAGGTAGTCACTTTGCAAAAAACAGCTCTGTTTTCTGTGATGTGTCCACGTTGTGTTTTGGGGCATATTCTGTTGCGGGCGCTAGGCCTACCCACACAAGTGAGGTACCAATTTTATCGGAAGACTTGGGGGGACGCTGGGTGGAAGGAAATTTATGGCTCCTCTCAGATTCCAGAACTTTCTGTCACCGAAATGTGAGGAACATGTGTTTTCTTAGCCACATTTTGAGGTTTGGAAAGGTTTCTGGGAAACAGAACCTGGTCCGAGCCCCGCAAGTCACCCCTCCTTGGATTCCCCTAGGTCTCTAGTTTTCAGAAATGCACAGGTTTGGTAGGGTTCCCTAGGTGCCGGCTGAGCTAGAGGCCAAAATCTACAGGTAGGCACTTCGCAAAAAACACCTCTGTTTTCTTCCAAAAATTTGGATGTGTCCACGTTGCGCTTTGGGGCGTTCCCTGTCGCGGGCGCTAGGCCTACACACACAAGTGAGGTATCATTTTTATCGGGAGACTTGGAGGAACGCTGGGTGGAAGGAAATTTGTGGCTCCTCTCAGATTCCAGAACTTTCTGCCACAGAAATGTGAGGAACATGTGTTTTTTTAGCCAAATTTTGATGTTTGCAAAGGATTCTGGGTAACAGAACCTGGTCAGAGCCCCACAAGTCACCCCATCTTGGATTCCCCTAGGTCTCTAGTTTAAAAAATGCACAGGTTTGGAAGGTTTCCCTAGGTGCCGGCTGAGCTAGAGGCCAGAATCTACAGGTAGGCACTTCGCAAAAAACTGCTCTGTTTTCTTTAAAAAAATGGGATATGTCAACGTTGTGTTTTGGGGTGTCTCCTGTCGCGGCCGCTAGGCCTACCCACACAAGTGAGGTATCATTTTTATTGGGAGACTTGGGGAAACGCTGGGTGGAAGGAAATTTGTGGCTCCTCTCATGTTCCAGAACTTTCTGTCACCGAAATGTGAGGAAAATGTGTTTTTTTTAGCCAAATTTTGAGGTTTGCAAAGGATTCTGGGTAACAGAACCTAGTCAGAGCCCCACAAGTCACCCCATCTTGGATTCCCCTAGGTCTCTAGTTTTCAAAAATGCACAGGTTTCGTAGGTTTCCCTAGGTGCTGACTAAGCTAGAGGCCAAAATCTACAGGTAGTCACTTTGCAAAAAACAGCTCTGTTTTCTGTGATTAGTCCACGTTGTGTTTTGGGGCATATTCTGTTGCGGGCGCTAGGCCTACCCACACAAGTGAGGTACCATTTTTATCGGGAGACTTGGGGGAACGCTGGGTGGAAGGAAATTTATGGCTCCTCTCAGATTCCAGAACTTTCTGTCACCGAAATGTGAGGAACATGTGTTTTCTTAGCCACATTTTGAGGTTTGCAAAGGTTTCTGGGTAACAGACCCTGGTCCGAGCCCCGCAAGTCACCCCTCCTTGGATTCCCCTAGGTCTCTAGTTTCAAAAATACACAGGTTTGGAAGGTTTCCCTAGGTGCCGGCTGAGCTAGAGGCCAAAATCTACAGGTAGGCACTTTGCAAAAAACAGCTCTGTTTTCTTTCAAAAAATGGGACATGTCAACGTTGTGTTTTGGGGCGTGTCCTGTCGCGGCCGCTAGGCCTACCCACACAAGTGAGGTATCATTTTTATTGGGAGACTTGGGGAAACGCTGGGTGGAAGGAAATTTGTGGCTCCTCTCATATTCCAGAACTTTCTGTCACCGAAATGTGAGGAAAATGTGTTTTTTTTAGCCAAATTTTGAGGTTTGCAAAGGATTCTCGGTAACAGAACCTAGTCAGAGCCCCACAAGTCACCCATTCTTGGATTCCCCTAGGTCTCTAGTTTTCAAAAATGCACAGGTTTGGTAGGTTTCCCTAGGTGCTGACTAAGCTAGAGGCCAAAATCTACAGGTAGTCACTTTGCAAAAAACAGCTCTGTTTTCTGTGATGTGTCCACGTTGTGTTTTGGGGCATATTCTGTTGCGGGCGCTAGGCCTACCCACACAAGTGAGGTACCATTTTTATCGGGAGACTTGGGGGAACGCTGGGTAGAAGGAAATTTATGGCTCCTCTCAGATTCCAGAACTTTCTGTCACCGAAATGTGAGGAACATGTGTTTTCTTAGCCAAATTTTGAGGTTTGCAAAGGATTCTGGGTAACAGAACCTGGTCCGAGCCCCGCAAGTCACCCCTCCTTGGATTCCCCTAAGTCTCTAGTTTTCAGAAATGCACAGGTTTGGTAGGTTTCCCTAGGTGCCGGCTGAGCTAGAGGTCAAAATCTACAGGTAGTCACTTTGCAAAAAACAGCTCTGTTTTCTGTGATATGTCCACGTTGTGTTTTGGGGCATATTCTGTTGCGGGCGCTAGGCCTACCCACACAAGTGAGGTATCATTTTTATTGGGAGACTTGGGGAAACGCTGGGTGGAAGGAAATTTATGGCTCCTCTCAGATTCCAGAACTTTCTGTCACCGAAATGTGAGGAACATGTGTTTTCTTAGCCAAATTTTGAGGTTTGCAAAGGATTCTGGGTAACAGAACCTAGTCAGAGCCCCACAAGTCACCCCATCTTGGATTCCCCTAGGTCTCTAGTTTTCAAAAATGCACAGGTTTGGTAGGTTTCCCTAGGTGCTGACTGAGCTAGAGGCCAAAATCTACAGGTAGTCACTTTGCAAAAAACAGCTCTGTTTTCTGTGATGTGTCCACGTTGTGTTTTGGGGCATATTGTGTTGCGGGCGCTAGGCCTACCCACACAAGTGAGGTACCATTTCTATCGGGAGACTTGGGGGAATGCTGGGTGGAAGGAAATTTATGGCTCCTCTCAGATTCCAGAACTTTCTGTCACCGAAATGTGAGGAACATGTGTTTTCTTAGCCAAATTTTGAGGTTTTCAAAGGATTCTGGGTAACAGAACCTGGTCCGAGCCCCGCAAGTCACCCCTCCTTGGATTCCCCTAGGTCTCTAGTTTTCAGAAATGCACAGGTTTGGTAGGTTTCCCTAGGTGCTGGCTGAGCTAGAGGTCAAAATCTACAGGTAGGCACTTTGCAAAAAACACCTCTGTTTTCTTCCAAAAATTTGGATGTGTCCACGTTGTGCTTTGGGGCGTTCCCTGTCGCGGGCGCTAGGCCTACCCACACAAGTGAGGTATCATTTTTATCGGGAGACTTGGGGGAACGCTGGGTGGAAGGAAATTTGTGGCTCCTCTCAGATTCCAGAACTTTCTGCCACAGAAATGTGAGGAACATGTGTTTTTTTAGCCAAATTTTGAGGTTTGCAAAGGTTTCTGGGTAACAGAACCTGGTCCGAGCCCCGCAAGTCACCCCTCCTTGGATTCCCCTAGGTCTCTAGTTTTCAGAAGGGCACAGGTTTGGTAGGTTTCCCTAGGTGCCGGCTGAGCTGGAGGCCAAAATCTACAGGTAGGCACTTCGCAAAAAACACCTCTGTTTTCTTCCAAAAATTTGGATGTGTCCACGTTGCGCTTTGGGGCGTTCCCTGTCGCGGGCGCTAGGCCTACCCACACAAGTGAAGTATCATTTTTATCGGGAGACTTGGGGAAACGCTGGGTGGAAGGAAATTTGTGGCTCCTCTCAGATTCCAGAACTTTCTGCCACAGAAATGTGAGGAACATGTGTTTTTTTATCCAAATTTTGAGGTTTGCAAAGGATTCTGGGTAACAGAACCTAGTCAGAGCCCCACAAGTCACCCCATCTTGGATTCCCCTAGGTCTCTAGTTTTCAAAAATGCACAGGTTTGGTAGGTTTCCCTAGGTGCCGGCTGAGCTAGAGGCCAAAATCTACAGGTAGGCACTTTGCAAAAAACAGCTCTGTTTTCTGTGATGTGTCCACGTTGTGTTTTGGGGCATATCCTGTTGCGGGCGCTATGCCTACCCACACAAGTGAGGTACCATTTTTATCGGGAGACTTGGGGGAACGCTGGGTGGAAGGAAATTTATGGCTCCTCTCAGATTCCAGAACTTTCTGTCACCGAAATGTGAGGAACATGTGTTTTCTTAGCCAAATTTTGAGGTTTGCAAAGGTTTCTGGGTAACAGAACCTGGTCCGAGCCCCGCAAGTCACCCCTCCTTGGATTCCCCTAGGTCTCTAGTTTACAAAAATGCACAGGTTTGGTAGGTTTCCCTAGGTGCTGACTAAGCTAGAGGCCAAAATCTACAGGTAGGCACTTTGCAAAAAACAGCTCTGTTTTCTGTGATGTGTCCACGTTGTGTTTTGGGGCATATTCTGTTGCGGGCGCTAGGCCTACCCACACAAGTGAGGTACCATTTTTATCGGGAGACTTGGGGGAACGCTGGGTAGAAGGAAATTTATGGCTCCTCTCAGATTCCAGAACTTTCTGTCACCGAAATGTGAGGAACATGTGTTTTCTTAGCCAAATTTTGAGGTTTGCAAAGGATTCTGGGTAACAGAACCTGGTCCGAGCCCCGCAAGTCACCCCTCCTTGGATTCCCCTAAGTCTCTAGTTTTCAGAAATGCACAGGTTTGGTAGGTTTCCCTAGGTGCCGGCTGAGCTAGAGGCCAAAATCTACAGGTAGGCACTTTGCAAAAAACACCTCTGTTTTCTTCAAAAAATTTGGATGTGTCCACGTTGCGCTTTGGGGCGTTCCCTGTCGCGGGCGCTAGGCCTACACACACAAGTGAGGTATCATTTTTATCGGGAGACTTGGGGGAACGCTGGGTGGAAGAAAATTTATGGCTCCTCTCAGATTCCAGAACTTTCTGTCACCGAAATGTGAGGAACATGTGTTTTCTTAGCCACATTTTGAGGTTTGCAAAGGTTTCTGGGTAACAGACCCTGGTCCGAGCCCCGCAAGTCACCCCTCCTTGGATTCCCCTAGGTCTCTAGTTTAAAAAATGCACAGGTTTGGAAGGTTTCCCTAGGTGCCGGCTGAGCTAGAGGCCAGAATCTACAGGTAGGCACTTCGCAAAAAACTGCTCTGTTTTCTTTAAAAAAATGGGATATGTCAACGTTGTGTTTTGGGGTGTCTCCTGTCGCGGCCGCTAGGCCTACCCACACAAGTGAGGTATCATTTTTATTGGGAGACTTGGGGAAACGCTGGGTGGAAGGAAATTTGTGGCTCCTCTCATGTTCCAGAACTTTCTGTCACCGAAATGTGAGGAAAATGTGTTTTTTTTAGCCAAATTTTGAGGTTTGCAAAGGATTCTGGGTAACAGAACCTAGTCAGAGCCCCACAAGTCACCCCATCTTGGATTCCCCTAGGTCTCTAGTTTTCAAAAATGCACAGGTTTCGTAGGTTTCCCTAGGTGCTGACTAAGCTAGAGGCCAAAATCTACAGGTAGTCACTTTGCAAAAAACAGCTCTGTTTTCTGTGATGTGTCCACGTTGTGTTTTGGGGCATATTCTGTTGCGGGCGCTAGGCCTACCCACACAAGTGAGGTACCATTTTTATCGGGAGACTTGGGGGAACGCTGGGTGGAAGGAAATTTATGGCTCCTCTCAGATTCCAGAACTTTCTGTCACCGAAATGTGAGGAACATGTGTTTTCTTAGCCACATTTTGAGGTTTGCAAAGGTTTCTGGGTAACAGACCCTGGTCCGAGCCCCGCAAGTCACCCCTCCTTGGATTCCCCTAGGTCTCTAGTTTCAAAAATACACAGGTTTGGAAGGTTTCCCTAGGTGCCGGCTGAGCTAGAGGCCAAAATCTACAGGTAGGCACTTTGCAAAAAACAGCTCTGTTTTCTTTCAAAAAATGGGATATGTCAACGTTGTGTTTTGGGGCGTGTCCTGTCGCGGCCGCTAGGCCTACCCACACAAGTGAGGTATCATTTTTATTGGGAGACTTGGGGAAACGCTGGGTGGAAGGAAATTTGTGGCTCCTCTCATATTCCAGAACTTTCTGTCACCGAAATGTGAGGAAAATGTGTTTTTTTTAGCCAAATTTTGAGGTTTGCAAAGGATTCTGGGTAACAGAACCTAGTCAGAGCCCCACAAGTCACCCATTCTTGGATTCCCCTAGGTCTCTAGTTTTCAAAAATGCACAGGTTTGGTAGGTTTCCCTAGGTGCTGACTAAGCTAGAGGCCAAAATCTACAGGTAGTCACTTTGCAAAAAACAGCTCTGTTTTCTGTGATGTGTCCACGTTGTGTTTTGGGGCATATTCTGTTGCGGGCGCTAGGCCTACCCACACAAGTGAGGTACCATTTTTATCGGGAGACTTGGGGGAACGCTGGGTGGAAGGAAATTTATGGCTCCTCTCAGATTCCAGAACTTTCTGTCACCGAAATGTGAGGAACATGTGTTTTCTTAGCCAAATTTTGAGGTTTGCAAAGGATTCTGGGTAACAGAACCTGGTCCGAGCCCCGCAAGTCACCCCTCCTTGGATTCCCCTAAGTCTCTAGTTTTCAGAAATGCACAGGTTTGGTAGGTTTCCCTAGGTGCCGGCTGAGCTAGAGGCCAAAATCTACAGGTAGGCACTTTGCAAAAAACACCTCTGTTTTCTTCAAAAAATTTGGATGTGTCCACGTTGCGCTTTGGGGCGTTCCCTGTCGCGGGCGCTAGGCCTACACACACAAGTGAGGTATCATTTTTATCGGGAGACTTGGGGGAACGCTGGGTGGAAGGAAATTTATGGCTCCTCTCAGATTCCAGAACTTTCTGTCACCGAAATGTGAGGAACATGTGTTTTCTTAGCCAAATTTTGAGGTTTGCAAAGGTTTCTGGGTAACAGAACCTGGTCCGAGCCCCGCAAGTCACGCCTCCTTGGATTCCCCTAAGTCTCTGGTTTTAAAAAATGCACAGGTTTGGTAGGTTTCCCTAGCTGCCGGCTGAGCTAGAGGCCAAAATCTACAGGTAGGCACTTTGCAAAAAACAGCTCTGTTTTCTGTGATGTGTCCACGTTGTGTTTTGGGGCATATCCTGTTGCGGGCGCTAGGCCTACCCACACAAGTGAGGTACCATTTTTATCAGGAGACTTGGGGGAAGGCTGGGTGGAAGGAAATTTGTGGCTCCTCTCAGATTTCAGAACTTTCTGTCACCGAAATGTGAGGAAAATATGTTTTTTTAGCCAAATTTTGAGGTTTGCAAAGGATTCTGGGTAACAGAACCTGGTCAGAGCCCCACAAGTCACCCCATCTTGGATTCCCCTAGGTCTCTAGTTTTAAAAAATGCACAGGTTCGGTAGGTTTCCCTAGGTGCCGGCTGAGCTAGAGGTCAAAATCTACAGGTAGGCACTTTGCAAAAAACAGCTCTGTTTTCTTTAAAAAAATGGGATGTGCCCACTTTGTGTTTTGGGACATTTCCTGTAGCGGGCGCTAGGACTACCCACACAAGTGAGGTACCATTTTTATCGGGAGACTTGGGGGAACGCTGGGTGGAAGGAAATTTGTGGCTCCTCTCAGATTTCAGAACTTTCTGTCACCGAAATGCGAGGAAAATTTGTTTTTTTAGCCAAATCTTGAGGTTTGCAAAGGATTCTGAGTAACATAACCTGGTCAGAGCCCCACAAGTCACACCATCTTGGATTCCCCTAGGTCTCTAGTTTTCAAAAATGCACAGGTTTGGTAGGTTTCCCTAGGTGCTGACTAAGCTAGAGGCCAAAATCTACAGGTAGTCACTTTGCAAAAAACAGCTCTGTTTTCTTTCAAAAAATGGGATGTGCCCACTTTGTGTTTTGGGACATTTCCTGTAGCGGGCGCTAGGACTACCCACACAAGTGAGGTACCATTTTTATCGGGAGACTTGGGGGAACATAGAATTGCAAAACAAGTGTTATTGCCCCTTGTCTTTCTCTACATTTTTCCCTTCCAAATGTAAGACAGTGTGTAAAAAAGACGTCTATTTGAGAAATGCCCTGTAATTCACATGCTAGTATGGGCACCCTTGAATTCAGAGATGTGCAAATAACCACTGCTTCTCAACACTTTATCTTGTGCCCATTTTGGAAATACAAAGGTTTTCTTGATAGCTATTTTTTGCTCTTTATATTTCAGCAAATTAATTGCTGTATACCCGGTATAGAATGAAAACCCACTGCAGAGTGCTGGTCATTTATTGGCTCTGGGTACCTAGAGTTCTTGATGAACCTACAAGCCCTATATATCCCCGCAACCAGAAGAGTCCAGCAGATGTAACAGTATATTGCTTTCGAAAATCTAACATCGCAGGAAAAAGTTACAGAGTAAAACGTAGAGAAACATTGATGTTTTTTTCACCTCAATTTCAATATTTTTCTTTTTCAGTTGTTATTTTCTATAGGAAACCCTTGTAGGATCTACACAATTTACCCCTTGCTGAATTCAGAATGTTGTCTACTTTTCAGAAATGTTGCGGTTTCTTAGATACAGCGTTGGTTTCATGCCCATTTCTGTCACTGACTGGAAGGAGGCTGAAAGCACAAAAAATTGTAAAAATGGGGTATGTCCCAGTAAAATGCCAAAATTGTGTTGAATTTTTTTTTTTTTTAATTCAAGTCTTCCTGTTCCTGAAAGCTGGGAAGCTGGTGATTTTAGCACCGCAAGCCCTTTGTCGATGCCCTTTTCAGGGAAAAATACACAAGCCTTCTTCTGCAGCCCCTTTTTCCAATTTGTTTGAAAAAAACAAAATTTTAAGTGTATTTTGGCTAATTTCTTGCCCTCCTTCTGGGGAACCCACAAAGTCTGGGTACCTCTAGAATCCCTAGGATGTTGGAAAAAAAGGATACAAATTTGGCTTGGCTAGCGTATGTGGACAAAAAGTTATGAGGGCCTAAGTGCGAACTGCCCCAAATAGCTAAAAAAAGGCTCGGCACAGGAGGGGGAAAAGGCCTGGCAGCGAAGGGGTTAAACTGTGTATTTTAACTGACATTTTCATCTAACTATAATGTCCTTTCAACCTTTGCTTTTTTCAGTAAATTTCTAAGGATTTTTTTTAATGAAAAGTAACATACTATTACAATTCATATATATATAATGCCAATTAAACATTTGTTTTTTTCAGAGAAAAAAAAAAAAATATATATATATATATATATATATATATATATATATAATCCATGTTAAAATCAAAGCATATGTTACGGTTAGAAAAACTTTGTTTCTTATATGTATACAAACCCAACTTCAACCACACAAACATTAGAAATGCAAAAGATATAGGTATAACTTATATTTATGATTTATGTACCACTTTCAAGTCACCATGAGTCATATTTATAGCTCACATTTATACTTACGCACCACCTTCAAATTACTATAACTGGTGCACCTGTGAACACTGTCTTGTTACCACACTCATCACACTACATTAACTGTAGGTCACCGCTGTACCATGCACTGTGTTCTGGCAAATTATGTGATTGCAGGTGCCATAAATGTTGTTATCAGTGCTATGATTTTGCATACTGTAACCTAATCTAGGGGCATATTTATACTCCGTTAGCGCCGAATTTGCGCCGTTTTTTTCGACGCAAATTCGATGCAAAACTAACTCCATATTTATACTTTGGCGTTAGACGCGTCTAGCGCCAAAGTTCATGGAGTTAGCGTCATTTTTTGGCGTGAACACCTTCCTTGCGTTAATGAGATGCAAGGTAGGCGTTCACGTCTTAAAAAATGACTCCCAGGCATGTGCGTGGTATTTATACTCCTGGGCAAAAATGACGCCCGGGAGTGGGCGGGGCAAAAAAACCCGCATTTGCGCCTCTTTTTATCGCCTGGGTCAGAGCAGGTGTTAAGGGACCTGTGGGCTCAGAATGAGCCCAGAGGTGCCCTCCCCTGCCCCCAGGGACACCCCCTGCCACCCTTGCTCACCCCAGGAGGACACCCAAGGATGGAGGGACCCATCCCAGGGAAGAAAAGGTAAGTTGTGGTAAGTATTTTTTTTAAAAAAAAATTGTGGCATAGGGGGGCCTGATTTGTGCCCCCCTACATGCCACTATGCCCAATGACCATGCCCAGGGGACAGAAGTCCCCTGGGCATGGCCATTGGGCAAGGGGGCATGACTCCTGTCTTTGCTAAGACAGGAGTCATGTTAATGGCGTCTGGGCGCCCCAAAAAAATGGCGCAAATCGGGTTAAGACGATTTTTTTGCCTCAGCCTGACTTGCCCCATTTTTGGACGCCCAAACGCCATTTTTCCCTACGCCGGCGCTGCCTGGTGTACGTGGTTTTTTTTCACGCACACCAGGCAGCGCCGGTCGGCTAACGCCGGCTAACGCCATTCAATAAATACAGCACCCACATGGCGCTTCAGAATGGCGTTAGCCCACGCTAATTTTTTTGGCGCAAAACTGCGTTAGCGCAGTTTTGCGTCAAAAAGTATAAATATGGCCCCTAATGTGCAATTCTATAATGAGGGCATGGAGGAGGCGAGAATTATAATTAGTGGAGAGTAGTGAGTGAGGAGAAAAGACTGTCTATGGAGGTGCACCACTCAAAGTAATTTGAAGGTGATGCATAAGTATAAATGTGAGTTATAACTATGACTGATAGTAATGTGAAAGTGATATATAAATCATACATTTAAGTTATAACTATAACTTTAACATTTCTTGTGTATTTGTGGTTTAAATTGGGTTTGTATCCAAAGTAGAAATAACATTTTCTCAACTATAATCTATGCTTAACCTTTTATTTTATCATGAGTAATATTGTTTTATGGCCCCCTATAAATTTATACAAAGAATGTGCATAAGCCATTGAGCAAAATTTAATGTTATGCTAGGAGCTGCTGAGAAGCCATGGCACCACTCTGAACTGTTAAATGGAAAAACACAAAATTATTGGAACAGGATTAATATCTCTTTGTGCCTAATGACTATCCCAAAACACCAATTTTCTACTTTGACTTCTTCCTACCAGAGTATGAATACAATCTTTCATCATATATTAAAGATACAGTTAACTCCTTAAAGGGGATATAGGATGTTCCTTGGGGAGAGGATTACTTATTGATGATACTTGATGTGACCTTTGTTCTAGTATAAGGCATACTGATGTACTGCAAGCGGTGGTGTACTATTTGAGAGGAAGACAGATAAAATTGGTTAAGCTAACAGAAATGCTGTTATCTACGATTAAGAGGTTGTTTTAAAACATTTTTTCTATTTAATAGTTAGACCTTTCAACAGATAACAGGTAAAGCGATGGGTACCTGCTTGGCCCCAGCTATGCTTCTTTGCATGTGGGCTAGTGGGAGGAGCAGCTGCTTATCAATGATCATGGCCCCACGTTTAATGAGCATGTGATTTGTTGGTTGAATTTCATAAATGATTTATTTGTGGAAAGGGTCCCAGGAAACAGCAGAAGAGCTTGTGGAAGCAATCAGTCACAACAATATAAACTTGCAGCTCACGGGGTCTATCAGTGGAACTCAAGTTATTTTTTTGCATCTGCAAGAGTTTATTCAGGATAACAGAATAGAGACAAAGCTACATAGAAAGGAAACAACAGGGAATACTACTGTATATGTGAGCAGTTTCCATCCCAATTATTTAAAAGCCAGCATCCCGTATGGGGAAATGCTGACATTAAGAGGGAACTGCAGTCCCACTGAGGATTTACAGAGATGTCAGGAAGTGACAATTAGTAGATTTACAGAACAGGACTACCTCAGAGAGTCCTTGGTGAAAAAGGTAAATAGAGTAAATAAAAAGAGTAGAGAATCCTTACACTTTTCAAGTGCACATTAGAAGGTGAAAAAGAACTCTAGTTCGGTCATCAGATTAATAACAACATACAGTAATCAGGAAAGGGATCTGAGAGCTATTGTATGCAAACACTGGTATTTAGTATGTGGGAACCCAATTCTAGGTCAGTTGATCCCCAAAGCTTCTTCAATCACATTAACGGCAGCCCATTCATTGAGAGATGCCCCAATCAAAACTGGTCCTGGAATTGTGGAACAGAAAATCTTGTCACAACTACAGAGATGTTTTTGAAAATGTGATAAGCATAAGACTAGTGGTTTTGAAGTCAATATAGTGGAATAAATGGCTCCATTCTACAAAAGACCACTCACAATATCAGGCTCCCATCACTGTAAAACTGAATATGCAGTGTATGTGCTAACCTGTGATTGTGATTTAAGGTATGTTGGTAGCATAATCTTGCAGGTCCACAAAATAATTTTGCAACACCTGATCACCAGTAGGAACAAAGATCACTGCTACCTGGTAGCCAGGCACTTTGATGAGCATCATCACAATGACACAAAATATTTACAGTATTTTTTTATCGAAGCAGCCCAGAACCAACGTAGAGAGGCAATCGTGAGTGGGCCCTCAAGAAGCTTGAAACTAGATATATTGCAAACTTAGACAGCAGACACCTAATGGTTTGAACACCGAAAAGGAACTGTCTACATTTTTTTAACTTTTTAAAGAAATTAAAAATGTTTCCCAGTTTATGATATTTTGGTTGCACTAAATGTAATGTCCAGAAGAAAATATGTTATAACAAATTCAATAATGTTATCAGAATGTTAGCACAAACAAAAATGATTGTTTATAGAGGATTAACGCATTATGATTATGAAAGGATAACCAGAATTACATTTTACCATTGAATGGTAAGAGTAATGGGAGGAATATCAAACACATTATGTATTGTGAGGAAAGAGATTGAATTGTACAGTTGAGAATTTGTAACAGACAAAGGCGGTCATTATGAACACGGCGGTGTGGGCCGCCATGCCGGCAGGAAATCCTGCCAGCCGGCATGGCGGTCCACACCACCACATAATGAACCCATGAAGGGCCGCCATAGGTGGGCCTCACTCACCGCCAGGCTGCCTCCGTCAGGCAGCCTGGCATTGGTCGGCATCATTATCCGACAGGGCAGCGGTGCTGCCCCTCGGATAATGATCCCTTAGCCTCCAGCCTTTCCCTGGCGGGTTTCCCCACCAGGGATAGGCTGGTGGAAGGGGTGTACCGGGGCACCCCTGGAGGCCCCTGCATTGTCCATGCACTTGGCATGGGCAATGCCGGGGCTCCTGTGCAGTGCCCCATCGCGCAGGTCACTGCCAGATTTACGGGCAGTGATCTGAGCGACAGGTGCAGCTGCACCCACCGCTCAGAGGCATTGGCGGCGGCTCTATGTAGAGCCACTGTCAATGTCCCTGCCAGGCATTCCTCTGGGCCGGCGGGCGGAAACAATGTTTCCTCCTGCCGGCCCAGAGGAATGTTCATTATACAGCCGGTGGGGTTCCTGGGGTGCTGGCGGTCACGGAGAAGACCGCCAGCATGAGCACGGCGGTTTTCACCGCCGTGTTCCTAATGAGGTCCAAAGTATTTAATGCCACTGGGGCTTGATTGATTTTAAAGCTGTTTGTTGCCCACTTGGGCTCAATTGGTATTTGTTTGTTTTTTGATTGTTTTTTTTAGTTTTTTTCAGCTGTCCTCTAGGATAAATTTCTGTTAGAAAGGGAGTGATCTCCATAAATATGTTTGAAACATATATAGGCCCTCATTACAACCCTGGCGGTCAGTGTTAAAGTGGCGGTAACACCACCAACAGGCCGGCAGTAAAAAAAATGGAATCATGACCATGGCAGAAACCGGCAACACCTACAGCCACTTTAACACTCTGACCGCCACGGCGGTAGCAAAAACACTGCCGCGGTAACCACCAACAGCCAGGCGGAAGACAATGTACTGCCCACAGCATTACAACCCGCCCCTCCGCCAGCTTTTCTAGGGGGTACCAATGCCATCAAAAGCACAGCGGAAACAGTGCTCTGAAGGGAAACGACTCACCTCTTAACACTCAAGGAAGAACCAGGACACCATGGAGCCCGAGCTGCAGGTTTTCCCCATGCTGGTGTATCTTCTCATACACCAGGAGCACCAACGCCAGTGACGATGACCACAGTGAGTACTGCACCTAGCACAGAGGGCGGGGGGAAGAAAAAGAGAGTGACACACACATGCAACACGCAACACCCCACCCCCACCTTCACCCCCAACACCATACACACAAACACATGCAACAACATTACATATACACCCCGTAACCCTCAGGAATAACGCAAGGACAGAAGGAATGGAGTCGAATGAGTGTAATATTAGAAATACTTAGAAACACGTTCATAAAGCAAAAACAGTATTTACAATATATAAAATATATAAAAAAGGCGGGACAATGCCCACTCCAAAATGTCCTTGGCCCAAATGGCCAAAACACATAGGCCAAGCCCAAACTTGACACCTGCCTCAATACGGAGAGAACACTGCAGGGACATCAGTTTGAAAACATACAGGCACCTCAGGGGGACGGGGAACGGGAGGCACCTCAGCCGGAAGATGGTACAATGCCGCTGCTCCTGGAGGGGGCTCCATGCCAACTGCTTGGTCCTGGGGAATGCAAGGCCACAGTCTCTCAAGTGGGTGGTTGGCCCACTGCTTGGTCCAGGGGAGTGCAAGGCCACAGTCTCTCAAGTGGGTGGTTTGCCCACTGCTTGGTCCTGGGGAGTGCAAGGCCACAGTCTCTCAAGTGGGTGGGTTGCCCACTGCTTGGTCCTGGGGAGATCAAGGCCACAGTCTCTCTAGTGGATGCCTTCTTCCACTGGTTCTGGAGGGAGCATTGTGCCCAGTGTGCTTCATCCTGGCAAGAAGGGGCTGAGTGGATGCCTTCTTCCACTGGTTCTGGAGGGGCATTGTGCCCAGTGTGCTTTATCTTGGAAAGGAGCGGCTGAGTGGATGCCTTCTTCAACTGGTTCTGGAGGGGGCTTTGTGCCCAGTGTGCTTCATCCTGGCAAGAGGGGCTGAGTGGATGCCTTCTTCCACCGCTTCTGAAGGGGGCTTTGTGCCCAGTGTGCGCTTCATCCTAGCAAGGATGGCGTGAGTGGACACCTTCTCCCACTGGTTCTTGAGGGGGCTTTGTGCCCAGTGTGCTTCCTGCTGGCAAGGATGGGGTGAGTGGACGGCTTCTTCAAATGGTTCTGGAGGGGGCTTTGTGCCCAATGTGCTTCATCCTGGCAAGGATGGGGTGAGTGGATGCCTTCTTCCACTGGTTCTGGAGGGGGCTTTGTGCCCAGTGTGCTTCATCCTGGCAAGGAGGGACTGAGAGGATGCCTTCTTCCACTGGTTCTGGAGGGGGCATTGCGCCCTGTGATGCAGATGTTTTGGAGTGCAAGGTCACAGTCTTTCACTTTGGTGTCACAACAACAGCTTTTGCAGGGGCCAGGACATACTGCAGCCCATGTAGTCACCATTACACACTGCTCTCCGGCGGAAACGGCTGCTCATTGAATCGCAGTTGTGCTGCAGGTGGCGGTGCTGGCAGTGGTGGTAGCCTCCAGTCCTTCACCAGCAGCCTCAGATGGCTGCCCACTGGGGCTGCTGCTGCTGGCAATGGTGCTGCTTGCAGGGGTGCAGGTGGTGGTGCTTGAGCCAGTGCAGGTGGTGGTGCTGGCTGCATTCAGGTGGCAGTGCTGGCAGTGGTGGTAGCCCCAGGCCTTCACCTGCAGCCTCCGACGGCTGCCCACTGGGGCTGCTGGCAGTGGTGCTGCTTGTGGCGGTGCTTGCAGCAGTGCAGGTGGCAGCTCTGGCCGCGGTGCAGGTGGCGGTGCTGGTGGTTATGGTGGTAGCCTCCAGGCCTTCACCTGTAGCCTCGGATGGCTGAAGTGCCATGGCTGTTGTTCTGTGCCCCTTCCTGCCCTTGGCCGATGGTGGTGCCTCCTTGCTTCTGCCAGCTGGAGTCTTTGACTTGGCCTGGCTGGCTGGTTGTGCCTCCTTCCCCTTGCTGGATGCTGTCCCCTTCTTGCCCTTGCCAGGTGGCGGAACCTACTTGGCCTTGGCAGGTGTTGTTGGCACTGTGGCTGGGCTGATGGGTGCCTCCTTGGAGCCTCTCACACCTGCAGAAACCACAGCAGATGTGGACTTGGTGGCTGAGGTGCTAGGTTGGGTTCTGGACGCCCTGGCCCGAGGTGAAGGATGGGGGAGGGGCATGGAAAAGGTCAATATTGGTGAGGAAAAGCTTCTTAGGGACATTGGGGCAGGAAGAGGGTGAAGGTTTGAGAGTGGAGGAAGAGGGAGTGCTTGTAGGAGGTGTCAGTCTGCTGTGTTTGGGTGCAGGTGCATGAGCTGGATGCTGTTGTGAGGTGGATGGCTGTTGGGTGGGTGTGTGCTTGTGCTTGTGTACTTTGGGGGGAGGGGTCACAGACAGAGTGGGAGAGGACACAGGGGACGTGTGTATGGATGTGGGGGTGGTGACTGCCAGTGAGGGGTGTGTGGTGATAGGCGTGCTGGTGATGGAGGTAGTGGATGAGGATGTAGTGCATGCAGGTGTGAGTGGAGATGCTACTGGGAGGGAGGGAGATGAGCGACGAGGAGTGGGGGACACAGTGGAGGCAGTGGATGTTGGTGTGTCTGCATGAGGATGGTGCTTGTGTGAGTGCCTGTGAGATGAAGTGTGGTGCTTGTGTTTGCCTGAGCCACTTCTGTGTTTTGATTTGGGTGATTGCTGGTCTGAAGGTGTGCTTGGGATAGGTTGGGGTTGGGGGATTGGGACTGGGTAGAGGAAGTGTGAGGGGGAGGCTGGAGACAGGGACAATGGCTGCCATCAGTGTAGAGGCCAGAGCCTGAATTGCTTTCTGTTGTGTCGCCACGCCAGAGTGAATGCCCTCCAGGTATGCATTTGTTTGTTGCAAAAGCCTTTCGACCCCCTGGATGGCATTCAGTATGGTTGACTGCCCAACAGTGAGGGATCTCAGGAGGTCAATAGCCTCCTCACTGAGGGCAGCAGGGCTGAACGGAGCAGGGCCTGAGGTGCCTGAGGAGAAGGAGATGCCCACCCTCCTGGGTGAGCGGACACAGGAAACACGCTGAGGGGCTGCTGGGAGGGTGGTGCTGGTAGGGGGGGTGGCGGCTGTACCTGTTGTTGGGGTGGGCACAGAGGGGTCCGCCACCGCAAGGGAGCTTCCGTCATAGGAGGATTCGCTGTCAGTAGTGTCCCCTCCTGTCTCTGTTGTGGTGCTCCCCTCGCCCTCCGTCCCACTGGTGCCCTCACCGTCGGTGGATTCAGCCTCCAGGCCCATGTGGGATGCAGCTCCATCCGTCACCGGGGCCTCTGCTCCTCCGTCAGATGATGCTAATGCACACAAGGACAGGGTGACAAAACAAAAGGGGGGGGGGAGAGACAGAGGATACACTTGGTCAATGCCAGCAACAACATCACCATTGGCGTACACAACACACAGGGATCAGCCCTATGCACAAGGCCATGCACTACCAGTTACAAAGCTAGTCACCAGCCCATGGGGTACATTGCCTAACACCATTAGCTGCACACCTGAAACCAACAGGACCCTGGCCAGTAGTAGATGCCCACTAACACTGTTGGGGTTGGAGTGCTTCAGAGCCCACCCAACAAGGGACCTACCCTGACAGTTTGCCCTGGCCTACGGGCACCCACAGCCCACATCCCCCACCAAGGAAAAACCTCAACACGCGCAAAGTCATGATTCAGAATCTTTACTCACCCCCTTGTGGCTGCTGTGATGCCTTCAAACGCCCATCCAACTCCAGATAGGCCACCAGTAGGATGCGGAACATCAGGGGGGTCAGGGTACGATGGGCACCCCTTTCTCGTTGGGAGGCCAGCCCCAGCTGGGCCTCCGCCGTCTTCCTTGCCCAACGGCCCAGGTCCTCCCACCGTTTGCGGCAGTGGGTGCTTTCGCCTGCATGGACCGCACCTCCTTGGTGATGGCTCGGCAAAAACCCTTTTTCTGATGGGCGCTGACCTGCAGAAAAATATGCATAGAAATAAAGGATTAGTCATACCGTCCGGACTGTTACACTCATGGCCCACAATATCCCTCCCATCCCCTTACGTACAGACATTGACCATCAGACATGCAGCACTCTGCCCAGGACCCCTCAGCCCCCACTACACGAGGCTTATGCACACAGCAATCCATACATTCATAGCCCACGCATCATGCTCACAATGTACTCACCTGTTTGTCTGGATGACCATAGAGTAAAGTGTACTGGGGTAGGACCCCATCCACCAGTCTCTCCAACTCCTCTGAAGTGAAGGTGGGGGCCCTTCCCCCAGACACTTGAGCCATTGTCGCTTCCAGACACAGGTCACAGCAGCACTTGCAGTGGAGGTCCTCTCCTGTTAAAGGTCAACAGATAGAAAATAGCGGTCACGTCTGCGGCGGTGCGTACCGTCACTGCGGGCGTACATCGCCATTGGCTCCAGGAACCCATAGGGCCCAATGATAACCAATGTGAAGTTGTGCGACGGCCGACCGCAACGGCGCACAACGCCAGCTGAATTACCTCATTTCCACTTGTCTTTCCTCATAGGGCAGGCAGCCGCCATTTCAGGGGGGCAAAGGCCATGGCACCTTACTGCATCACAGCAGACATTGGCACATCCACTGACTCTCTAATTCACATACTGTTTCTGTAAAGGAAGAAATGCATTTTTATTTTCACATAAGAGTGAATATGACCCTCTGCTCACCGTTTTCCACCCTAGAGTTCAACCGCTGAGGATGAATAGGAGATGGAGATATCCCCCCATGTACATACCCCTGGTGGACCTGGCGACAATGGAGGACAGACACATTATCCTTACCTACAGACTTGGTAGTGCCACAATCCAAGAACTGTGTGCCCAATTGGAGCCAGACCTGATTTCAGCTATCCGCCAGCCCACAGATATCCCCCCTTTAGTGCAGGTCCTGTCAGTGCTCCATTTCGTGGCAAGTGGTTCCTTCCAAGCAACAGTGGCCATGGAATCAGGGATTTCTCAGCCAATGTTCTACAATGTGTTGACCAGAGTGTTGTCTGCCCTGCTGAAACACATGCACAGCTACATCGTATTCCCCCAGGTGGAGGATTTGGCCACAGTGAAGGCTGATTTTTATGCCCTGGGACATATCCCCAACATCATTGGTGCCATTGATGGTACACATGTAGCATTTTTCCCCCTCCCCCTGGAGAAATGAACAAGTGTTCAGGAATAGAAAAGCTTTCACTTTCTGAATGTTCAGATGGTGTGTTTGGCGGACCAGTACATCTCCCATGTCAATGCCAAGTATCCTGGCTCTGTGCATGATGCCTTTATCTTGAAGAATAGCAGCATTCCATACGTGATGTCTCAACTCCAGAGGCACCGGGTGTGGTTAATAGGTGAGCCCATGGTCCCCACCCAGTTGATGTAGGTATATGGGGTCTGGGCTTGGCCCTATGAGTGAGTGTGTGGCTAACAGGTATTCCTCGATATTTGCAGGTAACTCTGGTTACCTCAACCTCTCATGGCTACTGACCCCAGTGAGGAATGCCAGGACAAGGCAGAGGTACGTTACAATGAGGCACATGGGCAAACAAGGCGGATAATTGAGAGAACCTTTGGCCTCCTGAAGGCCATATTCTGGTGCCTCCATCTAACAGGTGGATCCCTGTACTACTCACCCAAGAAGGTGTGCAAGATCATCGTTGCATGTTGCACAACCTGGCCTTGAGACGCCAGGGGGCATATTTATACTCTGTTTGCGCCGGATTTGCGTCATTTTTTTTTACGCAAATCCGACGCAAAACTAACTCCATATTTATACTTTGGCGTTAGACCCGTCTAGTGCCAAAGATTTCGGAGTTTG